>NC_053492.1:2767241-3084879 GCF_905171775.1 Rana temporaria | reverse complement strand
ACAGAGGGGGGACAGGGAGAGAGAAGAGGGACAGAGGGGGGGGGAGGGGGAGAAAGAGGGACAGAGGGGGGGGGAGAGAGAAGAGGGACAGAGGGGGGGGGGGAGAGAGAAGAGGGACAGAGGGGGGGGGGAGAGAGAAGAGGGACAGAGGGGGAGGGGGAAGGGGGAGAAAAGAGGGACAGAGGGGGGGGAAGGGGGAGAAAAGAGGGACAGAGGGGGGGAAGGGGGAGAGAAGAGGGACAGAGGGGGGAAGGGGGAGAGAAAAGGGACAGAGGGGGGGGGAAGGGGGAGAGAAGAGGGACAGAGGGGGGGAAGGGGAGAGAAGAGGGACAGAGGGACGGAGGGGGGAGAGAAGAGGGACAGAGGGGGGAGAGAAGGGGGACAGAGGGGGGAGAGAAGGGGGACAGAGGGGGGAGAGAAGGGGGACAGAGGGGGGAGGGGGAGAGAAGAGGGACAGAGGGGGGAGGGGGAGAGAAGAGGAACAGAGGGGGGGGAGAGAAGAGGGACAGAGGGGGGGGAGAGAAGAGGGACAGAGGGGGGGAGAGAAGAGGGACAGAGGGGGGGAGAGAAGAGGGACAGAGGGGGGGGAGAGAAGAGGGACAGAGGGGGGGGAGAGAAGAGGGACAGAGGGGGGGGAGAGAAGAGGGACAGAGGGGGGGGGAGAGAAGAGGGACAGAGGGGGGGGGGGGAAGAGGGACAGAGGGGGGGGGGAAAGAGGGACAGAGGGGGGCAGAAAAGACGGACAGAGGGGGGGACAGGGAGAGAAGAGGGACAGTGGGGGGACAGGGAGAGAAGATGGACAGAGGGGGAGGAAGGGGGAGGGGGAGAGAAGAGGGACAGGGGGGGGAGGGGGAGCGAAGAGGGACAGAGGGGGGGAGCGAAGAGGGACAGAGGGGGGGGAGAAAAGAGGGACAGAGGGGGGGAGAAAAGAGGGACAGAGGGGGGGAGAAAAGAGGGACAGAGGGGGGGAGAAAAGAGGGACAGAGGGGGGGAGAGAAGAGGGACAGAGGGGGGAGAGAAGAGGGACAGAGGGGGAGAGAAGAGGGACAGAGGGGGGGGAGGGGGAGAGAAGAGGGACAGAGGGGGGGAAGGGGGAGAGAAGAGGGACAGAGGGGTGACAGGGGGAGAGAAGATGGACAGAGGGGAAGAGAAGAGGGACAGAGGGTGGACAGGGAGAGAAGAGGGACAGAGGGGGAGGAAGGGGGAGAGAAGAGGGACAGAGGGGGGGGGGAGGGGAACAGAAGAGGGACAGCGGGGGGGGAGGGGAAGAGAAGAGGGACAGAGGGGGGGGGAAGGGGAAGAGAAGAGGGACAGAGGGGGGAGGGGGAAGAGGAAGAGAAGAGGGACAGAGGGGGGAGGGGGAAGAGAAGAGGGACAGAGGGGGGGAGAGAAGAGGGACAGAGGGTGGACATGGAGAGAACAGGGACAGAGGGGGAGGAAGGGGGAGAGAAGAGGGACAGAGGGTGGACAGGGAGTGAAGAGGGACAGAGGGGGGACAGGGAGAGAAGAGGGACAGAGGGGGGACAGGGAGAGAAGAGGGACAGAGAGGGGACAGGGAGAGAAGAGGGGGAGGGGGAGGGGGAGGGGGAGAGAAGAGGGACAGGGGGGAGGGGGAGAGAAGAGGGACAGAGGGGGGGAGAGAAGAGGGACAGAGGGGGGGAAGGGGGAGAGAAGAGGGACAGGCAGAGAAGATGGACAGAGGGGGGGGGAAGGGGGAGAGAAGATGGACAGAGGGGGGGGAAGGGGGAGAGAAGAGGGACAGAGGGGGAGAGAAGAGGGACAGAGGGGGGAAGGGGAGAGAAGAGGGACAGAGGGGGGGAGGGGGAGAGAAGAGGGACAGAGGGGGGGGGAAGGGGGAGAGAAGAGGGACAGAGGGGGGGGAGGGGGAGAGAAGAGGGACAGAGGGGGGGGAAGGGGGAGAGAAGAGGGACAGAGGGGGGACAGGGAGAGAAGAGGGACAGAGGGGGGGGAAGGGGGAGAGAAGAGGGACAGAGGGGGAGAGAAGAGGGACAGAGGGGGGGAAGGGGAGAGAAGAGGGACAGAGGGGGGAAGGGGGAGAGAAGAGGGACAGAGGGGGGACAGGGAGAGAGAAGAGGGACAGAGGGGGGGGAGAGAAGAGGGACAGAGGGGGGAAGGGGGAGAGAAGAGGGACAGAGGGGGGACAGGGAGAGAGAAGAGGGACAGAGGGGGGGGGAAGGGGGAGAAGAGGGACAGAGGGGGGGGGAGAGAGAAGAGGGACAGAGGGGGGAGGGGGAAGGGGGAGAAAAGAGGGACAGAGGGGGGGAGGGGGAGAGAAGAGGGACAGAGGGGGGAAGGGGGAGAGAAGAGGGACAGAGGGGGGGGAAGGGGGAGAGAAGAGGGACAGAGGGACGGAGGGGGGAGAGAAGAGGGACAGAGGGGGGAGGGGGAGAGAAGAGGGACAGAGGGGGGAGAGAAGGGGGACAGAGGGGGGAGGGGGAGAGAAGAGGGACAGAGGGGGGAGGGGGAGAGAAGAGGGACAGAGGGGGGAGGGGGAGAGAAGAGGGACAGAGGGGGGAGGGGGAGAGAAGAGGGACAGAGGGGGGGGGAGAGAAGGGGGACAGAGGGGGGAGGGGGAGAGAAGAGGGACAGAGGGGGGGAGAGAAGAGGGACAGAGGGGGGGGGAGAGAAGAGGGACAGAGGGGGGGGGGAGAAGAGGGACAGAGGGGGGGGAGAGAAGAGGGACAGAGGGGGGGGGGAGAGAAGAGGGGGGGAGAAAAGAGGGACAGAGGGGGGAGAAAAGAGGGACAGAGGGGGGGGGGGAAGAGGGACAGAGGGGGGCAGAAAAGACGGACAGAGGGGGGGCAGAAAAGAGGGACAGAGGAGGGGGGAAAGAAGAGGGGCAGAGGAGGGGGGAAAGAAGAGGGACAGAGGAGGGGGGAAAGAAGAGGGACAGAGGGGGGGAGAGAAGAGGGACAGAGGGGGGGGAGAGAAGAGGGACAGAGGGGGGGGGGAGAGAAGAGGGACAGAGGGGGGGAGAAAAGAGGGACAGAGGGGGGGGGGAAGAGGGACAGAGGGGGGCAGAAAAGACGGACAGAGGGGGGGCAGAAAAGAGGGACAGAGGAGGGGGGAAAGAAGAGGGACAGAGGAGGGGGGAAAGAAGAGGGACAGAGGAGGGGGGAAAGAAGAGGGATAGAGATTGTAGGGAGAGAGAAGAGGGACAGAGGGGTTTCTTTACAGATGAGGGACAGTTGGGGGTTGCTTCACACTTTCATTCCTCTAATGCCACTTCTCTGCTGGAGGTAGAAAAGGACAGAACTCATGTTCCCCTTTCTTATGCACCTTGTACATAATTCACTCCTGAACCCTGCACTCTGTGCGTGATGCCTTCCTAAACCCTGTACATAATGCACTCTAGAACCCTGCACCCTGTACATAATAAACTCTGGAAACCCTGCACCCTGTACATAATGCATTTGGGAAACCCTGCACCCTGTACATAATGCACTCGGGAAACCCTGTACATAATGCACTGTGGAACCCTGCACCCTGTACATAATGCACTGTGGAACCCTGCACCCTGTACATAATGCACTCGGGAAACCCTGTACATAATGCACTCTGGGACCCTGTACATAATGCACTCTGGGACCTTGCACCCTGTACATAATGCACTCTGGGACCCTGTACATAATGCAGTTGGGAAACCCTGCACCCTGTACATAATGCACTCTGGGATCCGGCACCCTGTACATAATGCACTCGGGAAACCCTGCACCCTGTACATAATGCACTCTGGAAACACTGCACCCTGTATTTAATGCACTCTGGAAACCCTGCGCCCTGTGCATAATGCACTCTGGAACCCTGCACCCTGTACATAATGCACTCGGGAAACCCTGCACCCTGTACATAATGCACTCAGGAAACCCTGCGCCCTGTAAAAAATGCACTCCAACACTGCACCTCCCCCCATTATTGGCTGCTGTGAGTCTGCTGTCCAGGAGATAACGCTGTGTAGGACATTATGGGTGACCATCAAAGTATTCAACCACAAATTCAACTAAAATAAAAACTCTGAAATTCAGTAGAATCCAAATCCCATTCCATGTTACCAGAGACTGCTAAGGTGAGAAGTAGAGATGAGCCGTTATCTCCATCTAAATGAACAGATATGGCCATATTTGGTCAATGATGTCACCGCCATCTCTGGCACCTCCTATATATAACTGATGACAGGTCCACAACCATTGAGCAGGGCTAGAAGAAGAGGCCCTTGTCCTCATCAACATGGGGTCAAGGCGCTTTGCCAGGGGAGTCCTCCTGGAGAGGTACCCCCCCCCCCCCACACCGGATGTTAAGGGCATGTGACCTGGTGTGGTTCAGGATGTGAGGGGAGCACACGTTGGTCCTTCCCTTTATCACATGTCAGGATATATACTCAGATTAAGGGTCTGGTATGTTTTTTTCATGATGTACCCCCTTAAAATCCATACTTGTCTCAATGGATCTGGTATGTATTTGGGGGGACACAAATGGCCCGGATTCAGAAAGGAGATACGTCGGCGTATCTCCAGATACGCCGTCGTAACTCTGAATGCGAGTCGTTGCATCTCGGCGCCTGATTCATAGAATCGGATATGCCTCAAAGTTGCCTAGATACGAGCGGCGTAAGTCTCCTACGCCGTCGTATCTTAGGGTGCAATTTTTACGCTGACCGTTAGGGGCGCTTCCCAAGACTTCCGCATTGAATATGCAAATTAGGTAGATACGCCGATTCAGAAACGTACTTACGTCCGCCCGGGGGAATTTTTTTACGTTGTTTACGCAAGGCTTTTTCCGGCGTAAAGTTACCCCTGCTCTATGAGGCGTAGCCAATGTTAAGTATGGACGTCGGGCCAGCGTCGAATTTTGCGCCGTTTACGTCGTTTGCGTAAGTCGTTCGCGAATAGGGCTGTGCATAAGTTACGTTCCCGTCGAAAGCATTGACTATTGCGGCGTAATTTGGAGCACGCGCACTGGGATATGTTCACGGACGGCGCATGCGCCGTTCGTTAGAAACTTAATTTACGTGGGGTCACACATATTTTACATAAAACACGCCCACATCTTCAACATTTGAATTAGGCGGGCTTACGCCGGCCCTTATACGCTACGCCGCAACTTCGGGCGCATAATCTTTCTGAATACCATACGCGCCTCACAAAGTTACGGCGGCGTAGCATATAGGAGATACGTTTTTTCTTTGTGTCAGCGCTTTCTATACATCACAGGAAGGATTAGGACCCCCCAGAATAAAGACACCTCCCAGGATTAGGACCCCCCAGGATAAGGACATCATCTAGCCTAAGAGCATCCCCAAGGATTAGGACACTCCCCAGGACTAGGACACTCCCCAGGATTAGTGCATCCCCAAGAATTAGGACACCCCCCAGGACTAGGACACTCCCCAGGATTAGTGCATCCCCCAGGAATGATAGTTAAAGGAATTGGATAGTTTTAACGTTTCACTTTAAGGCTTTAAAAATCACTTCTCCCAGCCAAACAGAATTTTCTACAACTTTATTTGCATTAGTACATGTTCCCCCAGGACAGCCCCCCCCCCCACCACACACACACTAGCTATGTTATTGTTTGACACCCCCCTTGCCTATTAGCCCAGACAATAAACATTTGTAATTTGACAGATTTGGCTCCCATTGATTTTAATAGGATTTGGATTCAGAATTTCATAGAAGTAAAGTGAACACTCCAACCGAACCCAGGAATTTTCATCTCATCTCCAGTAAGAAGGTGACACATCTACACAATGAGGAGAATGTTCTGTCCTCATAGGTGGGGAAATGTCCTACCCCTGAGGTTTGGGATTGGACGGGAGGACGTACACCTGGAGTGACGTATACAGGCGCTTGAAACGCCGCTCGTTTTTAAAAGTTTCTTTGCTGTAATCTGTCAGATCGCATGTAAGCGCAGTTTTTTCCTTCTATTAAATATTTCCGGTGCTTACTACTTCACGATTGGAGTCCCCTCCTTTGTCTTTGTGTTTCCCCTGCTTTCCTCTTGGACATACCTATTATCTGGATATACTGAGGACCTGGCCATGGATATCTAAGGAGGATTGGTGGAGCCTGTATACGGAGGATCGGGAGTGACACCTATAGTGGAGGCATTTTATTATCTACGCGGAGGTAAGAGTCCCGGGAGCCCAGGGAGGGATTATTACATTCGTCTGGCAACACTCATATTGGATTGCTTTGAGATCACATCAGTTACATTTCTCTGGCAGCTTATATGAACATTAGCACTTGATTATCACCATTAGCTTAGTTTTTCAACCTATTTTTGACATTTATCACGGTTATTTACCTTATCGCGGTGACCCTTATTGCATTGTAATTTATTTTTACTTTGAAGTTTGGACATTTATATTTATTTATATTCTGCACTTGATTTATTGAGCGTTTATTTGCTCTCTTCCACGTCTTCACAGATTGGTATTTTATTTATTTATTTTCCACCGTGTCTGCGTGTTAGGGTGCGCAGAACCCCACTTTATTGCATCTATATATTTTGTGTACTGTAAACACTTTAGGTTTTGCAGCACCTATTGCTTTATATTTTGTTTAGGGTTTTACATCGAGGATCTATATTAGCGCAAAAGCACTGTCACTTTATTTACCCCTGAGGTTGTTAAATACAAAAGCTTGTGATACTAAAGCTTTGATTAAAAAAATAAAATAACAAACATATCATACTTACCTCCACCGTGCAGCTCGTTTTGCACAGAGTGGCCCCGATCCTTCTCTTCTGGGGGCTCTCGCGGCTCCTTCCCGCATTAGATAACTTCCTAGGAGAAGCGCTCTCCTGAGGGGGTTACCTTGCAGGTGCGCTCCCGAGTCATACACTCGATGTCCATAGACGCTGAATGTATGACTCTGCCCCGACCCCGATGCCCACATCATTGGATTTGATTGACAGCAGCTGGAGCCAATTGCTGCACTGATATCAATCTATCCAATCAAAGCCGGTACTTTGTGGAGAGGATGGCAGGGAAGCGCCCAACGAAATTCAGGGCTCAGGTAAGTAAAATGGGGGGCTAGGGGGCCGGGCACTGCAAGGTGTTTTTTCTTCACCTTCATGCATAGGATGTATTAAGGTGGAAAAACACCAAGGTTCACAACCCATTTAATCTAGGTTTCCACACTATATATGTGTGTGTATCACCATCTGCTGGAGATAAAAGACGTCACATCACTATGGAGGAAGAGGACGGACATGACGGGGTTACTGGGTGTAAATAGAAAATAAGATCTTATTACCTCCTCTGCTGTCTCTTCCAGCAATGTCTCCTCTCTATTTCCTCCCGACTCACCTCTCACCTGAAACTTCCTGTCTGACTCTGTACCTGACCTCACTTCCTGTCTTCCATAGAGACTTCCTGTCTGGGTAGAGGTGAGATCACCACCATGTGGAGCTTAGAGGAACTGCAGCCCAGAGAAATATCTCGTAGTGTGAAAAGGGCCTTGTGCTGTGTGTGTATGTACTGTATATCCGTATAGATGGGTCATCTCCACTCCCACCATCCTTTCAGCTGCCAATCAACTTTATTTCTTTTGACTCATGATACATTCACACGTTTTTGGGTGTATATGCTTCCATGTGTTTATATATATATTCTTTACTTGGTAACTTTGGCGCTGTCTTTGTTTTGTTTTCCACTCCCACCAAGGGGGATAGAAATATATTACTGCTCGGGGGAGGGGAGGGGAGACATTTTGGCCCCTTTGATTTGGCAGTAAAATTGATGTGAGATTTAGTCATGTAGAACATCTGTTATATGGATACAAAGAACCCCAGCCGAGAGTAAAGGGTGGAAATGGCTCCTGATCCCCAGATTTGGGCAATTATGTCCCCAATATAAATAGAAAAAAACCTGCGCTATGTGTAACAACTCAAATACCTCCAGAAATAACTTCTACCGGACTGCTGCTGTAACAAAGGTAAGTCTTCCCTTTATCACCTAGAAGAGCATTATGTGTCACAGCGCTGTCCTATTGTGTGTGCCGCCCATCAATTATCACACATACACTAAAATATGTGGAGACATTCATATATAAAGTGCTAGGGGCTCCAATAATATTCTCTGCAGATCTACTGCCTCCACTTTACACCTACTTCTTTATTCTTATAATATTTGCTGCTAAATTAAATAAAGTAAAAATCTGTACAAATTCATGTGATCATACAATATTTTTTGCTCAATATAATGTTCTCTGCAAGTCCACTGCTTCCACTTTGCATCTATTTCAACAAGCTTATTTTGCTAAAAATATCCACCAATCAGTGAAAAGTTGATAAGGTGTGAAAGTTCTCTGTGCTCCAAACTGTGCCAGCTGTAGTGTAGCCACGCCTTCTTCCTCCTCTTACACACGTGATGGTGAGGGCGCCCCCTTAGTAGTGCTTCCCCACTCACCAGAGCAATATGACTCCCAGCTTTACATCCACCAGAGTCACCAACATCCTTCACACTCTCCTCACCTCCGATGGATCCTCCTCGCTCACTCCTGCAAGTCTGCTGCGCTTTCTGTCAGTCTCCCTCCTAGACTCGGCTTCCTCCTCCGACCGCTGTTCCAGCAGGAGCTCCGCCTCTTCATACACACTCAGGAGCTCCGCCTCTTCATACACACTCATAGCTCCGCCTCTTCATACACACTCAGGAGCTCTGCCTCTTCATACACACTCAGGAGCTCTGCCTCTTCATACACACTCAGGAGCTCCGCCTCTTCATATACACTCAGGAGCTCCGCCTCTTCATACACACTCAGGAGCTCCGCCTCTTCATATACACTCAGGAGCTCCGCCTCTTCATACACACACAGGAGCTCCGCCTCTTCATACACACTCAGAGCTCCGCCTCTTCTTACACACTAAGGGCTCCGTCTCTTCATACACACTCAGGAGCTCCACCTCTTCATACACACTCAGGGCTCCGCCTCTTCTTACACACTAAGGGCCCGCCTCTTCATACACACTCAGCAGCTCCGCCTCTTCATACACACTCAAGTGCTCCACCTCTTCATATACACTCAGAACTCTGCCTCTTCATACACACTCAGGAGCTCCGCCTCTTCATACACACTCAGGAGCTCCGCCTCTTCTTACACACTAAGGGCCCGCCTCTTCATACACACTCAGAGCTCCGCCTCTTCTTACACACTAAGGGCCCGCCTCTTCTTACACACTCAGGAGCTCTGCCTCTTCATACACACTCAGGAGCTCCGCCTCTTCTTACACACTAAGGGCCCGCCTCTTCATACACACTCAGGAGCTCCGCCTCTTCATACACACTCAAGTGCTCCACCTCTTCATATACACTCAGAACTCCGCCTCTTCATACACACTCAGAGCTCCGCCTCTTCATACACACTCAGGGCTCCACCTCTTCATACACACTCAGGAGCTCCGCCTCTTCATACACACTCAGGGCTCCGCCTCTTCATACACACTCAGGGCTCCGCCTCTTCATACACACTCAGGGCTTCGCCTCTTCATACACACTCTGGAGCTCCACCTCTTCATACACACTCACAGCTCCGCCTCTTCATACACACTCAGGAGCTCCGCCTCTTTATACACACTCAGGAGCTCCGCCTTTTCATACACACTCAGGAGCTCCGCCTCTTCATACACACTCAGGAGCTCCGCCTCTTCATACACACTCAGGGCTCCACCTCTTTATACACACTCAGGAGCTCCGCCTCTTCATACACACTCAGAGCTCCGCCTCTTCATACACACTCAGGAGCTCCGCCTCTTCATACACACTCAGAGCTCCGCCTCTTCATACACACTCAGGAGCTCCGCCTCTTCATACACACTCATAGCTCCGCCTCTTCATACACACTCAGGGAGGAGAGAAAGGGGAACCCCACTTAATGTAACACTTTTTATTAGAAGGAAATACTAAAATCTGCACTCACTGAGGTGGGAAGCTGCCACATTTAGCATTGATAGTCATACTGCAACTGAAGGTTCATCTTGGCTGAATACCCAATCAGTGCAGCCGTTATCTCCCCCCAAACAGGGCAAATTCACTCCAAACCCAAACAAAACCAAACAAGTGATCTGTTTATTGGTCCCTTATTGGTGACCGATGGGAGAAGGATCCCCTCATATCAGTGATCAGTGAAAGAAGGACATTTTACATTATCATGAAATTGTTGTTATTGAAAGACAGAAATTGATCAATTCACAGTGAACCCCTAAAAACCTTTGGAGGATCCCTGGCTGATAAAGGCCGGACTAGGCAGTAATATATTTCTATCCCCCTTGGTGGGAGTGGAGATGACCCATCTATAAGGATATACAGTACATACACACACACCACAAGGCCGTGGTCACACTACGAGACGTTTCTCTGGGCTGCAATTCCTCTGATCTCCACAAGATGGTGATCTCACTTTTACCCAGGAAGTCTCTATGGAAAACAGACAGGAAGTGATGTCAGGTAGAGAGGGAAAGTTCAGGGTGAGAGGTGAGTCGGGAGGAAGTAGTGAGAAGACATTGCTGGAATCAGTAGCAGAGGAGGTAATAAGATCTTATCTTCTATTTACACCCAGTAACCCCGTCATGTCCGTCCTCTTCCTCCATAGTCACTGTGACGTCTTTTTTCTCCAGCAGATGATGATACACACATATATAGTGTGGAGACCTAGATTAACCCCTTCAGGGTCAGAACATTTCCCCACTTACAGGGCCGGAACATTCTCCATTTTGGAGATGTGTCACCTTTCCCACCAATCACCTTCTCACCTCATCAGTCTATATCAGGGGTCTCCAAACTTTCTAAACAAAGGGCCAGTTTAGACTTTAGAGGGGCCAGTGGGAGTAGAAAATGTCCAGTGGAAGTGAACAATGTCCCATCATTGGTGTCAGTGGGAGGAATTGTGCCCCATTGTTCGTATCAATAAAATGAATAATGCCCCATTGTTTATATCAATAGAAGGAATGGTGCCCTATTGTTGGTGTCAGTGGGATGAATTATTCCCCATTGTTAGTGTCAGTGGATGGAATAGCGCCGCAAGGGCCAGATAAAGGTAGGCAAAGGACCTCATGCAGCCCCCGGGCCACAGTTTGGAGACCGCTGGTCTATACTAAACAGATTATACCACTTGTATTAGTGGGGGAGTGTCAGTGTATATCATTGGAAGAAATCACATCCAGGTACATGTGAATGGACAAGTTGGTGACAAGATACACAGCGGGTCCAACCAAAAAGTTCAGTGAGACCTATCTAGTAATAGAAGATCCATCCATTGTGGTGAGTGTCATCCATGTGGGGTCACCTGGAAGTGGTCACGTGTTTATCTGTTACTAATGGCACAGCACCTGTTCACTTACCTCTTGTTTTTCAAGCAACTAATATTTGAAGGGGACTTTTTAATACATTGGACATTAGTTGTGTTTTCTGTTATTATTCTTTTTTTTGTTTTTGTTTATAACTGTTTAATAATCTCGATTTTAATTTATACACATTAACTGGAGATCATATGACCATCACATTGCCTCCACCTCCCTCCCTGATAGAATAGAGAAATACAAAGAAGATTCTAGAAGTCACCAGAGAGATGATGGAGGAGAGGTGAGCGGTGCCGGGAATTCTGGGACATTATCCAGTAACAGACAAGGGATGTGTCTGGATGGTGACTGTATCATTGTGTGTGTCAGGTTCCTATAAGGTGTCAGGATGTCACTGTCTATTTCTCCATGGAGGAGTATTTAGAAGGACACAAGGATCTCTACAAGGACGTCATGATGGACAATCAGCCGCTCCTCACATCACCGGGTAAGAGGAGACTTTATTGTAAAGGAGAGAGCAGTACGGAGGCTCCACCTAGATCCCCCATCATCTGATAAACACATATAGCTAGATTCAGTAAGAGTGATACGCCGACCTAACTTAGAATCTGCGCCGACCTAAGTTTAAGTGTATTCTCAAACAGAGATACGCTTAAACATATCTAAGATACGACGGCTTGCGCCGTCCTATCTTAGGTTGCAATATTGAGGCTGGCCGCTAGGTGGCGCTTCCATTGCGGTCGGCGTAGAATATGTAAATCAGTAGATACGCCTATTCACGAACGTACGCCCGGCCGCCGCAGTACATTTACGCCGTTTACGTAACGCATTACAGGCCTAAAGTTATTCCATCAAATAGATGGAATAGTAATGTTAAGTATGGCCGGCGTTCCCGCGTCGAAATTCGAAATTTTTACATCGTTTGCGTAAGTCGTCCGTGAATAAGGATTTACGTTGTTTACGTCCACGTCGAAATCAATAGGCCCGTGCGCCGCAATGCACACTGGGAAATGTAGGCGCATGCGCAGTTGAAAAAACCGTCAATCATGTCGGGTCAAGCCTCATTAGCATAAAACACGCCCCCTTAGACAAATTTGAATTAGGCGCCCTTACGCCCGCCCGCTTTAGGCTACGCCACCGTAACTTAGCAGGCAAGTACATTGTGAATCATGTACTTGCCTCGCTAACTTACGGCGGCGTAGCTTAAATGCCTTAAGCTACGCCGCCTTAAAGTTGCGGCAATGTATGTGAATCTAGCTAATAGAAACAATGTATTCACTCAGTGTGTGTTTCCTACAGATGGATCCAGTAATGGGAACCCACCAGAGAGATGTCCCCGTCCTCTGTATTCCCGGGATTCCACACAGGAAGGTCACACCATCCCCCACCATCATCAGGTAGATGAGGAACAATCACTGATAGTATCATTAGGATCTGTACATTATCTGCATTGTTACCATTGATGTCATTTTTATTCTATATTCAGAGTGGAAACCTGAGAGATTCTAAGGTTGAGGTTAAAGAAGAGATAAAAGAGGAGGATGGGGTGATGGAGGAGTCAGAGTCTCTAAAAGAACACAAAGATTTGTACCAGGACACCATGGTGGAGTCATCCAGCTACAGAAACCCACCAGAGAGATGTCCCCGTCCTGTGTATTCCCGGGATTCCACACAGGAAGGTCACACCATCCCTCACTGTTACAAGGTTGGTGGAATGGATCATCTTTAATATGGACTCCTAGAGATGATGTGTGGATTTTTTATGATGTCACAATAATAAATCCTATTGTTTACGGATGATATTCTCTCTCATTCTCTTGGTTTAGAGTGGAGATCCAATCGATAGAGAATTTGAGGTGAAATCAGAAGAAGAAGAGACGTATGTGAGGGATGATCAGCAGTCTATGGAGGAGGATGGAATAACGGGGACATTTATAGAGGAGGACACTCCTACAGAGATCAGCACAGGTGGGTCATTAACACTAAATCCATTCCTCCACCCATACTGCTCACTGATTGGTCCAGAGTAGGGTGGGGACTGGGTGATATCAGCCTGTAATCCCCTGGTCACTCTCCTGAGCTGTGTTCCCCGTCCTGTATTTCTCTCGGATAATCTTCCTTCTCTGTGCTGCAGACACAATTTATGTCTCTAGACTGGATTTATGGAGATTCTGGGGTTCAGCTGGCAGCAAAAGGTTCATTTTCACCATAGATGTTACTACACCTAGGCACCTGGGTTATGTGCTTTGGGTCTTCTTCCCCATACCCGGGTCTAGCATGATCTCTGACAGAACAATTCTCCCAGGATTACTTGTTCTGTTGTCTGCTGTCTGTGCCGGATGGAGGGATATGTCTGTGTAGTCTCAGACCCAAGTCACTTAGCTGGATTCACGTAGGGTGGCGTATGTTTCAGCCGGCGTAGCGTATCGTATCGTATTTACGATACGCCGCCGTAAGTTAGAGAGGCAAGTGCTGTATTCACAAAGCACTTGCGTCCTAAGTTATGGCAGCGTAGCGTAAATGTGCCGGCCTAAGCGCACCTAATTCAAATGAGGAACAGGGGGGCGTGTTTTATGTTAATGAATCGTGACCCGACGTGATTGACGTTTTTAACGAATGGCGCATGCGCCGTCCATGGACATATCCCAGTGTGCATTGCTCCAAAGTACGCCGCAAGGACTTATTGGTTTCGACGTGAACGTAAATTACGTCTAGCCCCATTCACGGACGACTTACACAAACGACGTAAAATTTTCAAAATTCGACGCGGGAACGACGTCCATACTTAACATTGACTAGGCCAGCTTTTTGTTGGACTAACTTTACGCCTAAAAACGCATTACGTAAACGGCGTATCTTTACTGCGACGGGCAAGCGTACGTTCGTGAATAGGCGTATCTCGCTGATTTACGCATTCTTAGCTGGATTCAGAAAGCTTTACGCCGGCATATCAGTAGATACGCCGACGTAACTCTGAATCTACGCCGGCTAAGATACAAGCGGTGTAAGTCTCCTACGCCGTCGTATCTTAGGGTGCAATATTTACGCTGGCCGCTAGGTAGCACTTCCGTTGAGTTCGGCGTAGAATATGCAAATGACTAGATACGCCGATTCAGAAACGTACGTGCGCCCGGCGCATTTTTTTTACGTCGTTTACGTACGGCTTTTTCCGGCATAAAGTTAGTCGAACAAATCGTTGGACTAGTCAATGTTAAGTATGGCCGTCGTTCCCGCGTCGAAATTTGAAATTTTTACGTCGTTTGCGTAAGTCATCCGTGAATGGGGCTGGACGTAATTTACGTTCACGTCGAAACCAATACGTCCTTGCGGCGTACTTTGGAGCAATGCACACTGGGATATGTACACGGACGGCGCATGCGCCGTTCGTAAAAAACGTCAATCACGTCGGGTCACCAATCATTTACAAAAAACACGCCCCCCTCATCCTCATTTGAGTGAGAGACTTGTAAAGCGCAACACATGCGAACTGAATCGCCTCTGGGCGCTGTATCCATTTCATGGGTAAGGAACCCCTTGACCTCAGAAGAGATGGGTTTTAATCTTTCTCCTGAAGGCCAAGTGGTCCGACTCCAGTCGGATGGTGGTTGGTAGTGCATTCCACTGGCGGGGTCATTTGAATTAGGCGCGCTTACACCGGCCCCATATACGCTACGCCGCCGTAACTTAGGAGGCAAGTACTTTGTGAATACAGCACTTGCCTCTCTGACGGACGACGGCGTAGCGTAAATACGATACGATACGCTACGCCGCCTCAAAGATGCGCCCGGCTACCTGAATCTAGCTATTAAGGCGTAAATCGGCATTCACGCCCCTAGCGGCCGGCGGAACTAGACAGCTAAGATACGACGGCGCAGGCCGTCGTATCTTAGCTACATTTAAGTGTATCTCAATTTGAGAATACACTTAAATGTACGACGGCGCAGATTCCGAGTTACGACGGCGTATCTACTGATACGCCGGCTTAACTCTTTCTGAATCTAGCTAAGAGTGCAATCTCAGGAGATGGGAGGCAGCGGTGTGGGATCTCTGCAACTTGTCTCATGTAAACATTTAATCTTCCACTGATTACTGAACACCAATATTATGAGTCCTGACCCTTACACTGTATCATTTATATTGTACATTACATACTCCTGACCCAGGGCTTGACAAATTTGTTTTGAATCTGGGACCCAGCTAAAAAAATTAGGAGCCAGTTTGTGTGCAGCGATATGTAACGCAAGCAAAATTTCCCCAACGTGTGCGTTTACGTTTGTACGTGCGTATTTGTGCATGTCTCCCCTGTGGTCCACTGAATGTGATGCAGATCGCACTGTATTACATGCAGCCTGAACTGGGAATAGGAAGTGACGTCATACACATTGCTTCCGGTTCAGGAACTAGATCTACCCTGCAGGACTCGCTATGCCGGTCCCAGGCCTGTGAAGCCCGGGAGGAGACATAGTGCGGGGGTGGGAGGGGGCTTTACACAATGCAGCGGAAGGCATGTGGATCATCCCCAATAAAACACAGGCCTGAAGCAGAAAGGCAGCACCACAGCCTGTCTGTCACCTGACCACCATATGCATGTAAAGCCGAACAAAGAAAAAAAAATCCGCTCAGGTCGGAGCCACTGTACTAACAATACAATAATACAGCAAACTCCCCCGCTGAACTATTGTGTTTGGACAGGGGACCGGTCCCCCCACCAGAACACACCAGTCAGCGCTGATCAGGAGTCGGTCAGCTGCTGGTTTTCCATTTTTGTCGGCTTCTGATGGACCAGCTGCCATATGCACAGGCTTAATGTCGGTGGGTTATCATTGAACCGTCCAAGGTCATCTGGCATTCGGTCCGTGTGTATGGGGCTTGATGGTGTGATAGGCAGCGGCTCACTAGGGAAGGACAGCGCAGCAAAGTGGAGGTGATAGGAGATCCAGTGGACCTGATCGGACAGCCCGTGTGAAAGGGGCCTTCGGCTGTGTGACGGATGTGGCATGGCAGGGAGACAGTGCAAACTGAAAATTAATTTTAATGGATATTTTTTTTATTGAAAACAGTTTCCATCTTTGTGGGGGAGGGGGTGTAAGTGGTACTGAAGCCATTCCAATCAGCTACCCCACACTCCCCGTCCACTCACCATCATGGAAAGGGCGCCCGCAACACCTCTTGTCAGGAACTGAGAGCAGGCAGGGGAAGCCCTCAGGGACGTCGGTGACTGCATGTCACAGCCCAAGCCACCAGAAGAGGGTGCTAGTTCCCCTGCCAGTGTAAAGAATGTAAGGAAATTCCCTCGGGCAACAGAGCGAGCGGTGCATCTTGCCCCAGCAGGCCGCATGACATCTTAGCCCACGCTCCCGTGCAGGGGGGGCGTCATGGGGACTAGACACCTGCCCCAGTCTAGCCCAGGCACCAGGCTGCTAATTCTAGGTGCCATTGCGACCTAGGGGTTTGTCGAGCCCTTTCCTAACCCCTGTACTATATACTCTATGGTGTACCTTACATACTCCTGACCCCTGCACTATATACTTATGGTGTACCTTACATATTTCTGACCCCTACACTGTATACTCTATATGGTGTACCTTACATATTTCTGACCCCTACACAGTATAATCTATGTTGTATATTACATACTTCTGACCCCTGCACTATATATACTTTGAGCAGGGCTCAAAATTTCAAGTCCTGAGCTACTAGCCAGGCCTTAAGAGTTACTCGCCACCAGTTGCCCCACCCAACCCCTACCCTGCCCTGCCCCTAATTCCGCCCCTAAACACGCCCTCATAAATTATCTCATGAAATTTCACTGTTAAATGATTTATGTAGAATTAATTTAGAAAAATAAATATCAAACAACAACTTGATCAGTGCCCATCAATGCAGCCTATCAGTGCAGCTTATCAGTGGCCATCAATGCAGCCTCACCAGTGGCCATCAATGCAGCCTCACCAGTGGCCATCAATGCAGCCTCACCAGTGGCCATCAATGCAGCCTCACCAGTGCCCAGCAAGGCAGCCCTATCAGGTGCCCAGCAAGGCAGCCCTATCAGTGCCCAGCAATGCAGCCCTATCAGTGCCCAGCAAGGCAGCTCTATCAGTGCCCAGCAAGGCAGCCCTATCAGGTGCCCAGCAATGCAGTCTTATCAGTGCCCAGCAATGCAGCCCTTTCAGTGCCCAGCAATGCAGCCCTTTCAGTGCCCAGCAATGCAGTCCTATCAGTGCCCAGCAATGCAGTCCTATCAGTGCCCAGCAATGCAGCCCTATCAGTGCCCAGCAATGCAGCCACAATGCATTGGATTTTGAGGCATTGGTATGATAGATTTGGGGGGGGGGGGGAATTGGAGGCATAAGTATGATTCAGACCTATGCCTCAAATTAACCCCCCCTTTCTTCCCAATTCAACACCTCCATGTGTTGCTTTCAATCACAGTACACCGACATACTGTAGTTACCGCCAGGGGGTCAGACGTCACCTAAACACTGAGGGCGGAACCGAGAGGGTTTAAGCCAGCCCACTTAGGACTTCCTTGATGACATGCACCGCCTCACTCCTTAGATGTGCAGCTCCTTCTGAAATGCCCCTCTCTGCAAGCCTGTGCGAGGGGCGGGAACGAACGGCAGGGGGGAGTGGAAAGGGGCGGTCCAGGCGGCCGACAGCTCCTTCTGAAATGCTCCTATCTGCAAGCCTGTGCGAAGGGGGGAGACGAGTGGCAGGGGGGGGTGGAGAGGGGCGGTCCAGGGCGGCTGACTGCTCCTACTGAAATGCTCCCATCTGCGAGCCTGTGTGAGGGGCGGGGACGAGCGTCGGGGGGGGGTGGGGCGGTCCAGGGCGGCTGACTGCTCCTACTGAAATGCTTCTATCTGCGAGCATGTGCGAGGGGCCGGGACGAGCGGCAGGGGGGGGTGGAGAGGGGCGGTCCAGGGTGGCTGACAGCTCCTCCTAAAATGCTCCTATCTGCAAGCCTGTGCAAGGGGCGGGGACGAGCGGCAGGGGGGTGGAGAGGGGCGGTTCAGGACAGCCGACAGCTCCTCCTGAAATGGCCCTCACTAGTCTGCGAGCCTGTGCGCGATGGGGGAGGCACTGGCTATACATTTTCGGGAAAGCACAGCCTTGACCATACTCGCACTACTCACAATTTCACTCGCCAAATGCGAGCAGGCGAGATGAAATTTTGAGGGCTGCTCTATGGTGTACATTACATCATTCTGATACTATATAGTCCTATCTGTTGTATCTTATACAATATGTTGTAGATTACATAGTCCTGACTTCTGCTTTCTCCCCTCTACCCACTGCTATATATACACATAATATGTATTCTCTATTGTTACACCCATTTTCTACCAGCTGGACATTTTATATCTGATGATGTGATTGGAGCACAGACTTTTACATGGTGATAATAATGTGATAACATCCTCAAACTTTGGAACCTTAAACAGAAAGTGATAATGAGGGAGGAGTCAATAACCCAATGATGGAGGTCTTCAGGAACAGTCCAGTCTTCATCTTGGTTGTTCTCCCCCATCCTCACTCTCTGACCTCTGGTGGGGCTCAGCCCCGCTGTTATTCATGACTGAATCATGGACTAAATAGGGAAGTGCAGGACTTCTTGTGTTGGAAAGATGACAATGAGTGATAGGGGGAGGGGACACTCATCCTATAATTGTAAAATGGGGGTATTCCTGCGCTATTATGGGTAAATAGAGTTGCTCAAGGGTGCCGCAAACACCGTAAGGGTCAAACACTACCCACAAAAGAATAAAAAAAAATCAAATAGTGGTGTTGCGCTCCCTCATGAAATAAAGTATAAACCTAGATATATGAATGCAGAGAGAATAAATTATATAAAATTATATAAATAAATATATAAAGTGCTGCTGTGCTGCAAACAAGTGACTACAGGTGCAATGATATAAAGTGCAATGATAATAAATATTCAAAAATTGATAATAATTAGAATAAAAAACAATGGCCCAGATTCAAGAAGCAATTGCGCCCGTGTAACCATAGGTTACATGGCGCAATTGCTGACTTGCTCCGGTGTAACGAGTGCTCCTGATTCAGGAACCTCGTTACACCGGCTGCAGCCTAAAATCTGCGCGGCATAAGGCTCTTATGCCTCGCAGATTTTAGGCTGCATTCTTGCGGGGGCCGCTAGGGGGTGCTCCCATTGTGTATCAGCGTGTAGTATGCAAATTGCATACTACCACTGATTCACAAGCTTGCGCGGGCCCCGCGCAAGCCAGGTACGGAGTTTCTGTACGGCTATTTTAGCGCAAGGCTGCCCCTTCTAATAGTAGGGGCAGCCAATGCTAAAGTATAGCCGGCCTTCCCGCGCCGTGAAATTTGAATTTCACGGCGTTTGCGTAAGTGAAACGTGAGTTGCGCTGGACGCCATTCACGTTCACTTTAGAAGCAAATGACGTCCTTGCGACGTCATTTGCCGCAATGCACGTCGGGAAAGTTTCCCGACCGAGCATGCGCTGTATGCTCGGCGCGGGAGCGCGCCTAATTTAAATGATTCCCGCCCCCGGCGGGATCATTTAAATTACGCGCCCTTACGCCGGGCATTTTTGAGGAGCGCCCACACAAATTACGTGGCTACTGCTTCGTGAATGAAGCGTAGCGCAAATAATTTGCGGGGGCGCAGGGCAAAAACGGGACGCTGCGCCTCTGTAAGAAGTGCGCAGCGGTACCTGAATCTGGCCCAATGCGTGTAAAGTTAGAAACAAATGGAAATGAAGTCCATTGTGAGTGTAGCAAAAAGTGCTAAAGTGCTGGCCAATCTCAGAAGGGGAAAATCAATTCCTCTGGATCCAGGGTGCAGAGTGTAGTGTTGCTGGTGCTCTGTAACAGTGACTTCTGTGAGAGGTGGCTCTTCGGTGTAAGTAACACCCGTGGGTGTACTACCTTCTTACCTTACTGCTGTAAGGAAAGCAGCATTGAAAGATATGGTGGAATGCTAGGTCATTCAAAGTGGGGGAGGGGATTCCTTCCTTGTACAGCGTTTCCAGTAATGTGTGGATGCGGGGGCCACTCGGGGGCTCGAGTATGGATGGAGAAATAAGAGAATAAAGAGCCTCTTGGTGTAGTAAGTTTGGCGTTTTAAAATTCACAATTTATTTAGATAAAAAAGGTACTCACATTTCAAATGATGTAAAGTGCATTGCATAAAAACGAGCAGCGAGCTCGGGACATTGTTGCGTCACTTCCGGTGTCCGTATGCCTGCGTTCTACGCATTACATCACTCTCACGTGACTTCAACGGCGATCACCACTATTTGATTTTTTTGTGACTCATCCTATAATCCCCTCATCACTGTCACTCCTATAAAAGTCAGTTCTCGTTGTTTCCTCACTCTCTGACTAAGGTCCATGAATAAAGAAATGATCTGGTAGGAGGTCAGAGGACCCATTTACTAGTTACCTTGAGGGGGGAATTGTAAGATCCTCAGAGACAAAGATGCCTGATGTGGGCGGAGTCCTGGTTTAGGGGAACCAATCGGCTCATGTCTAGTAATCATCTTTGTATTTCTATTTTAGTAGATGGACGGGAGATGAGGAAAACCTCAGAGGATTGTCTCACTTTGTCTCCAGACTGTAAAGTAGAAGATGAGGACATCACACAGTATAGTCCAGGAGAAAACCTGACTACCTCAAATGTCCATCCGGCATCACACAGTGTAGATGGACCATCGTATTCCTCTTATCCTGAGGAACCTCAGACTGTGCGAGACGGTGCCGGACCATCGTATTCCTCTTATCCTGAGGAACCTCAGACTGTGCGGGACGGTGCCGGACCATCGTATTCCTCTTATCCTGAGGAGCCTCAGACTGTGAGGGACGGTGCCGGACCATCGTATTCCTCTTATCCTGAGGAACCTCAGACTGTGAGGGACGGTGCCGTCCTTCCAACAGAGAAGAGGTTTTCCTGTACTGAGTGCGGGAAGTGTTTCCATTCTAAATACCATCTTAATGTGCATAAAAGATCTCACACAGGGGAGAAGCCCTTTTCCTGTCCTGAGTGTGGGAAATGTTTTTCACAGACATCCAATCTTTACAAACATCAGAGATCTCACACGGGAGAGAAGTATTCCTGTCCTGAGTGCGGGAAATGTTTTTCACAGAAGTCCAGTCTATACACACATCAGAAATCTCACACGGGGCAGCAACCGTATTGCTGTCCTGAGTGCGGAAAATCTTTTTCACAGATGTCCCATCTTTACAAACATCAGAGATCTCACACAGGGGAGAAGCCGTATGTCTGTCCAGAGTGCGGAAAATGTTTTTCACAGAAGTCTAGTCTTTACACACATCAGAGATCTCACACAGGGCAGCAGCCGTATTGCTGTCCAGAGTGCGGGAAATCTTTTTCACAGAAGTCCCATCTTTATGCACATGAGAGATCTCACACGGGGGAGAAGCCGTATGCCTGTCCTGAGTGTGGGAAAAGTTTTTCACAGAAGCATCATCTTACCACCCATCAGAGATTGCACACGGGGGAAAAGCCGCACTCTTGCCCTGAGTGTGGAAAATGTTTTTCACAACAGTCCCAACTTTCCACACATCAGCGATCTCACACTGGGGAGAAGCCGTATTCCTGTCCTGAGTGTGGGAAATGTTTTTCAGACAAGTCCATTCTTTGCACACATCAGAGATCTCATACGGGAGAGAAGATGTATTCCTGTCCTGAGTGTGGGAAAGGTTTTTCACAGAAGTCCCATCTTTACAGACATCAGAGATTTCACACGGGGGAGAAGCCGTATTCCTGTCCTGAGTGCGGGAAATGTTTTTCACAAAAGTCAAATCTTTACACACATCAGAGATCTCACAGGGTGAGAAGCCGTGTTCCTGTCCTGAGTGAGTGAAATGTTTTTCAGACCGATCCAGTCTTTACAAACATCAGAGATCTCACACGGGACAGAAGCAATATTCCTGTGTTGAGTGTGGGAAATGTTTTTCAGATAAGTCCAGTCTTTACACACATCAGAGATCTCATACGGGGAAGAAGCCGTATTTCTGTGCTGAGTGTAAGTAATGATTTTCAGATAAGTCTTATCTTTACACACATCAGAGATCTCACACGGGGGAGAAGCCGTATTCCTGTCCTGAGTGAGGGAATAGTTCCTCACTGAAGTCCTGACTTCCTGTACATCAGGGATCCCACAAAACCCTTGAGGTGTATTAGTGAGTGCGGGAAATGTCTTGTATATGAATGTTGCTGGACATCACAGCTCTCATGTGGGGAAGAAGCACACCCTGATATACACCTCAGATATACTCCATGGCTGATCTTTATCATGTAAGAAACAGTTCATAAGGAGATCAGAGATCACCAAAGACATGGATGAAGTGTTGTACCGTGTTGGCCATTGATAGCAGTAGAAAAATAAAAATGGAGTCATTCCCTCTCATTGGCTACATTTTGTGGTGTAAGATTTCACAAACATTTAGAAGTCTGATTTTTATATAAATAGTTGAATGAATGTGAGCGGCATTCACCCAGCTGTGAAGAATATTGGATGTATTTTATTTCATACACTGATTTCCTTGGCTCCATCTAGTGGCCATAATGCAGTATTGTCATATGATATTACACAAAAAATATCTCATTATGGCCACTAGATGGAGCTGATAATCATAGGATATCACTGTGTTGCATTATGAGCAGAATGTGTAATGATTGGATGAATGATTGTCATATTTTCTAATGAATTAGACCCCTTGGTTTCCTCTGTCAGACATGGTTTCATAATCATACACTTCTGAGTTCAGTACACACTGAAGGATATTAGTTAATCAAAGCAACAATATTAACCAATTGCTGACCCACCACAGTAAAAATACAATGGACATACACAGGTATGGGATGTCCTTTTATGTCATGGTTTTGTTCCAGGTCCGCACGCATGCACACCCAGCAACCCCAACTGTCATTGGCTGCAGGAGAAGTTTGTCAGCAGATCCCGGCCAATGATTTTTCCTGGGACCCTGCTGATCATCTGCAGCCAATGACAACAACTGCTCCTGTGTTTTATTTTTGTAAACACAGGAGGCTATCTTGCACTCTCTTCTCTTCCCGAGTCCTTTTCGGTTCAGCAAAAACACCACACTGTGAGTATAATCAGCACGCTGTGCACCCACACACCTTAGATTGGCACATTTAACCCCTTCATTGCCCTTATTAATCCTTTGATCACGCCTTTCACCCAACTAGTGCCATTAGTACAGTGTCAGTATACAGTATTTTTCACTAATCACTGTATATTAACGTCACTTGTTACATCAGATAGAGCATGGGTCAGCTAGCATTAGATTGTCCTCACACTATCACACTCACACTATAGGATCCTGATCACAACCATTACTAGTATAGTGTCTGTATGGATCAATATATTTATCATAACTATATTAGTCTCCCCCCTTAGTATAGTGTCCCTAAAAATGCAGCATTAGCGGGATCAGCCCCGACACCTGCCAGCACCAGTGTTTAGCCCTCCCCCAACAAGTGCAGTGTCAGTAGATCACCGGCACCTCTGATACATTGCACACATAACCTCAGTGTTAGTAGAATTAGGCCTGATCTCTTCTAGCACTAGCAGGTAAGTTTTATTTGTAGCGGTTCAAGCAGACGCCGACAACCAGGAGCTCTTTTTCCTGTGAGTCGCATTAGGTACCTGTAAATTTAGGCCGGGATTCATGAACGACTTACGCCAACGTATCTTCTTATACCCAGCGTAAGTCCATGGATGCGCGGTCGTATCTATGCGCCATATTCTTGAAACCAGATACGCCTGAATTCTGGCTCCATCCGACCGACGTAAGTCTACGCCGTCGTATCTTGGGCGCATATTTACGCTGGCCGCAAGAGGCGCTTCCATTGTTTTACGCGTCGAATATGTAAATGAGCAAGATACGCCGATTCACGAACGTACTTACGCCCGTCGCTGTAATATACGCCATTTACATAAGGCGTACGTCCGGCGTAAGTTTACCCCTCATAAAGCAGGGGTAAGTCATGTTAAGGTATGGGCGCGGGAACAGCGTCGTATTTTACGTCGTTTACGTAAGTCGTACGTGAATGGGGCTGGGCGTAGGTTACGTTCACGTCGTACGCATTGAGCCGTCGTATCTTAGGGAGTATATGTGACGTGATTCTGAGCATGCGCCGTTCGTACATCCATTCATTTACATGGGGTCATGAATCATTTTAATACAACACGCCCACTACCTGCCTACTTTGAATTAGGCGGGCTTACGCCCGCCCATTTACGCTACGCCGCCATAACTTAGGGAGCAAGTGCTTTATGAATACTGGCCTTGCCTCTCTATGTTATGTCGGCATAGCGCATATGAGATGCGCTACGCCCGCTCAAAGATACGCCGAGCTACGTGAATCCCGGCCTATGTGCCCAAAATTTCCCAACAAAGGTAGTCTAGTGAAGAGGCCTACATGATTCTGAGTATGACAGCTGAGAGGGAAGGAGGAGTCCTCACTGACAGAATCAGGTTCCGAATGCGAACCTGTGGAGAGCAGCGGCACCCTGACAGGGTGCTCAGTGGATGGAGGAGAGGTCTCTGCTAAGGTCACGCATACGCGACCCTGGGTAGCTGATGTGCTAGGAACACTTGATTTGTCTTATATGCAGCAGGATGGCAGTACTAGTGCCGCACTACCTTTTGGTGAGCTGGCAGGCATCAGCAGTCTAGTACATCCATCTAGTACTTTTACATACCAGGACAGAAGTATTTCATGGTGACCTGGCGAGTCCCACAAATGCAGTCCAAGCTGGTGAGGTGGCTAGCACTAGTAGCAACCTGCAACCACCCAGAATTTAAATGCAGGCCCATAGAGTTCATAGTGTCCTTCCAGATATGATTGCAAGTCTTGATTGGCAGCTCACAGATTGTGCAGCACCCATACTTCCCCCATTTACTGGCCAACCCGGAATTCAGGTGGAAACAGCAAATATAACAACTCCCCTAAAAATATTTGTAGGTGTTTTTCACAAAACATCTGTATCGATCGATTGTGAGCCAAAGCAATTTATACAAACACAATAGTACATTGCAACCAACCCAAATTCAACTCTTGCCAGAAAATTTGCATGGCAACCTATCAAGGTTTTTAAATGTAAAGATCCTGGGCCTAACTCTGAATATGGGCGTTACAAAAAAGATTGAATAGCGGTCCACTGACATGATTCATCATATGCCTCTGATGTCTGTTTTATTGGCCAGGCATTGACATGAGACGAAAATGCATTTTAGTGATAATACCCTCTGTTTTCCTCAGGGTGACCCTGAATATGATCAGTTTTACAAAATGTGGTCCCTCATAAACTACTTCTCTCAAAAAATCACAGATGTGTATACGCCCCAACAAAACATCTGCGTAGATGAGTCCCTGATTACATTTTCTAGCCACCTTGCAAACAAACAGTATCTCCCCAGCAAGCGTGCCAGATCTGTGGTCAAAATGTATAAGCTCCATGATAGGGCCACAGGCTATACATGTAATTTTAGAAGTTACGAGGGAAATGGTAGTCATGTGGAACCCCCCGGATTCCCAGACTACATGGGGAGCAGTGACAAGATAGTGTGGGACTTGGTGTCACCCTTTTTCCCTACGGGGTACCTTTTGTACTTGGACATGTAAATTAATACCATGTTTTAGACTCTTATTCAACTGTGGAATTGGTTGCTGTGATTTTATGCGACCCAATCACCGGGGGTTCATACAAATGCTTGTAAACACCAAACTTTGACAGGGGGAGAAATCCAGCTTGCAGACTGGTGAATTACTCACAGTGAAGTAAAAGGAATAATGGGATGTTTTTGTCCTATCTTCCATTCATCTAGACACGATAGTCCAAATTTGTATGGCACCAAGACCATGAACCCAGCCTGTCTTGAAGCCCCCAATTCTGATACCCAAGAATTTTGCAATGAATTATCGGACCATTTTGTGAACAAAATTGAAAGGATCTGTGTAAGCATTCTGCAAAACAGTATCCCCCTCAGCAGTCCCCAGCCCAATCACCACAGGAATCAGGCCCAAGTAACAATGTTTACTCTAAAACCCGTCTCCCTGGATGCCACTAAAAATATTATCTGCACTCTGTGAAATAGCACAGCGCCTAACGATATTATCCCCACCAAACTGCTGAAGGAATGTGACGATATTTTGGCACCACCCATCAAGCAGCTGATTAACCAGTCATTCAGGGAAGGCATAGTGCCCTCCCTGTTGAAACAAGGGATAATCAAACCCATCTTAAAGAAACCCACCCTTGACCCCAAAGACCCTGAACATCGTCGTCCCATAACAGGCCTGAACGTTTTCTCCAAGGTAATGGAGAAAGTGGTGGTACAACAGCTGCAACAGCATTTAGACACCCATAACTTGCTTGATCCTTATCAATCGGGTTTCCGTCCAGGGTACGGGACGGAAACAGCATTGCTCAAAATATGGGATGATGCTCTTGAGGCCGCAGACAAAGGAGAACCTTGTCTTCTAGTACTGTTGGACCTTAGCGCAGCTTTTGATATGGTTGACCACAAACTATTGCTAATTCGGCTAGCTGAAGTAGCCAAGATCGCGGAATGTGACTTACCCTGGTTCTCCTCCTTTTTGGAAAACCGATCACAAGTAGTGAAACTGGGACCATTCACTTCTGAAAAACGCACGGTGTCATGCGGAGTCCCTCAAGGATCCCCTCTGTTGCCGGTGCTGTTTAATATCTATCTTCGCCCTCTTTTTGAAATTAACAGCAGCCAAAAGCTGCTCTACCATTCCTATGCGGATGACACACAATTGTATTTTCGTATCTGCAACAAAAAGGATCACCATCTCAATCTAGAGAAATGTCTCTCTTTGATAGAGAACTGGATGACAAAGAGTTATCTTAAACTCAACGGCTCAAAAAAAAAACTTCTCCTGTTTCACGCCAATCGGAAGAATCAACTGGCAACAACCTGGACACCTCCGCCCATTCTGGGAAAAATCATCACCCCTAGCACCAAAGTCAAAAGTCTCGGGGTCTTCTTTGACACCCACATGACAAAGGATGCACAAATAGGGTCAGTAGTCAGCGGATCACACCATCTGCTACGCTTATTACGCAGACTAATCCCATGTATTCCTAAAGAAGACATAGCAGTCGTGGTGGGAACAATTGTTAACTCCAGGCTGGACTATGCAAATGCCCTCTATCTCGGACTCCCAAAGTACCAAATCACGCGCCTGCAGGTCGTTCAGAACATGGCCGCGCGTCTGGTGACTGGAAAAAAACCATGGGAATCAATCTCCCCTTCACTGAGAAGCCTTCACTGGCTACCAGTGAAAGACAGAATCACTTTCAAAGCACTCTGTCTGACGCATAAATGTATTTGGGGAAATGCCCCCCAATATCTATGCGAAAAAATAAAAGCCTACAACCCCAATCGCGCTCTGCGATCCTCCAACCAAAATTTACTCCAAATCCCCAAAACCAGATACAAGTCCAAAGGAGAAAGAAGATTTGCTGTCCAAGGCCCTCGACTTTGGAACACTTTGCCAACCTCCATTCAGTTGGAGGAGAACCACTTGGCCTTTAGGAGAAAGATCAAAACCCACCTCTTCTGAGCTCAAGGGAGAAGTGCTCATACAAGCGCCCAGAGGCGATTCAGTTCGCATGTGTAGCGCTATATACATTTTTCACTCACTCACCTGGTGTTGTTGAAAAGCCCCTCTGTGTCCATGACTACAACCTTAACATGGGATGGGTGGACTTCAATGACCAGATGGTGGGGCCATACTTAATTTCCTGTAAGACCAGATGCTGATACCAGAAAGTGTCAGTATATTTATTCCTATTGGCAGAGTTCAATGCTTATGTACAATACAAAGCGTCAGGAAAAAGTGGATCCTTCCTAAAATTTCAGGAAGCGATCATCACGACCCTTTTTTATCCATAAGGTGCTGATGCCCAAACTCCCAAAAATATATTGGCCGGGATTCACATACATCGGGGCATATTTATGCCGCCGTAGCGTATCTTTTTTACACTACGCCGGCGCAGCACGGAGAGGCATGCACTGTATTCAGAAAGCCATTACTCACCAAGATGCGCCAGCGTAACGTATTTTCAAAGGCTTAGGCCAGTATAAGTGGGCGTGACCCCATTCAAATGATGGTCCGAGCGTGTCGCAGTGGTTTACGTCGGGCGTATCTTAAACGGCGCATGCGCCGTGACGTGGACGTATGGCCCGCACCCCTCTGCGCATGCTCACAACTACGCCCGACGTAACCCCTAAGATACGCCGGCCCACCGCCTACGCCCAGTGCATAAATACGCCCAGACATGCGCCCGTCGAGCGCAAAAGTACACCAGCAGCTTTTGGTGTAGGTACTTTTGATTTCTGAGCCATGTCTGCTCCAGTGACTGGGAAGGAGAGGAGGAAAAATTATTTTACACCGGAGGAGAAGGCAATCGTGATCAATTCCATCTCCAGGTACGACGTGTACCTCCATGGGGCACAGAGTGGCATGACCAGCAAGGTCAGGAAGGGGGAGATCCTTCAGGAGATCACCATGCAGGTCAATGCCCTTGGCCATGAGCTTAGGACCTCAAGGGACATTGACAAAAAGATCAACGACCTGCGTCGTCTAGTCCAAAACAAGCTGGCCACGATGAGGAGGCACGCCAGGGGCACGGGAGGTGGACCAGCCAGTAAGATCAGGCTCACTCCTGATGAGGAGGTGATTGCCCGGTGTCTGCAGAGGGAGCAGATGGAGGGCCTGCAGGGCTATGACTCCGTTGATCAGGCCTTGAGGACAGGTAAGTGTGTTTTTTCTCCTATCCGGTGTGTAGCATGTGAGGGGGTGGAAGGGAACATGTGACAAGTGTGTGGGTCCACCAACATGTGAATGCTTTGTGTCATCCACAGATGTGCTGGAGGGAGCTGGGTCGTCGTCCGCTGCTGGGCGACCCACGCTATCCCAGGAGGAGTGTTCCCACACCTCTCCTCTAGAGGAAGTTGAGGAGGAGCACGGTGCTCTTGAGGAAGGTGTATATCTCGTGGAGAACATCATCCCTGGACCCTCCCAAACCTCCTCCCCCATCAGGGAAAGCCCCTCATCCTGCTCCCCCATCAGGGAAAGCCCCTCAAGGGCCTCCCCATCAGGGCAAGCTCCCCAGGGTCCACCCCCATCAGGGCAAGCTCCTCAAGGGCCTCCCCGTACAGCCGGCCCTAAGCCTCTCCTGCCCCCAGGAAGGCTACGCGCAAGACCAGGGGTGTTCCTGATGCCTTCGAGGAAAATCTTGCGAGGGACCAGGCCCGGCAGACCCGCCATATGGGTGCTATAGCGGGTGACCTGTGTGGCAGAGATTCTGGCCTCCTCGGCCCAGACCCAGGCTGCCTGCACATTGGCTGTCCAGCAGGCTGATCAGAGTACCTCCATCTCCGACAGCCTGCAGGATGCACTGCTATAGTGACCTGCCTTGGGGAGCTGCAGGCCACAACATCAGGCCTTGTGGCAGAGGTCAGGAGCCATGCAGTGGCTGTACGGGCCAACACTGCTGCCATCGAGGCGGAGGGGAGGCAGACGAGGCGCCACAAGCGGCACACCGCCACCTGTCAGCTGCAGATGCAGGTGCAGACTAATGCGGTCCTCACCCGCATTGCCCTGGCATTGGAGGGCAGGCAGCCAGCCAGGGAGAGACCATGGGATGATCCTCCTCCAGATGCCCCACCCCCCCACCTGAAGCTCCCCCCAGGCAACTGAGGAGCAGGAGCCGTGGCGCCATGCCTGGCCCACGACAGGGAAAATGAGTGCCTTTTTTTTTTGCTCAGGTTATGAGCTTTTTTATTTGTTATTTTTGCTCGGGTTATGAGCTGTTTTATTTTGTAGTGAATGCACACAGTGAGGAGTTCAGGCTACAGTGTGACTGGTGTGTGAATGTGGGGGTGACATACCTGCCAGCAAGGCGTGTCACCCTGGGTCGTCGGGGAGAGGTTATCCCCACGACCGTATGAATGGACAGCGACACCATTGGGGCCTTGGCATGGCGTTACTGCTCCCAAGTCCTGTATGGTGGACTTGGGCTAATCCAATGTGAAGTGGATGTGGTGTGTGTGAGCACAGGACCCCAGATGGCAAGCCCCCCTTTTTTTAATTTTTTAGGAAAAGATGATGTTACACCGAGTAAATAGATACCTAACTTGTCACGCTTTAATATTGCGCACACTCATGGAATGGCGCCAAACTTCGGGACTTAAAAATCTCCATAGGCGACGCTTGAATTTTTTTTTACAGGTTACCAGTTCAGAGTTACAGAGGAGGTCTAGTGCTAAAATTATTGCTCTCGCTCTAACGCACGCGTCAATACCTCACATGTGTGGTTTGAACGGTGTTTACATATGTGGGCGGGACTTACATGCGTGTTCGCTTCTGAGTGCAAGCTATTAGGGACAGGGGCGTTTTAATTTTTTTGGGTTCATTATTTTTTTTTTTTACATAATATTTTTATTTTTGTCCCTTTTTTTTGGATCACTTTTATTCCTATTACAAGGAATGTAAACATCCCTTGTAATAGGACTAGTGTGTGACAGGTCCTCTTTATGGAGGGAGGCGGGGTCAATAAGACCCCACAATCTGTCCTCCAGGCTGGAAAGCATGAGATGGGAAAAAAAAACACTGATCTCATCCTTTCAGCCGCGATCATGTTCGTTCAGCACAGTGGTGTAGTGGATAGTACTTTCACCTAGCAGCAAAAAGGGTCGCTGGTTCGAATCCCGTCCGTGACACCATCTGCATGGAGTTTGCATGTTCTCCCTGTGCCTGCGTGGGTTTCCTCCCACAATATAAAAACATCCTGTAAATCGGATCCTGTCTAAATAAGCCCTAATATGCAGTAGTATATTTAGGTTTTGTGCTGCCCTAGGCCTGACTAAACTTCTGCACCTCCTAATAGAAAAAGAACCCACACTTCCTGTCAAGGCCACACCCTGTTTTTTAGGACACACCCAGAAATTTTCAGGGGACACACACACTAGTTCTGGGGGGGAGGGGGGGCACTGGATTCCCTTAATTTGCATAGTTTTTCTCTCACTTCCTGTTTGGCTATGGGGCAGGAAGTGAAGGCAAATCTCCCCAATTGGACAGGGATGGTACAAAATAAACTGACAGGGCCTATAACCCTCCCTCCCTCCAAAATGAAAGAAAAAAAGTGTTGATTATAGTTCTACTTTAAGCACAAATTTCGGATAATTTTATTGAGAGGACTAAGAAAATATAACCATGCCAATAGGCCAGGATACAGCGTTGCTAATATGTATGAATGTGTGTTAGGGCCACCCACAAACACCACCCAATGTTAAATAATAAAATTTGCAGATACAGTAAGTATTATCTGCTCATTTTTTGGGGATGTCTGCACCCCTGATAGGGTGAAGACACCTCACAAATGTTGTAACTTTCTACTTCAAATTCATTCACTTCCTGTCACATAGCCAAACAGGAAGTGAGGGTAAAACCTTACTAATATCTTTTCTTGGGGACACAGAGATCAATCTAAATAGTTTCCCATTATGTAAATTGCACTCTAGCATTTTGCTGTGTACATCCCAAATTATTAGGGATCTTGGACTTTGGAGTCCATTTACTAAAGGCAAATCCACTTTGCACTACAAGTGGACAAGCAAGGAAGGAGAAAAAAAAAACTTTGCTTCTACAGGATTGGATGTTAAAACCATCAGTGCTTCCTCTCTGATTTTCAGCAACTACGCTTCCACTGCAGAGTGGCTTTTCCTTTACTAAACCCCAAACTAAATAATCATTTGAGGTGTACACAGCAGAGCAATTTGCTTAATGGGGACACTAGTTAGATTGACCTGTGTCCCCAAGAAAAGACATTGGTAGGGTTTTAACCTCACTTCCTGTTCAGCTGTGTGACAGGAAGTGAAGCCAATTTTAAGATAAGGGACACAAAGCCCAACCTAAAAAACACAAGCAGGGGTTCTAACACTCACTTGGCTTCCCTCAAACACCCACAATTAGAATAGGATTGCCTTGCGCTAGATTTAAGCACAGTGCTGTAAATCAGCACTTCAAGCCTGTCCACCAACCCCCCCCCCCCACCCCAACAGGCCATGTTTGCAGGTTTTCCTTCATCTTGCACATGTGCTTTAAAAGACAGTCTGGACAGCAATTCTTGATAAGATAAATCCACAAAACATGTCCTGTCGGGGGTACTTGACTGAGGCTGAGGCCCACTGCATGAAAATAGAAATAATACTTACCGCGCTGTATTTTTCCTTTCCTGGTGAATAAACATGACAGCAAACTTTTCATGCATACACACCAGGAAAAGAGCTTCCAGACAAAAATCACAACTGAATGTTGTAACCAATCAGCCCTAATTCAGCTGCAGCTGTCAAAATCTGTAGCATGAAAAACAAACTTCAAAATTTGAAAGTAATTTTATTGGTCAACAAAACAAGGAAAGAAAAAAAAAAAAATAAACAAAAATAAATAAATATAAAAAAAAAATAAACAGGTTAATTTGAGACAGTAAACAGCATATGGTTTATTGGAAATAACACAATAGAGCCACAGACACAGGTTTGAAATATTAGTCACAACATCTTGAGAAATTTTTTGCAAAATAATGCAGTACAAATATATCAAAGTGAGTGAACAGCGTAAAAAAAAAACATACATTGACAAAAATAAAACCTTGATCAAAAACATATCTTTTTGCAAAGACATTCTTGCCAGCCCCCACACACACACAACCTGCCCTCTTTCAGGGCAGCTGACAAATGCTCTACACGCTTTATATAACATAGGCTTGTGTGTGTTAATGACACAATTGTAAACACATGGACAAAGTTCAGTCTCTACATTGGGTGCGATTGTAAGTGGGTACACCTGTTTACTATCTCCTTAAATTACTAAGCCAAAAAACACGTTCTATGAGACACAAAAAGCAACATCAAAAATTCTAAGTCCCTGGGCATGCTCAGTTCACCAGAAATGCAGAGGCAGAAGCATGAACAAAGCTGCAATCGCGGCTGAAAGCATGAGAGCTGTGTTTATTTTTTTCCCCGATCGCATGCTTTCCAGCCTGAAGGACAGATGTGAGGTCTTATTGAATTATTACATAAAAAAATAATTAAAACGCCCCTGTCCCTAGTAGCTTGCATTCAGAAGAGAACACGCATGCGAGTCCCGCCCACATACAGTACAGACCAAAAGTTTGGACACACCTTCTCATTCAAAGAGTTTTCTTTATTTTCATGACTATGAAAATTGTAGATTCACACTGAAGGCATCAAAACTATGAATTAACACATGTGGAATTATACAGAACAAAAAAGTGTGAAACAACTGAAAATATATTATATAAGGGCAGCACAGTGGTGCAGTGAGTAGCACTTTCGCCTGGCAGCAAAAGGGTCGCTGGTTCGAATCCCGACCGCGACACCATCTGCCTGGAGTTTGCATGTTCTCCCTGTGCATGCGTGGGTTTCCTCCGGGTACTCCGGTTTCCTCCCACACTCCAAAGACATGCTGATAGGTAAATTGGATCTTGTCCAAATTGGCCCAGCATATATATGTATATCTGTGTGTATGACTGTGTGTCCCAAGCGTGTCACGATCCTACGGGGTAAAATGACCGCACCAGCCAAGCAGACTCTGGCTGGAAAAAGCGCCCAGAGGCGATTCAGTTCGCATGAGTTGCGCTATACAAGTCATTCATTCATTCATTCAATGAGGTGTGTCCAAACTTTTGGTCTGTACTGTATGTAAACGCAGTTCAAACCACACATTTGAGGTATTGACGCGTGCGTTAGAGCGAAAGCAATACTTTTAGCACTAGACCTCCTCTGTAACTCTAACCTGGTAACCTGTAAAAAAAAACAAGCGTCACCTATGGAGATTTCAAAGTCCAGAAGTTTGGTGCCATTCCATGAGTGTGTGCAATATTAAAGCGTGACAAGTTAGGTATCTATTTACTCGGTGTAACATCATTGTGATGCATTTGCCTATATGTCTCAGTTTAATGCTCCCTGCTAACTTAATGCTGTGGGTTAGAGGTAACAGGTGTTCATGTGTGATTCATCTCTCTCTGTGAACACTGTTCATATGTTAAATAAGGCTAGCTTTTGAAAGGCCTTTAATTGTGTGATAACGCTGTTTAACCTCTTTCCCACCGGGCTAATTTTTCAGATTCGGTGTTTACGACACTAAAACAGTTTTTTTTGCTATATAATTACTTAAAACCCCCAAACATTATATATATTTTTTTTCTAACACCTTAGAGAATAAAATGGCAGTCACTGCAAAACTTTTTGTCACACCGTATTTGCGCAGCGGTCTTACAAGCGCACTTTTTTTGGATAAAAATCACTTTTTTGAATTAAAAAATAAGACAACAATAAATTTTGCCCAATTTTTTATATATTGTGAAAGATAATGTTACGCCGAGTAAAATGATACCCAACATGTCACGCTTAAAAATTGCGCCCGCTCGTGGCATGGCATCAAACTTTTACCCTTAAAAATCTCGATAGGCGACGTTTAAAAAATTCTACAGGTTGCATTTTTTGAGTTGCAGAGTAGGTCTAGGGCTAGAATTATTGCTCTCGCTCTAACGATCGCGGCGATACCTCACTTGTGTGGTTTGAATACCGTTTTCATATGCGGGCGCTACTCGCGTATGCGTTCGCTTCTGCGCGTGAGCTCGTCGGGATGGGGCGCTTTAAAAAATTTTTTTTGGGTTTTCTTATTAATTTTATTTTATTTTTATAATTTTTTACACTGAAATTAAAAAAAAAATAAAATTGATCACTTTTATTCCTATTACAAGGAATGTAAACATCCCTTGTAATAGAAAAAAGCATGACAGGTCCTCTTAAATATGAGATCTGGGGTCAAAAAGACCTCAGATCTCATATTTAGACTTAAATGCAAAAAAAAAAAAAATGTCATTTTTTAAAATGACAAAAAAAAAATGTTTCTTTAAGAGGCTGGGCGGGACTGACGTTTTGACGTCACTTCCGCCCAGCAGAGCTATGAGGACGGGTGAAGGAGATTTCTCCTTCAGTCCCGTCCCCGCTCAGCTGCCGGACACATCCGATCCCCTCCGCCGCTACCGACGGCTCCGGTAAGCGGCGGAGGGCGCGGGAGAGCGGCGGGAGGGGGGGGCCCCTCTCCCGCCACCGATAACGGCGATCTCGCGGCGAATCCGCCGCGGAGACCGCCATTATCGTGTACACCACCGCCCCCTGAAAAGATGAATATCTCGGTTCTGGCAGCAGCTGCTGCCGTTACCGAGATATTCAACTTTAAAAACAGGACGTCTTTTTGACATGGGGCGGTGGTCAAGTGGTTAAAAACCTTTTGATACTCAGAGGTGTTAATAGGTGTCAAGCTGCATGCAGGGACGAAATGTCTGCCTAGGAAACTTAGTGTGTGAAGGTGGTTTGTTGTTTAAGGAATATGCAGTGATTAGACATGATAATTGTCGGTCGGTGCCGACCTGTCTAGAATGTTTTAGTAATTAGCCTTAGTGTGTGATTAGGGGGGGGTGGAGATTTCATTGTTGCTTGAATGTCTTGGACTGTATAAAAAGCTGAGAAGAAAACCATTAAACTGTGTTGTTCCAGCAGTAAGCTTGTCTCATGTGTGGCTTTCTGGGCGATCCCAGGGATATTCCTCCTCGTGGAATATTGGGGTGATTTTCGTTATGGGAAGAAGGGAATCTTTGACGGGGATATCATTCTACTACCGTCACAATTGGTTGGCAGCAGCGGGATTTTCCCTTCTACTCTCCTTTACACCCGGATTCCAAGCAGACACTGGAAGAACTACTGGAAGTTTGTGGAAGGATTGCTAGCAACAAAACCAAGCGGGTCATCATAGCAGAATCAATGGAGCTAGACCAGGAGGACGGGATTGCAGCAACGCCAGCAGTACAAGAGATGGAGACACCAGTGATTCAGGAGGAGGAATCGCCAGCCAACAAGCTAATGAGAGAGAAGCTAGCATGGTTCGGTCCGAACCCAACGGCAGATGTGGTGCTGAGAGTGATGGAGCTACAGGAGGCTAAAGAAATAAGGGACGCAGAACTACAGTTAAAACTGGCAGCAGTCCGACAAGCAGCCGCACATTCTCCAAACAGTGAGTACAGCACAGCAGACACAAGGAAGATTCCGTTTAGCGCTTTTAAAGCTTTTGATGAAAAGGACTGTGAAATTGATAACTACCTGGCAGATTTTGAGAGACAATGTAACCTGCACCGAATAGCTAGAAGAGAGTGGGTTGCAATATTGTCAGGCAAACTGTCAGGCAAAGCTTCTGATGCTTTCCGGACCGTGCCAGATCAGGATATCCATAGCTACGCCCGGGTTAAAGAAGTGCTCCTGGCTCGTTATGCAGTAACCCCAGAGTCCCACCGACAGAAGTTCAGGGAACTCACGCAAAACCATGGAAGACTCTTAAGTGGAATGGGCATGCCAGTTATCCCTGTCGGCCTCTAACTGGGTTAACAGCAGCCAGGCCACCACCGCAGAGGACATTTTGCAACTAATGCTCCTGGAGCAATTTTACAATCACATCCAGACGGATGTCAAAGATTGGGTGAGAGATCGCAGGCCCATGACTCTACCAGAGGCCGCGAAGTTGGCGGATGAATATGCAGATACTCGCAAGACAAACCAGGTCACACCACGGGTACAACCTCCACGACCAACGGTGCCCTCACACCCACCAGCCGCTAGATACCAACCTCCTAACAGACCGGTGACATCTAGCCCTCGCTATCCACACCAGGAGGACAACGAACAACGCTGCTTCCGGTGCAAACAGCTGGGTCACTTCAAGCAGAATTGCCCCATGAACGACAACACCAGGTCAAATTGGTCTCAACCTGGGTACCGCCCACCAGCAGCATCCCATTGTGTAGACTCGGCTTGGGATCTCCAGGAGCTGGGTCCGGAAGAACCATTGGACACCATTTACGAAGTCCTCACGGTACAATCTGGTATTACGGACAACAGGGAACACCATTGTCAGCCGGTCATGGGCGACAGCCATGAGCCGGAGGGGCCCTGGAGGGAGCTGGGCAGAAAGAGGCACCGCCGGCCACCCTCCAAGGAGAAGAGGTCCTGGAAGCCGTATAACAAGATGACCTGGGAGGAGAAGAAGCGACTGGAGGAGAGGGAGTCGCAGCGGGCGTCCCAGATGCGGGCCGAGATGTTCGCCAAGGGCCCACCGGTGGCCCCTTACACCACCACCCAGTTCCTGATGATGAAGGACCACGTGGAGAGCCTGCAGGACATGAGCAAGCAGGATCTGATCCGTGAGTACATAGAGCTGGAGGAGTGCATAAGCCGCATGGAGGAGGAGAACAACCACCTGAGGTCACAGCAGGCTGACCCCCCCAGGCTCCATGAGCTGGAGATGGAGCTGGAGAAGCTCAAAGAGGAGAACTGGCGGCTGCGGAGGGAGCAGAGGGTGGCTGACCCTATGGGGCACTGATCCCCCCCCCCCAAACTCTGAGCACCGGTGCTACAGCATTTCAACAAATATAACTTTTTCTTTTTATGAATCTCCTGTGATTGTCACCTAGACGGTGGCGCACAGACCCATTCGCCGTCTTCACACTGACTTCTGGTGACTCTGCAGATCACACACAGACTTGGGGACTGACCGGCGTGTGATCTGACGACCCGGGAGCAGTTGCCAAGGGAGGTCAGTTACGCCAAACGGAGTTAACCTCGGACTAAAAGCTCTGAACCCGTCAACCCTACTGGACCAGGAAAGGTCCAACCGGGTTTGCCGGAGCAGGGAGAAAACGGGGGGCCATTGTGATGCATTTGCCTATATGTCTCAGTTTAATGCTCCCTGCTAACTTAATGCTGTGGGTTAGAGGTAACAGGTGTTTCATGTGTGATTCATCTCTCTCTGTGAACACTGTTCATATGTTAAATAAGGCTAGCTTTTGAAAGGCCTTTAATTGTGTGATAACGCTGTTTAAAAACCTTTTGATACTCAGAGGTGTTAATAGGTGTCAAGCTGCATGCAGGGACGAAATGTCTGCCTAGGAAACTTAGTGTGTGAAGGTGGTTTGTTGTTTAAGGAATATGCAGTGATTAGACATGATAATTGTCGGTCGGTGCCAACCTGTCTAGAATGTTTTAGTAATTAGCCTTAGTGTGTGATTAGGGGGGGTGGAGATTTCATTGTTGCTTGAATGTCTTGGACTGTATAAAAAGCTGAGAAGAAAACCATTAAATTGTGTTGTTCCAGCAGTAAGCTTGTCTCATGTGTGGCTTTCTGGGCGATCCCAGGGATATTCCTCCTCGTGGAATATTGGGGTGATTTTCGTTATGGGAAGAAGGGAATCTTTGACGGGGATATCATTCTACTACCGTCACAATCATCTTTCACATTATCACCAAAAATTGGGCTAACTTTATTGTTTTGTTATTTTTTAACCACTTGCTGGTCAATGACCAGGCCACTTTTTGCGATTCGGCACTGCGTCGCTTTAACTGACAATTGCGCGGTCATGCGACTAGGCTCCCAAACAAAATTGACGTCCTTTTTTTCCCACAAATAGAGCTTTCTTTTGGTGGTATTTGATCACCTTTTTATTTTTTGCGCTACAAACAAAAATAGAGCGACAATTTAAACAAAAAAAGAATATTTTTTACTTTTTGCTATAATAAATATCCCCAAAAATCAATAAAAAATAAAAATTTGCCTCAGTTTAGGCCGATACGTATTCTTCTACATATTTTTGGTTAAAAAAAAAATCGCAAAATGCGCAAAAGTTATAGTGTCTACAAAATAGGGCTTAGTTTTATGGCATTTCTCTTAAATGTTTTTTTTACTAGTAATGGCGGTGATCAGCGATTTCTATCCGTACTGCGACATTATGGCGAACACATTTTTGGGACCATTGGCATTTTTATAGAGTGCTCTAAAAATGCATTGATTACTATAAAAATGACATTGGCAGGGAAGGGGTTAACACTAGGGGCGAGGAAGGGGTTAATTATGTTCCCTGTGTTTGTTCTAACTGAAGGGGGGTGAAACTGACTAGGGGAAATGACAGATCGCTAGGACGATCAGGCATTTGTGCCCCTGATAGGACCGGGAGCTGTGTGTTTACACACACAATTCCCGATTCTCGCTCTGGGACCAGGGCAAGCGGGGACGCTGATGAAGGGGAGCTCCACACCAAATTTTTTTAAAAAAGGGCGTGGGTTCCCATGCAGTAGCACATCAGGCCCTTCGGCTTGGTCTGGATCATAAGGGGTTAACCTACGCTGAAAAAAACAGCGTGGGGTTCCCCCAAAATCCAGACCAAACCCTTACCCAAGCACACAGTCTGGCCGGACAGGAATGGGGGTGGGGACGAGCGAGCGCCCCCCCTCCTGAGCCGTACCAGACCACATGCCCTCAACATGGGGGAGTGTGTGCTTTGGGGCAGGGGGGCACTCTTGTCCCCATGTCGATAGGGACAAGGGCCTCTTCCCGACAACCCTTGCCATTGGTTGTCGGGGTATGCGTGCGGGGGCTTATCAGAATCTGGGAGCCCCCTTCAATAAGGGAACAGAGAAGAAAGCGGAAAGAAGCCCTAGGCTCCGCGAAGGAGACAGGCAGAAGAGGGAACAGAGAAGAAAGCGAAAGAAGCCCTGGCCCCCGGCAGAAAACGGCAAAGCCCGGATGCCCCCCCGAATCAAAAAGAGCTTAAAGGGGTGGGGGGCCCCAGCGGAAGGCAGCGGAGAAGCCCGGATGAGTGGCGCCCCCTCCCGCAGAAAACTACAAAGCCTGGGGCCCCGGCGGAACAGAGAAGACCGGGCCTACACCCCCCCTTGTAAAAGAGCTTAAAGAAGAAAGGGGGGGCCTCGGCAGAAGACTAATAAATTATTTTAAAAATCTGTGTGGTGTTTTCTTTAACTTTACATTTTCCCCCAGGTGAATGGGTAGGGGTACAATGTACCCCATACTCATTCACATGGGGGGGCAGTGCCCCCCTGCCCCAAAGCACACAGTCCCCCATGTTGAGGGCATGCGGTCTGGTATGGCTCAGGAGGGGGGGCTGCTCACTCGTCCCCACCCCCATTCCTGTCCGGCCAGACTGCGTGCTTGGATAAGGGTTTGGTCTGGATCTTGGGGGAACCCCACGCTGTTTTTTCAGCATAGGTTAACCCCTTATAATCCAGACCAAGCCGAAGAGCCTGATGTGCCACTGCAGGGCAACCCACGCTGGTTTTTTGTTTGAAATTTGGCGCAGAGTTCCCCTTCATGGTCAGCGTGAGCTGAAAACAGTTCGGCCTTTCACGTGCGCCATCTCAACCCGCGCAAATACAGCTACGCCGCTTGGAATTTACCAAGATTTTCCTGGCATAGTGAGACGGCGTACGTGGAAGCACGTATTTGCCGCGCACGCATGCACAGTATGCAAATAAACCTCCCTGAGTATTTAGGCGTACTTGCCGCATGTTGCGATGTTTTCAGAAAAATCACTTTCACTTTCAATTCGGCCCGGGAAACTTAAACAAACACGTCACAACACTTCCCCACTTCACCTCAACTCCCTCCCCTAATAAACCCCCTGCCCAAACCCCTTCTATTTACATTTCTAAATGCCGTACGCCAGCTCTATAGAGGCGCACCATGCGCCCTCTCCTGGGCGCACTAGGCATTATAGTAAATAAAGAAATACACTGCTCTGTCGGCGTATTTCTTTAGTAAATGTCAAAATGGCTGTTACTCCTGCCTTTGCTCCATGATTCATGGCGCAAAGGCTTGGTAAATCAGCCCCAATGTCCCAGAAAAACATAGAATGTTGTTGAACGATCTAAGGAGGTGGGGGACTGATGTGGCGTATATTCAGGGGACACATTTTAGGGCAGGACATTTACCATTCCTCCAGAATAGATTCTTTATCACGCAATGAATCAGGAAGCAAAATCTAAAGGGGTATCGATTCTGATCTCCAACCGAGTAGCTTGGACACTGCTAGACAAACGCTTGGACCCTAAGGGTAGGTTTCTCTTTTTGAAGGGAAGATTCGGAGGGGTCAAAGTAACTCTGGCCACTCTGAATGCCAGGGCTTGACAAATCCCGTTTGCCATGGCGACTAGAAATAGCGTCCTGGCAAGTGGGGTCTTGGCTTGGAAGGTGGGAAAAAAAATAAAAAAATGTTGTTACATAGGACCGGCGATCCGAGGACTAGGCCGAAGCCGTGACCTCGCCTAAAACATCCTGCTGCGGCTTCGGCCTAGTCGGCAGAGCGCCTTTTCCCCAGGATCACGGCGCGACTAGGCCCCCACCTCCCCGCGGCGCGATCGCGCTGGGCCCATGACGGCCGGTAATTAAGGCCGCGGCTTTGCGGCCTTGTGAAGTCCCCAGCTCTTCCTTCTGTGAGCTGGCGCCATCTGGTGGTGGCCGTTGGCATTACAAGTTAAGCATTACAAGTTAAACAGCAATTCTAATGTCATTTTTCACTATTTTCACTGCCATCTTTTTCCCTCTAATTAGAACCCCCAAACATTATATATATTTTTTATCCTAACACCCTAGAGAATAAAATGGCGATCGTTGCAATACTTTCTGTCACGCCGTATTTGCGCAGCGGTCTTACAAGTGCACTTTTTTGGGAAAAAATTACACTTTTTTAAATGAAAAAATAAGACAACAGTCAAGTTATCCCAATTTTTTTTATATTGTGAAAGATAATGTTACGCCGAGTAAATTCATACCCAACATGTCACGCTTCAAAATTGCGTCCGCTCGTGGAATGCCGACAAACTTTTACCCTTTAAAATCTCCATAGGCGACATTTAAAAAAATCTACAGGTTGCATGTTTTGAGTTACAGAGGAGGTCTAGGGCTAGAATTATTGCTCTCGCTCTACCAATTGCGGCGATACCTCACGTGTGGTTTGAACACCGTTTACATATGCGGGCGCTACTCATGTATGTGTTCGCTTCTGCGCACAAGCTCGTCGGAACGGGGTGCGTTTTCTGGCTACTAACTTTTTTAGCTGGCTCTTAGATTCCAAGCAAATTTGTCAAACCCTGCTATATGCACCAAATACTCACCAAGGCGTATTTATTAAAAAAAACTCACAGAATTGGTTGACTTTGCGGAGGGCAAGCTAATTTTGGGGGGAGACTTTAATGTCACTCTGGACCCCGGAGTGGATGTGTCCTCAGGGACAACATCAATTCCAGGGAACATTAGGAAAGGTATACTACGGAAATTACAAGAGGTGCAGTTAGTGAATGTCTGGAGGATATTACATCCAGAGGAAAGAGATTACACCTTCTTTTCCAACCCACATCAGGTATATTCCCGCATAGATTTTCTCCTGCTCCTTCATTATTTGATTACCTCAGTCTCGGAAGCAGAAATTGGAAATATAACGTGGTCAGATCATGCTCCAGTCAGTGTGTGTGTCTCTCCCTCTCCAGTGCGGTTTTCTCCCAGGACAGATGTTGGCGTCTAAATGAGAGTCTCCTGCAAAATCCTGAAATCAGGGAAGATGTCGCTAAAGAAATCGCAGCATACTTCCAAGTTAATGATACGCCTGGGAGTGACCCGGGGATGATGTGGGAGGCACACAAGACTGTGATCAGGGGGATCGTGATCAAGCATGGATCTATCTTGAAAAAGAAACGCGACAAACAGGTTGGGGAACTACTGGAAGGTATCCAGAAGCTGGAAATACAGCATAAGAAAATACAACGACCCAGTAGTGGTAGGGAGCTAGGACAGCTAAGGAGACAGCTTACAGAGATCATGCGCTTTAAAGCAAAAGCAACAATACAAAGAGGTAAGAAAGCCAATTATGAAGTAGGAGATAAGTGTAGTAAGTTGCTGGCAGGAACACTCAGGGAAAAGAGCAGCTCAACATATATACCACAAATTAAAGGGAAGGATGGTCATCTAGTGCGAAAACCAAGAGAGATAGCCCAGACATTTGGGGAATATTATTCCTCTCTATACAATCTTGCGATAGATGGGGAAACTCAGCTAGGGGTGAAGGAATATCTGTCCGCTTCAGGACTATCTAGACTGCCATCTCCAGCCCGGAATAGCTTAGACACCTATCTCCATTGAGGAGGTAGATGCAACCCTAAAAAATATTAAATCAGGGAAGGCCCCAGGTCCTGATGGATTCACTATAAGGTATTACAGGGAATTTGCTACACTGTTAAATGGTCATATAGCAAGACTCTTTGATGCACTTGGGAGCACGGCTGTGCTGCCCCCGGATGCACTTCTTGCACACATCACAGTGATACCAAAAGAGGGAAAGGACCCGGGAGACTGTGGCAGTTATAGGCCAATCTCATTGTTAAACGTAGACTCAAAACTCTTTTAGAAAATAATGGCGACTCGGCTCCAACCCTGGCTGGCGCAGTTAGTGAACCTGGACCAGGTAGGGTTTATTCCAGGGAGAGAAGCCAGAGATAACGGAAAATTGTTATTCTTACCTTCGGTAATTTTCCTTTCCTGGCCTGTCCTCACTTCAGCACATCATGGGTTAATCCCTCCTTCGGTCCACCAGTACCACCTTCTTTTAGCTAATAAGTAGGGGGCCCCTCCTCCCCAGTCCCTGTTCCACTAATTTGGCGGACGACAGACTATAGGGAGGGAAAGGCTGTGCTGACGTGAGGACAGGCCAGGAAAGGAAAATTACCGAAGGTAAGAATAACAATTTTCCGTTTTCCTGGCCAGTCCTCCCGTCAGCACATCATGGGATTTAATTTAGCACCCTAGGGCGGGAAAATGTATATAAGACTCGGACGACAACTATAAATGCTGCTTAAGTAAATATATTTATTTATTTATTTCATTTTGCCTGAAAAGGTGCCGATACCACGGCATTTCCGAAACTAGGCGCCTTAGATGACGTCACGTCCAAACTGTAATGCCTAGCGAAGGTCTTGCAGGAACTCCAACTAGCCGTCCTGCATATTTCTTTAACTGGAATTTTGGCAAATGCTGCCCAAGAGGCTGCCACCCCTCTAGTAGAATGAGCTCTAGTTGCCTGCGGAGGCGTCAGCCCTTGTTTCTCGTACGTGAGCTTTATTACTTTGGTGATCCAGGTTGAGATTATTCTTGTTGAAGCCGTTTGTCCTTTTTTAGGCCTGGATGGTAAGATGAAAAGGGAATCTGTTTTGCGCACTTGTTGAGACCGGTGCAGGTAAATTGAGAAAAGGTTGACCAAGTCCAGAGGTCTGAGGTCCAGTTCTTCTTCCTGCCTAGGAGGTAATGTAAAGCTAGGTAGCGCTGCCTCCCAATTAAGGTGACATTTTGAAACTACCTTGGGTGTTGCTATTGGTGAAGGCCTCAGAATTACTTTGTCTGGAAAAATGATGCAGTACGGTTCCTTACTGGACAGAGCCGCTAGCTCAGAAACCCTCCTTGCCGATGTTACGGCGGCAAGAAAAACCAGCTTAAGTGTTAGAAACCAGAATGGACAAGATTCTGCCGGTACAAAAGGATGTAGAAGCAGCGCTTTTAGCACTGTGCCTAAGTCCCAGGCCGGGAATAGAACCTTTCTTGGAGGATTTATTTTCATGGTTGCCTTTAAGAATTGTTTTACTAGTGGTTCGTCTGCCCATCTATATCCTGTAAAACACGACAAGGCTGATATTTGTACTTTCAATGTACTATAAGCCAAGCCTTTGTTTAGAGCAGATTGCAAAAAGTCCAGTACTTGTGCCACATTCGGATCCGCTGAGGATACATTTTGTTGCAGCGCAAAGGTTGTAAACTTTGCCCAAACCCTGTTGTAGGTGACGTTGGTCGAGGCCTTCCTAGACTTTAACAGTGTTGAAATTACTTCCTTTGAAATGCCTTGTGCTTGGAGTCTGGTTGATTCAGCAGCCAGGCGGTCAGATGCAACCTGTTCGGGTTGGGGTGTACCCATTGGCGCTGCCATAGGAGGTCCCTCCTTAGCGGTAGACGTATTGGGGGAGCCGACACCATGTGTAGGAGTAGAGGGAACCATGGCCTCTGCGGTCAAAAGGGAAGAATTATTATTGTATGGACCTTCTCCTTCGCAATCTTTAACAACGTCCTCATTACTAGCGGCACCGGCGGAAAAATGTAAACTAGGGGAAAATCCCATGAAATGGAGAAGGCATCCTATCCTGGGCCAAGGCTTTGTTGCAACGGAACCTGGACACAAATTGAGGTGTCTTTGCATTGACTCGAGTCGCCATCAGATCCACTGAGGGTGTCCCCCACTCGGAAAAGATTGGTTCTAGGAACTTCTCGTTCAAGGCCCATTCGTTCTTGTCGGGAAGTCCCGACTCAGATGATCTGCGATGGAATTCTGGCTGCCCGGAATATAAGCCGCTGTTAGGGCTTCCAGATGTGTTTCGGCCCAAGCAAATATTTTGGTTGCCACCTGCAGAAGTGGCAAGCTCTTGGTTCCACCCTGTCTGGCTACATATGCCACTGCTGTCTTGTTGTCTAACATTAGTTTGACTCGAGCTCCCTGTATCAGCTTCTGATCCGAAAGCCCGCAGGGCCATGTATGCTGCTTGCAGCTCTAAAAGGTTGGAGTGTCGGGATTCTGTTTTGCTCCAAAGTCCTTGCACCTGCCTGCCAAGGCAGTGAGCACCCCAGCCCCGGAGACTGGCATGCGAAGTTATCAGAACCCAGTCCCCGGGGCTGAGGGGCATGCCCCGCGACAGGTTCTCTGATGACTTCCACCATGCTAAGTTCTGTCGAATCCGGCTTGGTATGAGGATCCTCTGGTGAAGAGAGGTACCGTTCCATTGGTTCAAGAAGGTTGCCTGGAAGGCGCTCTTGTGTGGAACCTTGCCCAAGGAATGGTTGGGCTTGCTGCAGTAAACATCCCGAGTAGGGTCATACAATCTCTCGCCGTTAGCAATGATGATCTCATCACGCTGCCAACGCAGGCTACCAACTCTGCCTTCTTTCGTTCGGGTAGAAGGACCAGGCCTCTGTTTGTATTGAAAATCAGTCCCAGATATTCCATCTGTTGTGAGGGAATTAAGTGGCTCTTTTGCTTTTTTTTTTTTTTTTTCATTTTTTTTTTTTTACCCTTTTTAAAGGAGATTATCTGTGGACTTTTCAGCTGCAAATGACTGATCTTGATTTCTGCTGCAAACGATTAGCCTTTGACTCTTTATCACCAGCTGATGTTTGCTTGCACTCAGACTGCTCATCTAGCTAGATATTCCATGTAAGTTGATCCCTTGATTACACTTAATAATCTAGTTACCTATGTTCTTAACTTTATGAAGTATATTAAATCTATTCAAACACTTTTTCCTTCTTAGATGAATCGAGGCTCCTCAGTGCCCATGTTTCTGTCTTATTTAATTCTCCTGTATTTACCTTGATTTTATTACGCTTCAAGGTATGGTTGTTTTACATATATTAACCCTATTGACTCTATTATGGATTGGTTTAATTATTTGTAACAGATCATATTTTAATAACACATCTTCTAACATAGATTCTTTTTCCTCTGTATTTTTAAGTTCTGTCAGTTGAACTTGGATTTCAATATCCACCCTGAGGGGGTTTTCCTTGACTGGCTGTGCATGAAGCTAGGGTAGGTTTTATATCTCCTACCTATGGAATTTTGCTGCCAGCCCCCTCTCATGGGCTGAACAGCATGGGCTGTTACTTGGCTGTGGATATATACGCATTTGTTCCTATGAACTTTGGTTTCTTTTGCCCCGCCAGAGATCCCAGCCAAACTTCTGTTTGTATTTTATATGCATGACATGTACTGTTGAATATATATAATCAAAGTTCTTTAAGAGTTTATATTGTATGCATATGTTAAAATTGTTTTTTCATCTCTTTAGAGCAATCTAGAGAGACGATCTTGTCCTAATTCCCCTGAAGAAGCCAAGAGGCGAAACTAGTAGGGTCGACCTGATCGAAAAAAATATTTTTAGACCTTGCTCCCACAAAATAACTTATGCACTATTTGTATTTTGAATTATTATATTCTGTAAAAATTGAATAAACCTTTTTGATATATTTTTATATATATATACATACTTTGTCTGGTTTCCTTCTTCGCACCGCAATAATCCCCTCAACCCTTCCAAACAATTCCCCTCCTTTGAATCTATTTTGGGATGAGGTGCTATATCTTCTTTAGGACTCTCGATCACATACCCCCCAATCTGGCTCTTTTGCTTGTTGATGATCCAGCCAAATCTTGATAGGATTTCTAGAACCATCTCGCGTTGATACGTCAGTTCTTCGCTGGAACGTGCTACTACCAGGATGTCGTCTAGGTAGTGCATTAGACCCGATTTTCCCCCTGTAGCTCGACTAATAGCTTCTTCTAGGGTCTTTCTGAACAGCACCTTGCCGTTAAACGGAATATTGCAGAGACTCAATTTTGAGGTGCTGTCTGCTCCCCAATGCCGCAACCAAAGAGCCCTCTTTGCCGTCACTGCAAAAGCCATGATTTTTGCAAGCAACTTTGTCAGGTCCATAGAGGCTTCTGCTATGAAATTGGCGGCAAGATCGAATTCCTCCATTGTCTGTATGAGTGCTTCTGACCCTGTATCCGCTTTAAGGGCTGCCTGGGTTCTCGTGGTCCAGACCTTGAGTGCCCTGGAGACTGAGGTTAGGGCAATAGCCGGACGGCACGCTGCACCTGCGGCTGAGTACACCTTTTTTAGGTCTGTGTCTGCACGTCTGTCCATTGGGTCTCTGAAGGTTGTGGAATCCTGCAATGGCAGCGCGACCTGTCTGGCCAGGCGCTGTAAGGCCGCATCTATGCCCAACGGTGAGTCCCAAAGGTCTGCCTCTGGAGTTTTAAAAGGGTACAATCTTGAGAAACGATTTTGTACGTTTGCCCTCTTTTCCCATTCTTCCTCGAACCATTCTCGGATTTCTGGCAAGAGGGGGAAAGTAACCCCTTGTCTTTTACGGCTAGGAAAAAATCTTTAAATTTTTTCAGGTGGCTGAACATCTTGATCCCAGTCAATGGCCTCTCTTATGGCTGCGACAAATGATTCAATATATTGAAAATCAAATAAATATTCTGAGGGCTCTTCAGAGTCCGATGAGCCTAGTGATAGTGCCTCCTGGGCAGGTGATTCGTCGCGCCCAGGCTGATTGGCGCTACTAACTTTGGGTCTTGATCTAGGTGTTTTGGTAGCTGAGGCTGACTGAATACCCTCTGCCACTGCCTCTTGAATATAGTCTCTAATTCTTCTTGCTTCTGCTTCTCTGTCTGTAGCCATGTCTTTAATGCAGCCGGCGCAAAGAAGCTCGCCAGGTTCGGATGGAGCCGAACATGCCCAACAAAGACCGTCGTCTGGGCGGGGCCTTGACCCACTTGGCTCTGCTACAGTCGCAGAGTGACTGGGTTTGCGTGCTGGGCTGGAATGGGACTTATGCGTTGCCCGAGAGCCAGACGCCTGCGGAGATTTTGAGCGGTGGCGGGACTTTTTTCTCCGTTCATGTCTTATCTTAGGGCTTCTGCTCCTAAAAAGACAACCAAGAAAAACTACCTTTAGCTCTTGGTATGCACTCTTTTATACTGTGGCCCCCGTTGACCCCTCCTACCTGTCCGGTGACCTTGGTGCATTCTGGGGCTGTGGTGAGCTCATGCTGTGTAAGAAGCAGGATACGCACATCAGATGGTGAGGCAATCAATTGTAGAGTCCAATTTAATATCATCTATTTATTATAAATATATATTATAAATATCTCCCTTTCTCCCTTTTTTTTATTTTTATATATATATATTTTTTTTTTTTTTATCATATATATACACGCATATACACACATATATACACACACACACCTATATACATATATATCTATTTATTTTAACACCACTGCACCTTTAAATAGACATTCATTCTAGTCTTTACCTTTAAATGCACAAAAAAGAGATCAGGGTGGCAGCAGATAATTAGGAAGAGTTGCTGAAAGTCCTGTCAGAGCAGTGAAAAAAAAACCACCATATTTGAAAACAGCCCAGCGCTGACAGTGCTGACACAATCTCTCTCAACTCCTCATTCCCTTGCTGGAGGCTTACCTCACGCTTCCTCTCCAAGAGCAGTGGCAGTCCGCACTGAGCTTGCTGCCATTGAGAGCCTATATAGTCGCTCCGGGGCCCGCCCACGGCGCGCCTCCGGCACCGCCCCCTGTGACGTCATCGCCACCTGACAGAAGGTGGAGGAAGGAGGGGCGGCGCGCTCCTACGGAGCTCAGATTCGAGCAAGGAAAGGAGCCACAACATGTCCAGCAGACGGACAGAGACACACCACAGCCCAGTGAAACAGTAAGCTATTATAAGCTATAAAGCCCGCGGCTCATGCACCTGAGCGTCCAGTGTCATAAAGGGGCATACCTTTATTACTTCTGGACCTTCCAACCCGAGGAGAGGCTCAACCTGGGTGGGATTGGTTCGGCAGGTGGGTAAAAATTCTCTTCATTTTGTAGTTTCTGGAAGTCTTCTGGTGGTCTGGTCGTCCGACCAAAAAAAAGGAACAAGGACTGGGGAGGAGGGGCCCCCTACTTATTAGCTAAAAGAAGGGGGTACTGGTGGACCGAAGGAGGGATTAACCCATGATGTGCTGACGGGAGGACTGGCCAGGAAAACACAATTAAGATCATTAACTTGATTCACTATGCTGAGACGAAAGAAATTCCATTTGTGTGTTCCTGAATACCGATGCCGAAAAGGCTTTTGATATGGTAAGTTGGCGGTTCCTGGAGGGGGTGCTGAGACAGGTGGGGCTGGGGGAACACATGATCAGGTGGATGAGTGTTTACATGACCCCACGTGCCTCAGTAAGAGTGAACGGAGTATTATCATGCCCATTCAAGATATCAAACAGTACAAGACAGGGATGCCCTCTCTCGCCCTTGTTGTTTGCTCTCTCACTGGAGCCCCTTAAATGTAATCCGTCAAAATCTGGACATTCAGGGAATACGGATGGGAGAGCAAACACACATGGTGGCAGCATGACCTGCTCTTCTCCCTGACTAACCCACATATCTCACTCCCCAATCTGGTAAGTGAAATTGATTCATACGGAAGGATATCTAACCTAAAAATTAACAGTACTAAATCCGAGGCAATGGAGGTGGCAGTACCCGTTACTATGGGGGATACCATACGACGGAACTTCAGATTTAAATGGGTGAAAGCCCTGAAATATCTGGGCACACAGATTCCATCAAATTTAAAGAATATTTTTGGGCTTAATTTTCCATCTCTGTATGAATCAATACGAAAATTACTAGACAAGTGGCAACATGGATTGCATTCATGGTTTGGCCGGAGTAGTGTAGTGAAGATGAGCATTCTGCAAAAAATACTATAACTCTTCCAGACACTGCCAATTACTATCCCAGCATCCTTTTTCCGCCAGGTAGGTAGTTTGTTTATGAAATTTATATGGGCGGGGAAACGGCCTAGAATAAAGAGAGATCTGCTGAGAATGCCGAAGGGAGTAGGAGGGATAGCAGTACCGAGCAACACACCTGACAAGGTTGGTGGACTGGTGTAGACACAGGGAGATGAAACGCTGGGTGGATATGGAACAACAGGTGAGCCCAATACCACTATCTAGAGCACTGTGGTGCTATGCAGCACTACCTATCCATCTTAAGAAACACCCTACAATAGGACCCACGTTACAAATTTCAGCAAGGATATGTGGGAATCAGAAATTCTCATCAAGTCACTCACCATTGTTACCCATATTAGGAAACCCTAATTTTATTCCAGGTCTGGAAAGGGGAAAATTCGATAAACTTAGAGAAAAGGGCCTCCATCAGGTGTCACACTTTATGCAGTCGGGATCCTGGCCATCCATGGGCGACCTGACAAAGGTAGGGGCTATTTTTGAGCTCCCATTTTGGCAGGCAACCCAGGTAAGCCACTTTGTGAGATCGCTGGGGCCGGTTGGGGAATTGCAAAGGCATATGACAGTGTTTGAATTATACTGTAGTGAGGAGGAACCACTATTGCGAGTGTTATCCAAGATGTACGGCATGTTGAATACACCCCCGGAAGATTACGTGATGTCAGGAATTAGCAAATGGGAAGAAGCGTTGAGGAGGAATTTTACTTCAATCCAAGGCAAACAGATTATCCTGCTGACATTTAACTCCTCGATCTGTACAAAAACCCAAGAAGCTAGTTACAAAATTCTCACACAATGGTATTACACTCCAGTAAGGCTCAATAAAATTGCAAAAGAAAACTTGGATAGGTGTTGGAGATGTGGGAGAGAGCTGGGAACACTCCTGCACATATTTTGGTCCTGTGAAAAAATGAGACACTATTGGGAGGAGGTGTGGAGAGCAGAGCTTTTTTTCTCAGAAAATAGGTGCAGGAACTCAACCACGACCCGTTCAGATTTCACAAACAGTAGAAGGGTCTTAAAGGGGCATTAAATACCAGAATTGCATTACATACAGAGTGCAGAGTTCAGAGGGTTACAAAGCTGTCACTTGTAAACACAGAAACCAGACTTCTGTGTTTACAAGTGATTGTGGTGAGCAGGCACCAAAGGGTCTGAGCCAAAGGTGGTGGAACTGAGTTCCCCCTGAAAAAAAGCCCTGGTGGAGAGTATCCCAAAAATTTACAGTATACCAGATACCAAATGACCCTGCCTTTTTCCTGCTTCATTGTTCTCAGATCCCGGCTCGGAAATACAGGGAATCAGTGGTGTGCCATTTGATCAATGCGGCAAAGGCAGGAGTCACCCTACGATGGAGGGACTCTAGACCTCCCTCCATAGCAGGATGGCTTAATAGGACTCAGGAGATTGAGGCAATGGAGGACCTGGTCTTATCGGCACAAAACAGGAGGAAACAATACAACGAAACTTGGTCAGGGGGGAAAGTATTTATTAACTCAGAGGAAGGAAAGAGAATGTTGGAAGATAGATAAGAGGGGAAGGGAAAGTCTTGCCGAAAATATGTATCTGTATATAAGGGAATATATAAGATCGTAAGTCCTACATCTCGAGGGGTAGGGAAGGTTTTTTTTTTTTTTAGGGGGGGGGGTTTGCTTTGGGGAGAAGATGATAAAGAAAGAAGGAGAGAGGGATATAGAAAACACAGATTTGGGGTCCAATTATGCTGCTTTGATGAGTAGAATAAGGAAGGGCAGAAGTAGATGTCTAGTTGGATGTGTTAAATCTGTGTATCTGTTGAACGTTGAATTCTATGGAATATGTATTCTGTTTTGTATGTTTCTCTTTTTTGATAAAGTAAAAATATAAGATATGGAAAATACATGTACATTCCTTCTGTGTGAATGAGGGAAAAATGGAGTTTATTTGCTGGTCGAATAATTTCCATTGATTTAAACTAGAAAATACTACATTTGCCACTAGCTGAAGATAATTGCTATTAAACTTAGCGCCATCTAAAGCCCAAACATAGGTTTTGTCATTTTAATTCAATGGTTAGTCTAATAGTGTTTTCTTATTGAAGTTCTATCCTTCAGTGTGTACTGTACTGATAAGTGTATGAGTATAATCTCAGGTATTAGTATGAAGACATGTCTGATGAAGGGAAATAAGACGTCTGTTTTTCAAAGAATTTATTGGACTAATGTGACAATCATTCATCCAGCTGTTACAATTTCTGGCTGTGATCTAACACAGTGATTTCCTATGATCATCAGCTCCATCTAGTGGCCATAATCAGGTATTTTTCCTGAAATACCTCAATTAGTGCAATACTGCATTATGGTCACTAGATGGAGTCAAGGAAATCAGAGTATGAAATAAAATACATCCAATATTCATCACAGCTGGGTGAATGCCGGTCATAACCGTTCAATTTTTTTTTTTATTTTTTAAACAGACCTCTAAGTGTCTGTGAAATCTTCCACCACAAAATGTACTCAGCCAATGAGAGGTAATGACTCCATTTTTATTTTTCTACTGCTATCAATGGCCAACACGGTACAACACTTCATCCATGTCTTTTGTGATCTCTGATCTCCTTATGAACTGTTTCTTACATGATGAAGATCAGCCATGGAGTATATCTGAGGTGTATATCAGGGTGTGCTTCTTCTCCACATGAGACCTGTGATGTCCAGCAACATTCATATACAAGACATTTCCCGCACTCAAGACACTAATACACCTCGAGGGTTGTGTGGGATCCCTGATGTACAGGAAGACAGGACTTCAGTGAGGAACATTTCCCTCACTCAGGACAGGAATATGGCTTCTCCCCTGTGTGAGATCTCTGATGTTTGTAAAGACTGGACTTTGCTGAAAAATATTTCCCGCACTCAGAACAGGAATATAGCTTCTCTCCTGTGTGAGATCTCTGATGTGTGTCACAATTGGACTTCGCTGAAAAACATTTCCTGCACTCAGGACAGGAATATGGCTTTTCCCCCGTGTGAGATCTCTGATGTTTGACAAGGTCTGATTTTTGTGTAAAACATTTCCTGCACTCAGGACAGGAATACGGCTTCTCCCCTGTGTGAGATCTCTGATGTTTGGAAAGACTGGACTTCACTGAAAAACATTTCCCACACTCAGGACAGGAATACGGCTTCTGCCCCGTGTGAGATCTCTGATGTGTGTTATGACTGGACTTATCTGAAAAACATTTCCCACACTCAGGACAGGAATAAGGCTTTTCTCCTGTGTGAGATCTCTGATGTGTGGAAAGACTGTACTTTGCTGAAAAACATTTCCCGCACTCAGGACAGGAATACGGCTTTTCCCCTGTGTGAGATCTCTGATGTGTGGAAAGACTGTACTTCGCTGAAAAACAATTCCCGCACTCAGGACAGGAATATGGCTTCTCCCCCGTGTGAGATCTCTGATGTGTGGAAAGACTGAACTTCGCTGAAAAACATTTCCCGCACTCAGGACAGGAATACGGCTTCTCTCCCGTGTGAGATCTCTGATGTGAGGAAAGACTGGACTTATCTGAAAAACATTTCCCACACTCAGGACAGGAATACGGCTTCTCCCCCGTGTGAGATCTCTGATGTCTGGAAAGATAGGACTTCTTTGAAAAACATTTACCGCACTCAGGACAGGAATACGGCTTCTCCCCCGTGTGAGATCTCTGATGTGTGTAAAGACTGGACTTCACTGAAAAACATTTTCCGCACTCAGGATAGGAATACAGCTTCTCTCCTGTATGAGATCTTTTATGCTCATTCAGCCTGGATTTAGAACGGAAACCCTTCCCGCACTCAGTACAGGAAAGCCTCTTCGCTGTTGGAAGGATGGCACCATCCTGCACAGTCTGAGGTTCCACAGGATAAGAGGAATACGATTGTCCGGCACCGTCCCTCACAGTCTGAGGTTCCTCAGGATAAGAGGAATACAATGGTCCGGCACCGCCCCTCACAGTCTGAGGTTCCTCAGGATAAGAGGAATACGATGGTCCATCTACACTGTGTGGTGCCGGATGGACATTTGAGGTAGTCGGGTTTTCTCCTGGACTATACTGTGTGATGTCCTCATCTTCTACTTTACAGTCTGGAGACAAAGTGAGACAATCCTCTGAGGTTTTCCTCATCTCCCGTCCATCTACTAAAATAGGAATACAAAGATTATTACTAGACATAAGCAGATTGGTTCCCCTAAACCAGGACTCCGCCCACATCAGGCAGCTTTGTCTCTGAGGATCTTACAATTCCCCCCTCAAGGTAACTAGTAAATGGGTCCTCTGTAGGGCGGCAACTAATGATTATTTTCAGAATTAATTAGTTGGCCAATTATTGTTTTGATTAATTGGATAAAAACCTAAAAAAAAGGTTTGGTGTATAATTGAATTATTATTCTTGAATATCTATATAGAGCAGTAAATATAAATATCCAGATATATAGTTGGATATTTAATCCACTCTGAGAATAACAGACAGATATATGTATTATTAGAGGGTGAATCTGCTACATATCACAATCAGAGATCAATAGGGGTGCAACGGATCAAAAATTCACGGTTCGGATCGTTCCTCGGATCACAGTCATGGATCGGATCATTTATCACTTTTTTTGTAGCTTGTCGTTTTCCTTTTTTATTTTTGTATAATTTTCTTATTTTTAATATTATTTTTTATTCTTTACTTTTATTAAATTAATAAAATAAGTAATTTAATATTTTTTTCTTATTTTTTTACACTTAACTTTATTGCGATCACACAGGAGAAAACAATTCCCTGTGTGATAGCAATTGGAAGTGACAGGTTCTCTTTATTGACCCTGTCACCTCCAAAAACAGGAGTTCATTGGTGGCAGGGACAGGAGCCAGACTCGGCAGCCGGGGGGGAGGAGGGGGGGACAGAGTCCCGAAGACAGAGCCAGCCGAGGGATGTATGGGGGGGGGAGAGGGGAGGACGGATGGCTGCACACATGTTCTGCTAGAAAGCAAAGCAACTCACCGCCCGTTTGTTAAAACTGTCTCCATGCTGCTCGCACACAGCCCCGCCTCCTCCTAACCCCACGCTGTGATAAACTTAACACATCCCAGCATTAGACCCGCATTCTGTCTATCACAGCGTGGTTGAGAGCAGGCGGGGCTGTGTGCGAGCAGAGCGGAGACAATTTCAATGTGTGTTTTACCTGCAATCCCGCGGCATGCTGTGGATCACGTACGTGCAGATCCGAAGTCATTGATCCGTACGGATCAATGACGATCCATTGCACCATTAGAGTTCAACATTAATAAAATATAAAAAAGAGGTAAAACGCTATTTTGCAGATTATCAGACAGGAGTGTAATATAATATGATGGATGACAGACTCCCTTGTCATAGACAGGTAGGTGGGTAAAAGCTCCCTGCACCTGATGCACAAGCTCCCTAGCACCAAAGTCAAAAGTCTCTGAGTCACTTTTGTCTCTGACATGACAAGGGGTGCACAAATAAGCTCAGTAGTCAGCGGATCCCATCATCTTCTGCGTCTGCTACATAGACTCATTCCCTTTATCCCAAAGAAGACATAGCTGTCATGGTGGGAACAATAATCAACTCCAGACTCGACTATGCAAACGCCCTTTACCTCGAATTACCAAAGTACCAAATTGCTCGTCTACAAGTTGTCCAAAAAACGGCGGCACGACTTGTAACAGGTAAAAAACCCTGGGAATCAATTTCCCCCTCCCTTAGATCCCTTCACTGGTTGTCCGTGAAAGACAGAATTACATTTAAAGCACTCTGCCTGACGCACAAATGTGTACAAGGAAGTGCCCCCAATGTCTATGTGAAAAATTAAAATGTCACAACCCCAATCGCATTCTTTGTTCTACTAACCAAAACCTACTCCAGATACCCAAGGCCAAAAACAAGTCCAAAGGAGAACGAAGATTTTCAGTCCAAGGACCCAGACTATGGAACGCTTTACCAACCAGCATTCGAACGGAAGTGAATCACCAGGCCTTCAGGGGAAAACTCAAAACCCATTTATTCTGGCAAGGCAAAATACAGTAGGAAATGGATACCAAGCGCCCTGAGGCGATTTAGTTTGCATGTGTTGCGCTATACAAGTTTCTCACTCACTGATGTCACTTATGCTGGCCGTACACAAACTCATTTTTCTTTCACAAAAAAAGATTCATCCAATTTTCTAACCATTAGTGGGTCAAATCGGCGTTCATTTTCCACCACAGTGACGGGAAAATTGGAAGGAGCAGAACAGAAAACTTTTCTCCATAGAACAAATTCTCACATGGTGGGTGTGGTTTTTACTCAGAAGTTACATTCATTTTATAATTGAATGGTAAAAGAAAGTGGAATTTTCTATCTACACTCGTCCATTCATCGAATGTACAAATCATTTTCATACAAATATTTGTGTGAATATTCTCATCCAATAATAGATCCGTGTATGACCAGCATAGGACATTTATAGCAGCAGCATGATTTTATTTCATCATCTCTTATGATGGAGATAAAAAATATTCCTTTATAGTACAAAAACATCAGATAATCACTACTATAAGGGATTCATTTATACTGTGAGATAGTGAAAGTAATATATCTTATATCATATATATAATAATAAATATACCCAGAAGTAGGATATATGGGGATTTTACCTGGGAGTCACACATGAAGATATATGGAGGTTAGAGGGGGGAGGGGGGACTTTTATATTAAAGTAATACTGAAAGCTGAGACTTTTGTCATGGACATAATAATTTTATATATAATGCACAATACTAGTAAACTTTTACTTTATGTAATAGTAATGCCTTCTATTCCCTCCAGTCTATCAGCCTCCACCTTCTCTGGGTTCAGATGCTGATCTTCCCTGTGCAGAGACCTTAAAGTCATTGTAAATGTTGGATTCCTTGTCATACTTACCTGCTCTGTGTAATGGTTTTGAACATCTCTGATTTAACTCTTCTGGACCCCTCCTCCCCCAGCACTTCTGGCTCCTCTTGCCTTCAGAGTTCCCCTATAGGAAGCCACAAAGTATAGTATAGAGTTCCCCTATAGGAAGGTACAATGTATAGTATAGAGTTCTCCTATAGGAAGCCACAAAGTATAGTATAGAGTTCCCCTATAGGAAGGTACAAAGTATAGTATAGAGTTCCCCTATAGGAAGGTACAAAGTATAGTATAGAGTTCCCCTATAGGAAGGTAAAGGTCTGCCTTTAGAATCACTTGCTTCCAGCTCTTGCCCAGGACTACATGTCCCATGAGACATTGCTCCTCACACATTCAAGTTCTCAGACATTTCCTGACATGTATGGATGGTGTACTGAGCTGTATTTTCTGATATGTAGAGAAATAATGCATTCTGTATGCAAGCTAATTAATCGACTGACCAACTAATCGATTTATGAAAATATTTGACAACTTTTTTTCATAATTGATTATAATCGATTTCAGCCCTACATCTCTGAATTTCTTTTTTTTTTTTCCAAAAGTTTTTATTTATGCTTTTCCAGTAACTGTTACAGTACATTCAATCACATAGCAAGGATAAGTGCGGACGCAGCCGCCATAAAGTGTGCATGACAGAAATAGGTAACCGAGACAAACGTCAGCATTACATGAACTATTAAACCGTAGTCAACAGTAAACAACAGTAAATGCTGGCGTAGCCCTCCGATCAGGCTTCAGAATTGGGTGCTGTCTACGCCCTTTCAACGTCCTGCATTAGCTGAGAAATGCAGTACCAGAGTAAATAAAACTCATAACCCTGGCTAGGTGTCTGTCAGCACTGCTAGCAAACTACAAACAGAGAAAGACCCTCATATTCCCACATTCCTAAGGCTGGTACCTTCAAAGCCGAACAGCGGCTCAAGGGAATGGAGACTAACATCAAGTGGACACTGGTCCTGATATCCGGCTTCATGGGGTTAGGGAGGGGGAGAATTTGGGACAAGAGAGGGTGACCCGCCACAGCTCAGTGAGGGTGCAGGAGATTGGGATTAATGGTCAGCACCGTCAGGGCCTGATACTTTTGTAGTCAGTCGAAGTGAAGTGAATCCAACAGGCCCAAGTCTCTGAGAACTTCGCAGGGGTATCGTTTGCCTGATGGATTAGTTCCTCCATTTCCATTGTCTTTTGGAGACCCTGAAACCAATCTGCTACAGACGGAGGGTGTGGGGATAGCCAGTTGAGAGGTATACACATCCGGGCCACATTCACCATATGCATGGCTCGGGACCGGTAGTATCCCCTCGGGGGCGACTGGGCGTGGTGAAGGAGGAATTGAGCGGGCGCATATTCCAGATTTTCGGTAGTTATTTGGGCTATGTATTTGTGGACTGTCGTCCAGTAGCTTTGGATTTTGGGACAGGTCCACCATATGTGGAGAAAGGAGCCCATCTCCAGATGACCTCTCCAGCATATTTTCGGAAGTGCGGGGTTAATGCGATGCAATTTAAGGGGGGGTTTTGTACCATCTGAACAGGAGCTTGTATGCATTCTCTTGTGTCTGGACGTTCACCGAACCTTTGTGAGCAAGCCTGTAAATGTTCTCCCATTCCGACTCCGTGAGATCGAGCCCTAGGTCTCGTTCCCACTGTTGGTTGGCCCAGTGAATTTTGGACGAGTGTGTACAGAACAGGAGGCTGTATATGATCGAGATAAGGTGTCTCTGTGGTTCCCTACTATCGCAAAGCTTTTCAAATGGGGAGGTGGGCCTGGACCAGTTTGAGCCGGGGGCTGATCTAGCAAAGAAGTGGCGGATTTGAACGTAGGTCCAGAATGGAAATACGTCCCTGTCAATTTTGGTAGCAAGCTCAGTCTGTAGCATGAGTCTCCCGGAGATAAAGAATTGGCCCGCCCGTACAGTCGGGTGGGGCCAATCCTCAGCCAAAAAGGCAGGGTGCATTCCTGGGGCGAAGCCTGGGTTCAGTCTGAGGGGCGTCATAGGGCCGCACAAATCGGAAATTTTATGTTTGATACAAGCCTCCCGAAAGGCAGTCAGGGAGGAGTGTATTAAGGGATGGTCCTTGCATTCTTTCGGAATGTTGCGATGAGCAATCCATGGGAGGTGGGAAAGCGGGAGGGGAGAGAACTCTTGTTCGAACCCCACCCACTTCTTTTGTTCCCCGTGAGCTGTCCAGTCTACTATTCTAGTCAGGCCACATGCCAAGTTGTAGTAGTGTAAGTCGGGTAATCCCAGACCCCCCTTATGTTTAGGAGCCGTAAGCCGAGCATAGCTCAGACGTGGGCGTGTATCATGCCATATAAAATTTGTGCACGCTTTCTTGTAGGAAGAAAGGAATGCCGGGGGGAGTTTGATGGGGATCATCTGCATGGTGTATAGAATCCGTGGGAGAACATTCATCTTGACCACAGCGATTCTGCCTAGCCAGGACAATAGTTTCTGGGACCACCGTTTCAGATCAGTCAGTATGGTTTGGAGCAAAGGGGCATAGTTCAGTGAGTAAATGTCCGCCAGGGATACCGGAAGTTGGATCCCCAAATAAGTGATGGCACGGCTATTCCAATGAAATGGGAAATTCATTCGGCATAAGTTACATGTAGTCGTGGGCAGTGAAACATTCAGGGCCGATGATTTAGAAAAGTTAATTTGAAAATTGGACAAGATTTTGAAGTCTTCAAAGTTTTTCATCAAGTTAGGGATAGTCGTGAGAGGATCTGTCAAAAAAAGAAGAACGTCATCCGCGAACGCCGCAATTTTGTATGTATGATTCTTTATGTCAATTCCCTTGATCGCCGGGTTATGTCTAATTTGTCTCAAGAAAGGCTCTAGGGTCAGGATAAAAATCAAAGGGGAAAGGGGACACCCCTGACGAGTCCCATTTGCTATGGAGAAGGCATCTGACAGGCAGCCATTCACATGGACTCTCGCAGTAGGGCCCGCGTAAAGCGCGGATATGCAATTCAACAAGGACAGTGGGAGGCCTATGGCCTTCAGGGTTGCCTGCATAAAGTCCCATGCCACCCTGTCAAATGCCTTCTCCGCGTCGAGTTATAGGAAAAACCCTGGGGATTTATTGGAGATGGGCCTGTAGTTGGTCACTACCGAGGGGTCTTTGTCAGGTTTAGGCAGCACTACAATGTGGGCCGCCAGAAGGTCTCTGGGAGGCGCGGTGCCCTTGGCGAAAGAATTGAAAGCTGCGATAAAAAATGGTGTGAGGATTTTAGTATATGTTTTGTAATACCCTGCCGTTAGGCCATCAGGACCCAGGCTTTTGCCAGCCTTCATTTGTTTCAGGGCCAGCCCAACCTCCTCACTATTGAGTGGCCTGTCAAGCTCACTTTTGGCAGCTTCTGACAGCTTGGTGGGGCCTAATTTGCGTAAGAAATCTTCTATCAGACCCCGTCTCGTGGCTTGCGCAGTCGGTGAAGTAGGGGTTGGTAAATTGTAAAGGTTATTGTATTATGTAACAAAGTGCCTGGCAATGTCAGGGGAGGAGAGCATTTTACGGCCCTGTTCGTCAATCAGTGAGTGAACGGTCGTCGTGGCTTTCTTAGATTGCAAGGCTCTTGCAAGCAGTTTGCTCGCCTTGTTGCCATACTGGTAAAATGTTTTCTTGGCTAAAATGAAGTTACGCCTAATCTTCTTGCCTATAACCTCTAGAAGATCAGCCCTTGCTTGACACAAATCCTGCAGCGTTGTGATAGCCAGCGTGCGCTTGTGGGCACTTTCCATTCCTCTAATCCTCTCTGAGAGATCAGCAATTTGTCTTTGCTTTTCTTTGTTGCGTTTAGCGGCAGCTGCGATCAAAATGCTCCGGACCACACACTTGTGGGCTTCCCAATTAATAACGGGAGCCGTATCTTCAGATCTGTTTTCCCGAAAAAAAATTCTAAACTTGATTCTACTTCTTTAGCAAGAATCGGGTCTGTGAGTAATGAGGGGTCTAGTCTCCATACCCGTGAACGAGGACGAGATTCAGGGAGCGACAGCGTGGCCGACACGGGGCTATGGTCCGACAAAAACATGGGATCGATAGAGGCGTATTTTAACAAGGGCAAATCTTCCTGGGTAACGAACAGGTAGTCAAGGTGGGAGTATCGGTCGTGAGGTGAAGAATAGAAGGTGTAGTCCCTACCTGTAGGATTCAAGGTGCACCACGTGTCATGTAAGAGGAGGTTCTGAAGGAGCTTCTTAATTCTTCTCAAGGCTACGTATGGTAGGGAGGAGGTGCCCGTGGTACATCTCTGAATTTCTTACCAGATCATTTCTTTATTCATGGACCTTAGTCAGAGAGTGTGGAAACAACGAGAACTGTCTTTTATAGGAGTGACAGTGATGAGGGGATTATAGGACGAGTGTCCCCACCCCCTCTATCACTCATTGTCATCTTTCCAACACAAGAAGTCCTGCACTTCCTTATTTAGTCCATGATTTAGTCATGAATAACAGCAGGGATGAGCCCCACCAGAGGTCAGAGAGTGAGGAATGGGGGAGAACAACCAAGATAAAGACTGGACTGATCTTGAAGACCACCATCATTGGGTTATTGACTCCTCCCTCACTATTATCAACATGTAAAAGTCTGTGTTTCAATCAGATTATCAGATATAAAATGTCCAGACTCATCCCCTTCATCCCGGAAGAGGATACATTGGTAGTAGTCGGTACAATCATCAACTCTAGACTCGACTACACAAACTCCCTCCACTTAGGACTACCAAAATACCAGATCTTGCGCCTACAAGTTGTTCAGAGCACAGGAGCCAGGTTGGTAACAGGAAAGAAACCCTGGGAATCCATCACCCCATCCCTGAGGGCCCTTCACTGGCTAACAGTAAAGGATCAGGTCACATTCAATACCCTCTGCCTCACCCACAAATGCACACAAGGAAAGGCTCCTCAATACTTATGCGAGAAAATAAAACACTACTCCCCTCATCGCACTCTCCGATCATCTAACCAAAACCTCCTCTATATCCCCAAGTCCAATTACAAATCAAAGGGAGAACGAAGATTTGCAGCCTAAGGACCACGGCTATGGAACGCTCTACCAACGGACATCCGCATGAAAGAAAACCATCGGGCCTTCAGGAAAAACTTAAGACCCACCTATTCTGAAGGATAAGGAAGCCAACGGATGGAATAAGCCCCTTGAGGCGATCTAGTTCGCATGTGTAGTGCTATACAAGTTATTCACTCACTCACTCACTCACTCACTCCAACTGGTAGAAAATGGGAGCAAAAGAGAATTCAGATTATGTGTATATATAGCAGTGGGTGGAGGAGAGAGCGCAGAAGTCAGGAGTATGTAATGTACAATATAAATTATACAGGGTAATGGTCAGGACTCGTAATATTGGTATTCAGTAATCAGTGGAAGCTTAAATGTTTACATGAGACAAGTTGCAGAGATCCCACACCGCTGCCTCCCATCTCCTGAGACTGCACTCAGTGACTTGGGTCTAATGCCACGTACACACAATCATTTTTCCAGCATGAAAAAAAATGTTTTCAGCATGTCCAAAAAACAACGTTTTTCGAACTTCATAATTAAAAATTACGTTGCCCACACACCATCGTTTTAAAAAAATGATGAACAAAGCGCGGTGACGTACAACACGTACAACGGCACTCTAAAGGGGAAGTTCTATTCGCCTTTGGGCTGCTTTAGCTGATTCCTTGTTAGTAAAAGACGATTTGTGCTTTTCCGTCTGTGACAGCGTGATGAATGTGCTTACTCCATTATGAACAGTAGTTTTACCAGAACGAGCGCTCCCGTCTCATAACTTGCTTCTGAGCATGCGCGGGTTTAAAATGTCGTTTTAGCCCACACACGATAATTTTTTACAACCTGAAAATGACATTGTTTAAAACGACGTTAAAAAATGCAGCATGTTCGAATTTTTTATTGTCGTTTTTCAGAACCTGAAAAATGATGTGTAGCCCACACACTATCATTTTAAATTACATTTTTCAAAAACAAAATTTTTTTAATGCTGAAAAATTATCGTGTGTACGCATCATGAGACTATACAGACATATCCCTCCACCCGGCACAGCCAGCAGACAACAGTACAGGTAACCCTGGGAGAATTGTTCTGTCAGAGATCTTACCGTACTCGGTATGAGGCAGAAAACCAAAGTATATACCCCAGGTACTTGGGTCTAGTAAACGCCTATGGTGAAAATGAACATTTTGCTGCCAGCTGAACCCCAGAATCTCCATAAATCCAGTCTAGAGACATAAATTGTGTCTGCAGCACAGAGAAGGAAGATTATCCGAGAGAAATACAGGAATACAGGACGGGGAACACAGCTCAGGAAAGTGACCAGGGGATTACAGGCTGATATCACCCAGTCCCCGCCCTACTCTGGACCAATCAGTGAGCAGTATGGGTGGAGAAATGTATTTAGTGTTAATGACCCACCTGTGCTGATCTCTGTAGGAGTGTCCTCCTCTATAAATGTCCCCGTTATTCCATCCTCCTCCATAGACTGCTGATCATCCCTCACATACGTCTCTTCTTCTTCTGATTTCACCTCAAATTCTATATCGATTGGATCTCCACTCTAAACCAAGAAAACGAAAGTGATTATCATCCGTAAACAATAGGAATTATTATTGTGACATCACATAAATTCACACATCTCTAGGAGTCCATGTTCTAGATGCTCCGTCCCACCAACCTTGTAACAGTGGGGGATGGTGTGACCTTCCTGTGTGGAATCCTTAGAATACAGAGGACATCTCTCTGGTGGGTTCCTGGTATTAGGTGGCTCCATCATATCCTTGTGTCCTTCTGATAACTCCTCCATCACTCCATACTCCTCATCCTCCTCTTTATACTCTTCTTTAATAACAATATTATCATCCCCGAGATTTCCACTCTGATGGTGGTGGGGGATGGTGTGACCTTCCTGTGTGTAATCCCGGGAATACAGAGGACGGGGACATCTCTCTGGTGGGTTTCTGTAGCTGGATGACTCCACCATGGTGTCCTGGTACAGATCTTTGTGTTCTTTTAGAGACTCTGACTCCTCCATCACCCCATCCTCCTCTTTTATCTCTTCTTTAACCTCAACTTTAGGATCTCTCAGGTTTCCACTCTGAATATAGAATAACAATGATATCAATGGTAACAATGCAGATAATGTACAGATCCTAATCATACTATCAGTGATTGTTCCTCATCTACCTGATGATGGTGGGGGATGGTGTGACCTTCCTGTGTGGAATCCCGGGAATACAGAGGACGGGGACATCTCTCTGGTGGGTTCCCATTACTGGATCCATCTGTAGGAAACACACACACTGACTGAATACATTGTTTCTATGTGTTTATCAGATGATGGGGGATCTAGGTGGAGCCTCCGTACTGCTCTCTCCTTTACAATAAAGTCTCCTCTTACCCGGTGATGTGAGGGGCGGCTGATTCTCCATCATGACGTCCTTGTAGAGATCCTTGTGTCCTTCTAAATACTCCCACTCCTCCATGGAGAAATAGACAGTGACATCCTGACACCTTATAGGAACCTGACACACACAATGATACAGTCACCATCCAGACACATCCCTTGTCTGTTACTGGATAATGTCCCAGAATTCCCGGCACCGCTCACCTCTCCTCCATCATCTCTCTGGTGAAATGTGTATATAGACTGCGCTGCCAAAAATGAAATCAAGATTATTAAACAATTTGTCACATGTAAAAATGTTAAAAAGAAATTAATGACACCAGAAAATATAACGAATGTCCTATGTATCAAAAAGTCCCCTTCAAATATCAGTTGAACAGGTTCTGGTGCCATTAGTAACAGATAAACACGTGACCACTTCCAGGGGACCCCACATGGATGACACTCACCACAATGGATGGATCTTCTATTACTAGATAGGTCTCACTGCACTTTTTGGTTGGACCCGCTGTGTATCTTGTCACCAACTTGTCCATTCATATCTACCTGGATGTGATTTCTTCCAATGCCTTACACTGCCACTCCCCCCACTAATAAAAGTGGTATAATCTGTTTAGTATAGACCAACGGTATCCAAACTGTGGCCCGGGGGCTGCATGTGGCCCTTTGCTTCCCTTTATCTGGCCCTTGGGGCACTATTCCATCCACTGACACTAACAATGGGGAATTATTCATACCACTGACACCAATGATAGGGCACCATACCTTCTATTGAAATCAACAATGGGGCACTATTCATTTTATTGATATGAATAATAGGGACACAGTTCCTCCTACTGACACCAACGATGAGGCATTGTTTACTTCCACTGGCCACTCTAAAGTCTAAACTGGCCCTTTGTTTAGAAAGTTTGGGGACCCCTGATATAGACTGATGAGGTGAGAAGGTGATTGGTGGGAAAGGTGACACATCTCCAAAATGGAGTGTTTTCCGGCCCTGTAAGTGGAGAAATGTTCTGACCCTGAAGGGGTTAATCTAGGTTTCCACACTATATATGTGTGTACCATCATCTGCTGGAGATAAAAGACATCACAGGGACTATGGAGGAAGAGGACGGACATGACGGGGTTACTGGGTGTAAATAGAAAATAAGATCTTATTACCTCCTCTGCTGCCACTTCCAGCAACCTCTCCTCTCTACTTCCTCCCGACTCACCTCTCACCCGAAACTTCCTGTCTGTCTTCGTAGCGATCTCCTGTCTGGGTAGAAGTGAGATCACCACCTTGTGGCTCTCAGAGGAATTGCAGTCCTGAGAAATATATTGAAGTGATCTTGTGCTGTGTGTATGTACTGTATATCCTTATAGATGGGTCATCTCCACTCCCACCAAGGGGGATAGAAATATATTACTGACTAGTCCGGCCTTTATCATCCAGGGATCCTCCAAAGAATTCTAGGGGTTCCCTCAGAATTGATAAATTTCTGTCTTTCAGTAACAACAATTTCATGATAATGTAAAAATGTCCTTCTTTCACTGATCACTGATATGAGGGGATCCTTCTCCCATCGGTCACCAATAAGGGACCAATAAACAGATCACTTGTTTGGTTTTGTTTTGTTTGGGTTTGGACTGAATTTGCCCTGTTTGGAGTGAGATAACGGCTGCACTGAATGGGTATTCAGCCAAGATGAACCTTCAGTTGCATGACTATGGTATCCCATATTTTACCCTTTACTGCTAAGACCCCACCATTTCTACTCCCACTTAACTTTTAATAAATAATGAGACCACCACTGTAAACTTGGAGTAAAAACTGGCCGTAGCAGCCTCCTTTATTTTAAATAACTTAAAATATTAAATAATAAATAACATATAAACCACATATTCCTGAGAAAAACAGTTCTATCCATCGTAGTGCTGGACTTTGCAGCGCCACTAAACACTATCTTGTAACCATTTTAACTTTATAACATTTTGGCACTGCGGTACCTAACCTCTGGTCATAGGCCTCAAGCCGACAAGCTGGCTCAGAGACGACCACTAGGGATGAGCTTGGTGTTCGACCCGAACGTATGTTCGACTCGAACATTGTCTGTTCGTACGTTCGACGAATTTCGAACAAATTGGGTCGTTCGCACCAAATTCGAGTGACGCGCATCGGCCCATAATTCACTGTGGCATTGCGCGCTGATGATTGGTCAAGCATGCACCATGACCCTGCATGCTTGGCCAATCACAGTGCGCAAAAAACGAAGGGTGGCTTTGGCCAATTATGGCTCAGGGGGTTTAGTACACGCCCCACACTATAGAAGGCCGCGTGTATTGTTTTCCGGCTTTGTTAAAGAGAAGTCAGTCAGACAGTTAGAGAGAGAGAGAGATAGAGAGAGACACAGTGTCTTTTCTACCAGATAGATAGATATATAGAGCAGGCAGGCTAGTCATTTAAGTTAAATTTACAGTGTGTAGAGGATATACATACATCCTAGCGTTGTACATATATTTATACACTGTATAGCTTAGCTAGATCAGCTATTCCTATTGTTAGGCAGTAGATTGTGCTAGCTGCAGTGCTCTAACGTGTTGTATTGCCTGCATAGTGTTTAGTTTACACCTAAACATAGTACTCAGTGTTAGTGGACGTGTGCTATTTAATTGCACATACATGCAGTTGCTGTTACTACACGTGTGCTATATAATTGCACATAAACGCATTAGCTGTTACTGCATGTGTGCTATTTATTTGCACATAAACGCAGTCGCTTTTACTGCACATGGGCTATTTAATTGCACATAAACGCAGTCGCTCTTACTGCACGTGGGCTATTTAATTGCACATAAACGCAGTCGCTCTTACTGCACGTGTGCTGTTTTTTTGCCCATAAACGCAGTCGCTCTTACTGCATGTTTGCTGTGTTTTTGCCCATAAACGCAGTCGCTATTACTGCACGTTTGCTATTTTTTTGCCCATAAATGCATTAGCTGCTACTGCACATGGGCTATTTAATTGCAAATAAACGCAGTTGCTGTTACTGCACGTGGTCTATTTAATTGCACATCAACGCAGTCGTTCTTACTGCACGTGTGCTGTTTTTTTGCCCATAAACGCGGTCGCTCTTACTGCACGTGGGCTATTTAATTGCACATAAACGCAGTCGCTCTTACTGCACTGTGCTGTTTTTTTGCCCATAAACGCAGTCGCTCTTACTGCACGTTTGCTGTGTTTTTGCCTATAAACGCAGTCACTCTTACTGCACGTTTGCTGTGTTTTTGACCATAAACGCAGTCGCTCTTACTGCATGTTTGCTGTTTTTTTGCCCATAAACGCATTAGCTGCTACTGCATGTGGGCTATTTAATTGAAAATAAACGCAGTTGCTGTTACTGCACGTGGGCTATTTAATTGCACATAAACGCAGTCGTTCTTACTGCACGTGTGCTGTTTTTTGCCCATAAACGCAGTCACTCTTACTGCACGTTTGCTGTGTTTTTTCCCATAAACGCAGTGGCTCTTACTGCACGTTTGCTGTGTTTTTGCCCATAAACACAGTTGCTCTTACTGCACGTTTGCTTTTTTTTGCCCATAAATGCAGTCGCTCTTACTGCACGTTTGCTGTGTTTTTGCTCATAAACGCATTAGCTGGTACTGCACGTGGGCTATTTAATTGCAAATAAACGCAGTCGCTGTTAGTGCACGTGTGCTATTTAATTGCACATAAACGCATTAGCTGTTACTGCACGTGTGCTATTTATTTGCACATAAACGCAGTTGCTGTTACTGCACGTGGGCTATTTAATTGCACATAAACGCAGTCGCTCTTACTGCACGTGTGCTGTTTTTTTTGCCCATAAACGCATTCGCTCTTACTGCACGTTTGCTGTTTTTTTGCCCATAAACACAGTCGCTCTTACTGTACGTTTGCTGTGTTTTTGCCCATAAACGCATTAGCTGTTACTGCACGTGGGCCATTTAATTGCACATAAACGCAGTCGCTCTTACTGCACATGTGCTGTTTTTTGCCCATAAACACAGTCGCTCTTACTGCACGTTTCCTGTGTTTTTGCCCATAAACGCAGTCGCTCTTACTGCACATTTGCTGTTTTTTTGCCCAGAAACGCAGTCGCTCTTACTGCATGTGTGCTGTTTTTTTTGCCCATAAACGCATGCGCTCTTACTGCACGTTTGCTGTTTTTTTGCCCATAAACGCAGACGCTCTTACTGCACGTTTGCTGTGTTTTTGCCCATAAACGCATTAGCTGTTACTGCACGTGGGCTATTTAATTGCACATAAACGCAGTCGCTCTTACTGCACGTGTGCTGTTTTTTGCCCATAAACACAGTCGCTCTTACTGCACGTTTTCTGTGTTTTTGCCCATAATAGCAGTCGCTCTTACTGCACGTTTGCTGTTTTTTTGCCCATAAACGCAGTTGCTGTTAGTACACGTGTGCTATTTAATTGCACATAAACGCATTAGCTGTTACTGCACGTGTGCTATTTATTTGCACATAAACGCAGTTGCAGTTACTGCACGTGGGCTATTTAATTGCACATAAACGCAGTCGCTCTTACTGCACGTGTACTGTTTATTTCTGATTTTGTCCTGTGCAGGCTATTAAAATGTCTGGAAGGACAACAAAGAGAGGCAGAGAGTCACGAGGGCAAGCAGGCTCTGCATCTAGAGGCAACGCTGGTGGTGGACACGGTGCATCCTCTTCAGGACGTGGCCGTCTGACACGCTCATCCTTCTTTTCGGGAGCTGGCCGTGTTGAGCCTCAACATGCAGAGAAATTAGTAGAGTGGATGACCAAGCCGTCCTCATCCTCTCTCACCCAGGCTGAGCTTAGTTTGTCTGGCAAAGCAGCTGCCAAGGCGTCCTATTCCCTCTGCACAATGGCATCACACAATCCTTCCCTAGTCCCAACATATACTCCTGAGGAGTCCCCCGAACTGTTTCAACACAGTGTAGGATACATGCTACATGAAGATGCGCAGCGTTTTGAAGGCTCCGGTGACGAAACACAGATAGAGGAAGGCATTGATGTGAGCCCAGAGAGAGCGGGTGCCCCGAGAGGGACAGCAATCTGGCAGTCATGTTCCCCCAGCTGCATCATACTGCCAGGTTTTCGACAGTGATGAGGAGGGAGGGGATGATGAGGTCACTGAATCTACGTGGGTGCCTGATGGGAGAGAGGAAGAGGAAGAGGAGGAGGAAGAGGCACAGGCACATCTCCAAAGAGGCAGGATGCCCTCCAGGGGACAGCTTAAGGGCAGCACACCAACTGCATTACATCGCAGAGCTACGCCTGTGCAGGGCGCTGCTGTGTCTCAATGGTACTGCAAAAGTTCTTTGGTGTGGGCCTTTTTTGAGACATGTGCATCAGATCGCACCATTGCTATTTGCAACATATGTCTCAAGCGTATCTCGCGTGGCCAAAACATCACCCGCTTGGGCACCACATGCTTGACCAGACATATGTCGACCTGCCATGCAGTTTGTTGGCAAGCATACCTGAAAGACCCACACCAAAGAACAAAGCGGACCTCCCCTTGCCCCTCATCAGCTGAGAGCTCCAACCCCACTAGACCCTCAGTTCTCTCTGAAGCCTGCCCTGATAGGACTGAAGGTGTAGAAATAGGTGTGTCACAACCTAGTAGTACATGCGGGAAATCTACTGATGGTAGCAGACAAATTTCCCTGCCCCAGCTGCTGCAGTGCCGAAATAAGTACTCTCCCAGCCATCCACATGCCCAGCGGTTGAATGCTAGCTTAGCGAAATTGCTAGCACTTCAACTGCTACCTTTTCAGTTGGTAGATTCTGCCCCCTTCCGTGAGTTTGTGGAATGTGCGGTACCTCCGTGGCAAGTACCCAAACACCACATTTTCTCACGGAAGTCGATTCCCGCTCTCTACCGGCATGTGGAAGGCAATGTCCATGCCTCGCCGGACAGGGCAGTCAGTGGTAAGGTGCATCTTACCGCTGACTCATGGTCCACCAGGCATGGACAGGGACGTTACCTCTCTTTTACGGCGCATTGGGTGACTCTGCTGGCAGCTGGGAAGGACGCAGGGCAAGGTACAGTAGTGTTGGAGGTTGTTCCGCCACCACGCCTCCAAAACACTACTACTGGTTGTGACACACCTCTCTCCTCCACCCCCTCCTCTTCTTCTTCCTGTGCTGATGTTTCCTCTGAACCAGCCGTGCTCCATAGGCATACGAGGGGCTACGCAGGAATGCAGGCCAAGAGATGCCATGCGGTGCTAGAGCTGGTGTGCTTGGGAGACAGGAGCCACACTGGGGGCAGAGGTTCTGTCAGCTCTACAGGGGCAGGCTCAGAGGTGGTTGACGCCACGCAGCTTAAGCCAGGAATGGTGGTTAGCGACAATGGCACCAACCTCCTCTCTGCCTGCGACAGGGAAAACTGACCCATGTGCCCTGTTTTGCTCATGTTCTCAATTTGGTGGTGCAGCGGTTCTTGGGCAGGTACCCAGGCTTACAGGATGTCCTGAAGCAGGCCAGGAAAGTCTGTGTGCATTTCCGAATGTCATACAATGCCACTGCTCGGCTGACAGACCTCCAAAGGGAATACAACCTGCCCACGAACCGCCTAATCTGTGACATGCCCACCAGATGGAACTCTACATTGGCCATGCTGCAGAGGGCCATCAATGAGTACCTGTGCCAATATGGCAGCAGAACTGGGTCAGGGGAGCTTGTTTTTTTCCCCCACGCCAGTGGGCCTTGATCAGGGATGCATGCACTGTCCTGTCACCATTTGAGGAGGCCATGAGGATGGTGAGCAGTGACAGTGCATGCATCAGTGAGACTGTGAGACCTCAGTGAGACCACTTATTCACCTGTTGGAGCACACGCTACATGGAATAATGGACAGGGCCCTTGAGGCAGAACAGAGGGAGGAAGAGGAGGACTTCCTTACCTCTCAAGACCCCCTTTATCCAGACAGTGGTCCTGCATGCCCGCCTAGCACACAGGAAGAGGACGAGGTGGCGGAGGAGGATTGTATCAGCAGCATGGAGGTGGAGCCTAGCACTCAGCAGCAGCAGTCTACAAGGGATCACTTAGAGTCCCAAGGAACCCGTGGACTTTTACGTGGCTGGGATGAGGTGGCTGCAGATCCTGTCGTCCTCAGTTACCTAGAGGACTGTGCCCCGAATGCCTCAGCAAACCTACACTGCATGGCCTCCCTGATCCTGCAAAGCCTGTGTAAGGATCCTTTTGTTCGTGGTATCAAGGAGAGGGATCATTACTGGCTGGCAACTCTCCTTGATCCACGTTACAAGAGTAAGGTTGCGGAGCTTATCTTGCCGTCGCAGAGGGAGAAGAAGATGAAACATCTTCGGGAGGCCTTGCAGAAGGGTCTGTGCAACGCGTTCCCAGAACCTGGGGGATTACCAAATCCTGTTCCTGGACAACGTGTTGCTGAGGCTTCGGTGAGTCACAGAAGGAGCGATGGAGAAGGTGGCGTCTGACCAATGCGTTCAGACAATTTTTTAGTCCACAGCCCCAAGGTATGACCGGTTCCAGCAACCATCGCCAGCGTTTGGTTTACATGGTGCGTGAATACCTAGGGGCAAGATCAGACTTGGACACCTTCCCCACCGAAAATCCTTTGGCTTACTGGGTATTGAGGATGGATCACTGGCCAGAGCTTGCACAGTACGCAATTGAGCTACTGGCTTGTCCTGCATCCAGCGTTCTTTCAGAACGCACATTCAGTGCTGCTGGAGGCTTTGTGACCGATCACAGGGTGCGCCTCTCCACCGACTCCGTCGATCGACTGACCTTCATAAAAATTAATCAGGCTTGGATCAACACCAGCTACCAAGCACCTGATGCAGATGTAACTGAATAATTTTTTTGAAATGACAAATTCCTTGGAGACTGCCTATGCTGATGCTGAGTGACTGTCCTGTTATGCTGCTGACTGAATATTTTTGTTTCTGGGCTCCGCCACCAGTGCCTAAGGCCCAATTTTTCTGCCCCTGTTTAACAGGGGCGTCTAATAACAATTGTTGATGCAATACTTTGCATGTGGCTCTTTGCTGCGCTCCAATTACAGTATCTGAGGGGTTGCAGTGTTGTGTTGTGCCTAAGGCCCTATTTTTATGTCCCTGTTTAACAGGGGCGTCTAATAACAATTGTTGATGCAATACTTTGCATGTGGCTCTTTGCTGCGCTCCAATTACAGTATCTGAGGGGTTGCAGTGTTGTGTTGTGCCTAAGGCCCAATTTTTATGTCCCTGTTTAACAGGGGCGTCTAATAACAATTTTTGATGCAATACTTTGCATGTGGCTCTTTGCTGGGCTCCAATTACAGTATCTGTGAGGGGTTGCAGTGTTGTGACACTGCCACCAGTGCCTAAGGCCCAATTTTTCTGCCCCTGTTCTAGTACTTTTCTTTGTTTGATTCTTTTCTAATTTGAGTTCATTCTAGCTTTCTCCTACATTATCATAGTGTCATGTTTATTTTCCTGTACTAAATACTCATCATTGTCAATGTAAACATTCATTTGTTCTTTGTTCTTTTAGGCAGCATTGATATAATAAGAAGCCACACATTGTTGAGTATCCAACAATATTTATTGTATCACACTTAAAATGTGTCATTTTCATTTTTTTTAAAAAAAATCTTAATATAAATTGTTTCATTTATTTTTTTAAGAACTATATTTTTGCTTTTAAATACTTGTCTACATCTATTTTTTTTTTAAACCCTCCCCAGAACATCAATCAGATTATTCAGGTTTTGATCCACCTTTCGGTTGTTCTTTATAACCTTCTCTAAGGCGAGGTTTGTGTCCTCTATTTCTGCCCTGCAGGACATTATCTCCCCAATGAGCACCTGGGCACTGTAGGTGTCTAAGCCGCCCCCAACAGTTCGAACAACTCCTGAAATTTGGAAAAAAACATGTATTAAAATTATGCAGGCCTACATGTATTACCTGAAGCTGTGCTGTATGACACTGACCTGATGTGGTGGCATTTTGCACTTCCTGCACATCCGGCGAGGGTGGGGCTTGGTCATCTCCACTGCTGCAGCTTGATTGCGGCCTATGAGATTGTAAAAAAAGGGATAGATGAATGAAAAAGATTAGAGGCCTGAAAGAGGAATGTCAATCATTCTTTTTAAAAAGTGTGGTACAATTGTCTGTTTTTACAATCCTTCTAAGCTTAACACAGGATTTTATCCATTACCAAAGCTGCTGCATTTCTCTATCTTTGGCCAAGTTTCCTACATGGAAAAACAACAAGTATACACTGGATCACCTCTGTGTGACACCCTAACTAGGTTGTTCTTGTGGCCAACACTCAGTGCCGATCCTGACCTCCCTGGGGCCCGAAGCAAAATGACATGGCACATTAAAAATGAGAAGCGGAGGGCGCTGACGGCAGTGACATGTCACATTAAAGAAAGTTGAGAAGTGGGGGGAGGGGGTGTTCTGCTGTCGGAAATGACATCTTACATTAAATTGAGAAGCAAGGGGTGCTGACTTCTTGCCTCTTCTCCCATGCAGCCAGCGAGTTGAGAAGCAGGGTGAGGGGGCGAAAATGACTTCTTACCAGGCAGGGCCTCTAGTTATTTGGGGGGCCCTTCGCAGCTTTGCGGGCCCTAAGCGGCTTGCATAGTGAGCCTATAGGGCGGATCGGCCATGCCAACCATTGTGCTACTGAATCCATATGTGTAATCAACTGCTGTGCTGAGCATACTTTCCTTTTACTGTATATTGACTTAAGTTGGATTATTTAAATCTAGTTAATAACACATCTACATTAAATAAAAAATTGGTCTTCATATATAGAATGAACAACCAATTATTATGCCCACAAACATGAACCTTGAGATATCTATTCTTGAACTGTATATATACACAACCTGAAAGAAAAAGCACATGCCGCAAAATAATACAAAACAAATAATCAGAGTACACTTTTAAATAACTTACATCTTCTGACGACTCTTTGAATTCTCTCAAGCTGCTCCGGCTCTCTTTTGAGGGCTGACCACCTCTTCCTCAACTGCTCCCTTGACCTCTGCACCTTAAATTTCTGATGGAGAGTCCTCTGAACATTCTCTATTATCTTGGCCTTGACCTTCTTGGGGTTCTTGTAAGGCCCTTTTAGACAGTCATAGTCCTTCTTTTTAAGGATGGCAACCATCTCCACCATTTCAAAGCCATGTTGGTGGCTTTGTACCTCCTCTTGCTCCTGGTGGGTACCTGGCCTCTCTCCTTACTTGTGGTTGCAGCTTCCTGTCTCTCCTGAGTGTCCTCCATCATGTCTTCAGTGAAGTGCATTGATCGACCGAAAAGGGGCGTGGCAATTACTAGCACGATCATCATGGGCGGAGAGACGTGCGGAGCTTCTTGCATGCGTAGTGTATAAGGGATATTGCATGAGTAAGAATGTCGTTCGCAGTCGGTAGAAAACATCGGGAAAACAATCGTGCAGTACGACGATACGAAACTTGATTTTTGGACTTTATAATCAGTGGATGAGTTTGTGGGTTAGATATAGGGAGAAAGCTAAGGCTTGACTGACATTAGCTTTTTTTGCTTAATTTTGACTTGCAGAAATAATGGAAGCCTTCAGAGAACAAGAATTTGTTCAAAGGGGGCCCCGGATGGCAACCCCCCTTTTTTCTAGAATTTTTCTTTCCCAAAAAAAATTTTTATTGAGCCAAGATCTGGCATTGTAATGCCCCCCCACCCCTAAAATAATCAACATATTGTTGCCACACAGCACGTGCACTTTGGGGGGCCAAGCCTGCATGGACAGTCTCACGGGCCACCACCACTGGAACATCAATGGCCTCATCACCAGGCACAAGTGTCATGTAGTTTGTTGAGGGTCTCTTTAGGAAATTGTGCAATATGCAGCAGCAAAGTCCGACATGGTTCAGATTCTTCTTAACAAACCTACAGTCCTTATCTTGTTTGCACCGCCTGTATACTGCTGTTCAAAGTATATAGAGCCAAAGGGTCTTGTCAGGGCCGATCCTCCCTCCAAAGGGTCTTGTCAGGGCCGATCCTCCCTATAGGCTCACTATGCAAGCCGCTTAGGGCCCCGCAAAGCTGCAAAGGGACCCCAAAGTACTAGAGGCCCCGCCTGGTGAGAAGTCATTTTCGCCCCCTCACCCCGCTTCTAAACTCGCTGGCTGAGTCATTTCCGACAGCAGAACACCCCCCCCCCCGCTTCTCAACTTTCTTTAATGTGACATTTCACTGTCGTCAGCGCCCCCTGCTTCTCATTTTTAATGTGCCATGTCATTTTTCTTAGGGCCCCAGGGAGGTCAGGATCGGCACTGGGTCTTGTAATGTTACCTGGGGGGAGTGGTGGCGGGGAAACTCATGCTATTTTTTTCCATGATTTTTATCGCAAGCAGGCAAGCAGTATTAAATTACTTTTTTTCTAAGAGTAATCTCATGTTGTGCAGGGACATTTCTAAACACGTGCCACTACTATAGACACCCAGCAGGTACCATATTTAAAGGAATTTTTGATTTTTTTTTCACTTTAAGCATCATTAATATCGCTGCTCCAGAAAAAACTACAGTTTTTAAAAGTTTTTTTTCCATTGATACATGTTCCCTGGGGCAAGACCCGGGTTCTCAAAGACGTTTTCCAACAATAACTTGAATATTGGGCTTTAAAATTAGCACTTTTGAATTTGAACGTTCGAGTCCCATAGACTTCAATGGGGTTCTAAATGTTTGCGCGAACGGTCGGTCTGTTCGAACGTTCTGGTGCGAACTGAACCCGGGTATGTTCTGCTCATCCCTAACGGGGAGCAAGACGCAGCAGCAGAAGAGGACTCAGCCGAGGAGGTTATCGAAGAGGATGGAGTAGGAGGAGGTGGCAGCAGGCCTGCCTGCAAGTCGTGGTGGTGTCACCAACTCCTCTGCAGAGCCACGAATTACATGCTTGGCAGCCGTCAGCAGGTTTAAGCAATGTGCAGTGTAAGTGATATACCTGCCCTGACCGTGCTTTGCAGACCAGGTATCAGTGGTCAGATGGACCCTTGCCCCAACACTGTGTGCCAGGGATGCCATGACTTCCTTTTGCACAATAGAGTACAGGTTGGGGATTGCCTTTTGTGAAAATACATTTCGGCCGGGTACCTTCCACTGCGGTGTCCCAATAGCTACAAAATTTTTGAAGGCCTCAGACTCCACCAGCTTGTATGGTAAAAGCTGGCGGGCTAAGAGTTCCGACAAGCCAGCTGTCAGACGCCGGGCAAGGGGGTGACTCTGTGACATTGGCTTCTTATGCTCAAACATGTCCTTGACAGACACCTAACTGTGGGCAGATGAGCAGGAACTGCTCAAGGTGAGAGACTGAGTGGCGGGTGGTTGAGAGGGGGCAAGGAGGACAACAGTGGTTGACGTGACTGAAGATGCTGCACCAGGAGGAGGATGGTGGCTTTGAGCTTGTGTGCTGCTTGTACACATCATCATGTGTTGATCCCATAGGCGTTTGTGATGTGCGATCATGTGCCTTCGCAAAGCAGTTGTACCTTGGTGGGTGTTGTATTTCCCACGACTCAGTTTCTTTTGGCACAGGTTGCAAATGGCATCACTGTTATCAGAGGCAGACACACCAAAAAAATGCCACACTGCTGAGCTTTGCAATGACGGCATTCTGGTGGTGGCAACAGCATGCGTTGATTGGCGTGCTGTCTGGCTGACCCCAGGTGCCGATACATGCTGTCTGACTGTGCCACTAGCTCCTTGCGACGACCTCCCCCTGCTTCCAACTCGTCTCCTCCTCCTCTCTGTCTCCCCATCTGAACTTTCCCCTTCTTCTTCTTCTCTTCAAGCGGGCACCCACGTGACATCGTCATCATCAACCGCTTCACCTGTATCTGACAACTCAGCAAAGGAAGCAGCAGTGGGTACATCATCAACACACCATACGTCCATGTGTGTAATGCTGCCTGACTGAGTCATATCCCTTTTATCTACATCCTCTGGCAATAATGGTTGCGCATCACTCATTTCTTCCAACTGATGTGTAAATAACTCCTCTGACAGATCAAGTGAAGCAGCTGTGATGCTAGTGTTGGTGGTGGCGGCAGATGGGCGAGTGGTAACTTGAGAGGTGCCCGAAGCTGAGTGGGAGGAGGTAGAAGATTGGGTGTCCTGTATTAGCCAGTCAACTATGTCCTCAGAACTTTTCGAGTTCAGGGTACATATCCTCTGAACACTTGACATTATTCTAGGGCCAAAGGGAATCACAGCACCACGCCCACGACGGCCCCTGCGGGGTGGCCTGCCTCTGCCTGTCATTTTTTTTAGATTAGTTTAGTTGTACTATGCGTGCAAGCTACTGTGCCAACACAATATAGATGAGATGTGGCACTGGCAGGCAGGTGGGCAGAGTTTACCCTGTGAGGCAAAGATACCCTGGCAGACAAAAGACTACTATTTAGTATTGCAGTGAATTTTGTTTTTATATCTTATCAACTGTGCCAACACAATATAGATGAGATGTGGCACTGGCAGGCAGGTGGGCAGAGTTTACCCTGTGAGCCTGGGCCCCTTACATTACACAGCACCCCGCAGCTCTGGGCCCCTCTACATAGCACCCAGCATCACTGGTCCCCTTTATATTACACAGCAGCTTGCACCACTGGGCCCCTTACATTACACAGCACCCCACAGCTCTGGGCCCCTCTACATAGCACCCAGCACCACTGGACCCCTTTATATTACACAGCAGCTTGCACCACTGGGCCCCTCACATTACACAGAACCCCACAGCTCTGGGCCCCTTTACATAGCACCCTGCACCACTGGACCCCTTTATATTACACAGCACCCTGCACCTCTAATCTAACTAAACTATACAGTGTATAAATATATGTACAACTCCTGGTGATGTATACAGGGAGTGCAGAATTATTAGGCAAGTTGTATTTTTGAGGATTAATTTTATTATTGAACAACAACCATGTTCTCAATGAACCCAAAAAACTCATTAATATCAAAGCTGAATATTTTTGGAAGTAGTTTTTAGTTTGTTTTTAGTTTTAGCTATTTTAGGGGGATATCTGTGTGTGCAGGTGACTATTACTGTGCATAATTATTAGGCAACTTAACAAAAAAAAAATATATACCCATTTCAATTATTTATTTTTACCAGTGAAACCAATATAACATCTCAACATTCACAAATATACATTTCTGACATTCAAAAACAAAACAAAAACAAATCAGTGACCAATATAGCCACCTTTCTTTGCAAGGACACTCAAAAGCCTGCCATCCATGGATTCTGTCAGTGTTTTGATCTGTTCACCATCAACATTGCGTGCAGCAGCAACCACAGCCTCCCAGACACTGTTCAGAGAGGTGTACTGTTTTCCCTCCTTGTAAATCTCACATTTGATGATGGACCACAGGTTCTCAATGGGGTTCAGATCAGGTGAACAAGGAGGCCATGTCATTAGTTTTTCTTCTTTTATACCCTTTCTTGCCAGCCACGCTGTGGAGTACTTGGACGCGTGTGATGGAGCATTGTCCTGCATGAAAATCATGTTTTTCTTGAAGGATGCAGACTTCTTCCTATACCACTGCTTGAAGAAGGTGTCTTCCAGAAACTGGCAGTAGGACTGGGAGTTGAGCTTGACTCCATCCTCAACCCGAAAAGGCCCCACAAGCTCATCTTTGATGATACCAGCCCAAACCAGTACTCCACCTCCACCTTGCTGGCGTCTGAGTCGGACTGGAGCTCTCTGCCCTTTACCAATCCAGCCACGGGCCCATCCATCTGGCCCATCAAGACTCACTCTCATTTCATCAGTCCATAAAACCTTAGAAAAATCAGTTTTGAGATATTTCTTGGCCCAGTCTTGACGTTTCAACTTGTGTGTCTTGTTCAGTGGTGGTCGTCTTTCAGCCTTTCTTACCTTGGCCATGTCTCTGAGTATTGCACACCTTGTGCTTTTGGGCACTCCAGTGATGTTGCAGCTCTGAAATATGGCCAAACTGGTGGCAAGTGGCATCTTGGCAGCTGCACGCTTGACTTTTCTCAGTTCATGGGCAGTTATTTTGCGCCTTGGTTTTTCCACACGCTTCTTGCGACCCTGTTGACTATTTTGAATGAAACGCTTGATTGTTCGATGATCACGCTTCAGAAGCTTTGCAATTTTAAGAGTGCTGCATCCCTCTGCAAGATATCTCACTATTTTTGACTTTTCTGAGCCTGTCAAGTCCTTCTTTTGACCCATTTTGCCAAAGGAAAGGAAGTTGACTAATAATTATGCACACCTGATATAGGGTGTTGATGTCATTAGACCACACACCTTCTCATTACAGAGATGCACATCACCTTATATGCTTAATTGGTAGTAGGCTTTCGAGCCTATACAGCTTGGAGTAAGACACCATGCATAAAGAGGATGATGTGGTCAAAATACTCATTTGCCTAATAATTCTGCACTCCCTGTATATATCCTCTACACACTGTAACATTAACTGACTAGCCTGCCTGCTCTATCTAACTCCAAAAAATTACACTCTCTCTCTCTCTCTCTCTCTGTAAACCACGCAGCACAGATTACAGAGGGAAAAAAAAGCAGACTGATTGATTAGCCCTAACAAGTGCTGTGTGGGGTGCTGTTCTAACAGCAGAGATCAGATGAGTCTTTCAGGACTGGAGTACACTGCCCTAGCTAGCGCTTTCCCTATGAAATCTGCAGCAGCAACACTGTCCCTCCTCTCACTAAGAATGCAAGTTCAGAATGAATCTAAAATGGATGCTGCCCGAGAGGTGGGAGGGTCAGGGAGGGAGGGTATGCTGCTGATTGGATGGAATGTGTCTGCTGACTGTGAGGTAGAGGGTCAAAGTTTGCTCAATGTTAATTAATAGGAGGCGGATCGAAAATCGCATATGTTCGCCCGCGGCGGCGAACGCGAACAAGCAAAAATGACTGCGAACTATTCGCCGGCGAACAGTTCTGTACATCTCTACTTAACAATCACCACCATTTTATTCTCCAGGGCCTCTGCTATCAGATAATATATGTTTTGGGGTTTTATCTAATCTTCAGGCCTAAAATAATGCAAAAACATCTCTGACAGTGAAAGGGTTAATGTGAGCTAGATGGGATCACTCTGCTGTGCTCACACATTAGAGCTCCCCCTAGCTGCAGCCTGGTAATAACATTGCTAGGAGGTCTATTCATTTATCTGCTCCATACTTCCCATCTTTATGTAAACGTCTCCTGACATTAAGGGGTCTATTCATAAAATATGTGCATAGCAATTCCCCCGGGGAAAGTCCATGTACATTCCTTCTGTGTGACTGGGGGAAAGATGAATGTTATTAGGATATTTGCTGTGCTGGTCGAACGGTTTCCATTTATTTAAAATGGAAATTATTGCATTTGGCAACTAGATGGAGATAATTTCTATGCTACTTAGCGCCATCTAATGGCCAAATGTGGTATTTTCTGTTTTACGTCAATGGTCGGTATTAAAACCACAGGGGCAGATTTTTGCCACTAGATGGAGCCGATGATCCAATATGTGTCATGATTGGAGGAACGTGTGTCACATTCATTCTACAATTTGTTTTATAATAGATCCCTAAATGTCTGTGAAATCTTCCACCACAAAATGTACTCAGCCAATGAGAGGTAATGACTCCATTTTTATTTTTCTCCTGCTATCAATGGCCAACACGGTACAACACTTCATCCATGTCTTTGGTGATCTCTGATCTCCTTATGAACTGTTTCTTACATGATGAAGATCAGTCATGGAGTATATCTGAGGTGTATGGGTGAAACTCGAAAAATTTGAATATCGTGCAAAAGTTCATTTATTTCACTAATACAACTTAAGAGGTGAAAGTAATATATGAGAGAGACTCATTACATGCAAAGCAAGATGGTTCAAGCCGTGATTTGTCATCATTGTGATGATTGTGGCTTCCAGCTCATGAAAACCCCAAATTCACAATCTCAGAAAATTTTAATATTGTGAAAAGGTGGAATATTCTCGGCGTAAAGTGTCCTCCTCTAATCAGATAATTAAGACATAACACCTGCAAAGGGTTCCTGAGCCTTTAAATGGTCTCTCAGTCTGGTTCAGTAGGAATCACAATCATTGGAAAGATTGCTGACCTGACAGTTGTGCAGAAAACCATCATTGACACCCTCCATAAGGAGGGAAAGCCTCAAAGAAGATAATTGCAAAAGAAGTTGGATGTCCCCAAAGTGCTGTATCAAAGCAAATTAATAGAAAGTTCTGTGGAAGAGAAAAGTGTGGAAGAAAAAGGTGCACAAGCAGCAGGGATGAGCGCAGCCTGGAGAGGATTGTCAGGAAAAGGCCATTCAGAAGTGTTGGACCTTCACAAGGAGTGGACTGAGGCTGGAGTCAGAGCATCAAGAGGCACCACACACAGACGGGTCCTGGACATGGGCTTCAAATGTCGTATTCCCTTTGTCAGCCCACCCCTGACCAACAAACATCAGAAGAGTCTTACCTGGGCTAAAGAAAAACACACCTGGTCTGGTGCTCAGGGGTCCAAAGTCCTCTTTTCTGATGAGAGTAAATTCTGTATCTCATTTGGAAACCAAGGAGCCGGAGTCTGGAGGAAGAATGGAGGAAACCAAGGAGCCGGAGTATGGAGGAAACCAAGGAGCCGGAGTATGGAGGAAGAATGGAGGAAACCAAGGTGCCGGAGTATGGAGGAAGAATGGAGGAAACCAAGGAGCCGGAGTCTGGAGGAAGAATGGAGGAAACCAAGGAGCCGGAGTATGGAGGAAGAATGGAGGAAACCAAGGAGCCGGAGTATGGAGGAAGAATGGAGGAAACCAAGGAGCCGGAGTATGGAGGAAGACAGGAGGAAACCAAGGAGCCAGAGTCTGGAGGAAGAATGGAGGAAACCAAGGAGCCGGAGTATGGAGGAAGACTGGAGGAAACCAAGGAGCCAGAGTCTGGAGGAAGAATGGAGGAAACCAAGGAGCCAGAGTCTGGAGGAAGAATGGAGGAAACCAAGGAGCCGGAGTATGGAGGAAACCAAGGAGCCGGAGTATGGAGGAAGACTGGAGGAAACCAAGGAGCCGGAGTATGGAGGAAACCAAGGAGCCAGAGTCTGGAGGAAACCAAGGAGCCAGAGTCTGGAAGGAAGAATGGAGGAAACCAAGGAGCCGGAGTCTGGAGGAAGAATGAAGAGGCACACACTGCAAGATGCTTGAAGTCCAGTGTGAAGTTTCCAGTCTGTGATGATTCGGGGCACCGTGTCATCTGCTGGTGTTGATCCTCTGTGCTTCATTAAGTCACCGCAGCCGTCTACCAGGAGATTTTGGAGCACTTCATGCTTCCTTCCGCAGACGAGCTCTATGGGGATGCCGACTTTATTTTCCAGCAGGACTTGGCACCTCCCCCACACTGCCAAAAGCACCAAAACCTGGTCACATGACTGTGGGATTACTGTGCTTGATTGGCCAGCAAACTCGCCTGACCTGAACCCCATAGAGAATCTATGATAGAGAATCTATGGGGCATTGCCAAGAGAAAGATGAGAGACATGAGACCCAACAATGCAGAAGAGCTGAAGGCCGCTATTGAAGAATCCTGGTCTTCCATCATACCTCAGCAGTGCCACAGGCTGATCTCTTCCATGCCACACCGCATTGAGGGGCCGTAACCAAGTACTGAGGGGCCCAGACCAAGTACATATGCATGCTTATTGTGAGAAAAACAATCAGCGCCACAATACTAATAAATTACTCCTATAATGACGTGAGAAAAAAAACAACAAAAATAATCCTATGAGTGTCCCCACAGCTGCTGTACACTTATGCCTCATTTCCACTGGCGTTTTTACAGCCACGTTTCTGAGCGTTTTTTACAGCTTAAAAACGCCTGTCCATGTTATTCTATGGCATCATGCCCACATAGGCGTTTTTGAGCTGCAAATGGCCTAGGCGTTTTTGAGCTGTAAAAAAAACGCAGGACCAGGGCGTTCTGAAGCTCCTAAAACACAGCTGTAAAAACGCGCACAAACGCGCACCGCAGCGCTTTTGAGCTCCAGGGATTTCATCAAAAATCTCATTGGTCACTGTAGCCTCTGTAAACACAGGGAATTCCTGTCTGGACATTTCAATTTTACCCAGGAATGCTTTGCAAAGCCGTGTGCTTGTGAAGAGAGAGAGAGCAGAGACAAGATGTCAAATGTGAATGCTGTGTCCCAGGCTGCCCTGATAGCAGCTGTTCAGGCTCACCAAGAATTGTGGGATGTGTCCCATGCTCTGCATGGGGATCATGTGAGAAATATTAGGAAAATGTATTCTTACCTGAAATTTTCTTTTCCTGTAGTCCGTAGGCGGCACACAATGGGTTAAGCTTTCCATCTAACCCCTAAAGGAAGAAAACTTAAACAAGCAGTGAGACAAGTTAAATCAATTAATCAATTAATCAAGCACAGCAAGTCCACCTGTCCTGAAGCTATAAACCTCCCCCAAGAACACACACAGACGTATCTTATGCAGCAATAGAGTAATTTTAATGGGAGGGAAAACCTGTGCCGCCTACGGACTACAGGAAAAGAAAATTTCAGGTAAGAATACATTTTCCTATTCCTGGGCGTCCTACGGCGGCACACAATGGGATTTGCAAAGCAGTGCAAGAAAGAAAGGGAGGGACATCAATGGTTTATGGCACCTTGAAGCACTCTCGAGCCAAAGGCCGATCCCTCGGACGAAACTACATCGATTCTGTAGTGTTTTATGAACGTGTTCGGTGAAGCCCACGTAGCTGCCTTACAGATCTGGTCCATTGGAACATGATACCTCTCAGCCCAGGACGTAGCTGTAGACCTTGTGGAGTGAGCTCTTAAGAGAAGAGGGGATGCTTTGTCTTCTAGAAAATAACAGTGCTTGATGGTATCCCTTATCCATCTTGCTAGCGATGACTTACTCGCTTTTTCCCCTTGTTTGGCCCTTGGAACTGTAGGAACAGTGCCTCGGACTGTCTGAACCCCGAGGTTCTCTGTAAGTAGGTAGAGATGGTTCTTTTTACGTCCAAGAGGTGTAGGTCATCCTCAGAAACATCTTCAAACACAGGCAACACAATTTCCTGATTAATATTCGTGGACGTGGAGACTTTGGGAAGGAAACCCGGCATAGTCCTTAGAATAACTGCATCCGATAGAAACCTGAGATAGGGTTCTTTGGATGAGAGGGCCTGAAGCTCACTTATTCTTCTGGCGGATGTAATTGTTACCAGAAAGATACATTTGAAAGTGAGGAACCTTAAGGATGAACTCTCCAGAGGCTCGAAGGGAGGTGATGTTAGCCTTTTTAGCACTAAAGGTAAGCTCCAAGCTGGTAATGGCTTATGGAAGGATGGTCGTAATTTAATAATTGCTCTGAAAAACCTGCTGACGAGAGGTGTTTTTGAAAATATTCCGTTCAGGCAGGAGTTAATGGCGGTCAACTGGACCCTCAGAGTGTTCGGCTTCAGACCCTTTTGGAAGCCCTCTTGTAAGAACTGCAAGAGAGATGCCACTTGCTCAGGAGAAGATGAATTCCTGGTGCACCAGGCCGAGTAGAGGGTCCACACTCTACTGTAGACTTTTAAGGTAGCAGGCTTCCTAGAGGCTAGAAGGGTAGCAATAACCTCCTGAGATAGGCCTTGAGCCGTCAAGGCTTTGAGTTCAAATTCCATGCCGCCAGCTGGAGTTTCTCGAGGTCTGGGTGGAGCATCTCCGATTGGAGAAGAAGGTCCTTCTGGATGCGTAACTTCCAGACCTGATCCTTTGCCATATTCAAGGCTAGCGGGAACCATGCCCCCTGGGCCAAAATGGCAGGATTGCTATTGCTCTCACCTCCTCGTCCCGAATTTTCTGCAGCACTTTCGGGATCAGTGGAATCGGGGGAAAGATATAGACGAAAAACTTCCTCCAGCTTATCGACAGAGCGTCTATCGCTAGCGGATTCCCCACTCTGGATAGGGAGCAGAACTGGGGAAACTTCCTGTTCTGAGAGTTGGCCATCGCATCCAAATCTGGCAGACCCCACCTGGAGGTGATCTTCCTGAAGACCAGAGGGTTCAGCTCCCAGTCTCCCGGGCCGATCGGATTCCTGCTGAGCCAATCCGCTCTCACATTGTCCACTCCTCTGATGTGGATGGCCGTTAGAGAAAGGAGGTTTTCCTCCGCCCAGAGCATGATGCAGGCACACTCCTTCTGCATGGAAGGGCTTTGTGTTCCCCCCTGTTTGTTCAGGTAGAATACTGCAGCTAAGTTGTCTGATTGTACCTGAACCGGCTTGTGGAGAACTTTGGATTTGAAATGGACGAGCGCTTTCCTGATTGCCGTGAGCTCTTTCAAGTTCGAAGACATTAGAAGCTCCCTTTGCGACCAGGCTTCTTGTACCCAATGATCCTCCACATGGGCACCCCAGGCTAAGCCTGAGGCATCCGAGGTGAGGACCGTCTGAGACGGAGCCTTGAGGGATCTGCCCTGCAGGAAATGTTGTGGGTGCATCCACCAACGGAGATCCTGCTTCACTGCCAGAGAAATGTTGATAGTTCTCTGCAAAGAGTCTGGGCTCTTGTCCCATTGGGTCAAAATGCAGTCCTGTAGCACTCTGAAATGAGCCCTGGCCCAAGGAACAGCTTCCAAGGATGATGTCATCATTCCCAGTACTCTCATTGCCTTCCTCACTGAGCAGTGATCGATTTGCAAGAGATCTTGTACCGCCTGTTGAAGATTGGTAGCCCTCTGATCTGAAAGGAACAACTTCATTTGAAGGGTGTCTATTGTGAACCCGAGGTAGGGAATGACTGGAGTAGGGTTCAGAGAAGACTTTTTTACGTTTACTATGAAACCGTGGGCGTCCAGCATTTGTAGAGTCTTGTGAAGATGTTGTTTCAACATGGCCTCTGAGGGAGCTCTGACTAGCCAGTCGTCTAGATAGGGTGTCACACATATCCCCTGTAGCCGCAGGGCTGCAGTCAGGACCACCACCACTTTCGTAAAAACTCGAGGTGCCGAGGTAATGCCAAATGGCAGGCATGTGAACTGAAAATGGAGAATCTGGAGATTGAAGAGGAGAACGACCCGTAGATATTTCCTGTGTGCCCTGAGAATAGGGACGTGCAGGTATGCGTCCTGAAGGTCGACTGACGCTAGGAAGTCTCCTTCTTCTATGTTCGCAATGGCAGACCGAATTGATTCCATTCTGCATTTGCATTTGACAAAAACTGATTTAGGTAAGACAGGTCTATTACTAGCCTCCCTCCTCCTGAGGCTTAGGGTACTGGAAATATTGGGGAGTAGAGACCTTGGAATCTTTCTTGATCTGGAACCTTTTCTAGAGCGTGCTTTCTTATGAAATCTTCCACCAACTCTAGAACTACTGGATTGGAGGGCTTGTTGAGCATGAACCTCTGTGGTGGAAAAGACCCCAGCTCTAGAGAGTACCCTCTTGAGACGATGTCCGTTACCCAGGAGTCCGACAACGTCTTTTGCCAGATCTGAGAAAAAAAAAACCTCAGCCTGCCTCCCACTGGAGGAGAGGCGCTGATGGTGTCAGGCTTCTTTGGGCTTATTGAAAGGCTGCTTCTTGGCTGTCGCTGAATCTTGCCTTTTTTTATAGTAGGACCTTCTGCCCCGAAAGGAATAGTTCCTTTTTGGGGAGTATCTGGAACTCCCGTAAACCGGCTTACTCGACCTTTTCCTCTCTAAGGGAATGGCAGCATCTTTCTCCTCATTGTAAGATTTGAGAAAATCTTTCAGATGAGGGCCAAACATGGATGAAGGATGGAAAGGCATGTTAACAAAACTGACTTTGATCATATGTCACCCGACCATTCCCTTATCCAAAGCGCCCTCCTGGTCGCCTTGGACAAGGCGAGGGATCTGGACGAAAATTTTAGAACATCCACAGGAGCATCACATAAAAACTCTGCGGCCGACTTCATCATGTCAACTCCTTTCAACAAAGAGTCTCAAGACACCCCTTCCTCAGCCAGATCCTTAGGGCTCTGGTTACCGGAACTGAGGAAGCCGCAATTTTTGAGGTGGAAGCCGCCGCTAGGTAATTCTTTTTAGCCAAGCTATCTGCCTTGCGCTCTAAAGGGTTGGACAATCTGGAGGATTCTTCTGAGGGAAACAGAGACTTTTTAACCATCCGGGCAGCCGCCAGATCCAGCTTAGGTGGATTTTCCCACTCAGATGAAAATTCCAGCCTATAAGAGGATTTAAAGCGGGCCCCCGCATCAGATTTTCTGTCAGGATTGGCCCAGACCTTTTTGAACCAGTCACTCAGAATGGGATGAGAAGGGAATCTCATATCTGGGATCTGAGGAAAATAATATAGCTGATCCTTCTTTAGTCTAGCCGATACATCTTTGGAAGATTCTATAGTATTCATTACCGCAGACAGTAACTTGGGAATCTTATCTTTGGGTAACAAGTACAAGTGGTCATCCAAATCATCAAAAACAACTTCCGGATTGGATGAGGAGGCACTACGTTCCCCAGATGAGGAGTTAGATGCAGCAGGGGATATATCTCTGGTACTTCCTTTTTGGGCACCAGAGAGTCTTTAATTTCTTTGAATGTGTTACACATTTCTCCCTTAAACCATGACAGGAAAGAACTAGCATTATCAGATTGATTCAAACAAGATGCGTTGTTCACATGTGTTGCATAAGTTGCCACTTAAATAACATGCTGCTGCAGATTTTAAGTATAAAATAAGTAAAAAAATAAGGACCATGCCTCCTACCTCTGACCGGCCAAGGGATCTGCTGCCTTGGCTGAGTGCAGCCATTTGCAGATCCCGCCGGTCAGAAATAAGCCAGGGACCCGGACCGGAAGTGACGCGGCAGAGCACTGGGATCTCCGGACCCCAGCCGCCTATACTGTACACCATATTCATGCAAGCTGACGGTCAGCAATCGCTATCCAAAAACGAGTACTTAATTCGCCATCGGCGCTTACCATTTCCTCCGGTCCTAGACGCGAATTCCGGAACTCCCGGAAGTGCGTCATAGGTCTGCGCGGTCCTCTGCGGCGACTTCCGGCCTATGGAGCGCAAACATCCCCGGTATCCATTCAGCCGCTGAGCGGGGAATACATGGCGGCCTCCTCAGGAAAACAACGTCCTTCATTGCCGGACCAGGGGATGTGGGGGTGCAGGCCGAGGGACCGAGGATAGCACCCGGTATACAGCCGCCCCTAAGCTCAGCAACCCAGAAGCACCGGGTGTGAGCACTTGCCTCACGTCTTCTTCATCTGTGGTAAGAAGAAAGAAAAAAATACGTCTGTGTGTGTTCTTGGGGGAGGTTTATAGCTTCAGGACAGGTGGACTTGCTGTGCTTGATTAATTGATTTAACTTGTCTCACTGCTTGTTTAAGTTTTCTTCCTTTAGGGGTTTGATGGAAAGCTTAACCCATTGTGTGCCGCCGTAGGACGCCCAGGAAAACTTTATGGAAAGGCATATGTGCAGCAATTTACCCCGGCTGGGAACACACTGAAGATGCCAGTGAAAGAAAAAAAATCAGTAAGTTCATTTTACTTTGATGCAAGTTTATAACCACTTGCCATCCTTGTCAATTCTGACCTTTTTTACCTACCTGAAAAGCATCTTTTTTTGGGATAGAATTACATAGAAACCCCAAAAATTTTTTTTTAGCCAAGACCTTATAGAATACAATGGTGGTCACTGTAACTTATCTCACACGTAGCTATCATGTCACCCATCCAAATTGCACATGCTCGTGAAATGGAGTTATTGCGCTTCATTTTTTTAGATCTTGCACAAATGTTGGCAGCAATACCTCACATGTGTGGTCCGAACACCATTTTCATATGTGGGTGGGACTTGCGTATGCTTTCGCTTCTGCGTGCCGGCACACGGGGACAGGTTGGCAATTCGCAGTGGTGAGTCAGTAGAAGTCAGTCGAAGCCCCGGAGGGGTAATATCCCCTCTCGCCGCAAGTAGCAGAACAGCTGCTATGATCATTTGGGCACTAAAAGACGGTATCTGAATGATGCCTGTAGCTGTACCCATCATTCAAATATCCGCGCACATCATTCGGAAATCCCTGTCCAAGGTCAGTCAGATATCCCCACACCCCTTTTACAGAGATGTACCTTGGGTGGCAAGTGGTTAATGTAAATAAAGATTGCATCTAAAACCCATTTTTTTTTTTATGTAGTTAAAAAATTACAAAAGAGATGGAAGTCCCTGCATGATCGTGTCCGTAGGGACCTGACTGAAGAGGATAAGACGTGCAGAAGTGGAGCACCAGCTCGGAAAAAAAAACAGCATGTTTACTTCAGAGAACTCGCTTTCTTACGCGAAAACATGCAAAACAGCACCAGACCGTAAGTTTAATTATTTTTCGAAATATACTTGACTATGTACAATATTTTATGTCACTGTCTTTGCCCAGCAGTCTTTCATATTTTTTTTTATGAAAAGCCAAAAATGATGTTACGCCATGAGAATCGTGATCTATCTTCTAAGCCAGGGATGTCAAACTGGCCGCCCTCCAGCTGTTCCAAAACTTCAAGTCCCATCATGCCTCTGCCTGTGAGAGTCATGCTTGTAACTGTTAGCCTTGCAATGCCTCATGGGACTTGTAGTTTTGCAACAGCTGGAGGGCCGCCAGTTTGACACCCCTGTTCTAAGCCAAAGAAATGTGATTCTCCTATTCAGCAAAATCATGCAGCTCTAATGGACATTGCTTTTCAGGCGGTATTCTATATGTCTATTGATTACTTACATTTTGTATTGTCTGCAGCACAACCTCAAATGTATCCCCTGTGGCTGCAGGAAATTCTAACACAGAACCCAACAGTCCCACAGATGAGAACCCACAGTCACCTCAGTCACCAAATGCTGATGTACCTGAATGTCTAGATGAGGTAACTGCTTATGTCTGCCTATCTGCCTGTCTATTGGCTAGATTCAGGAAAGAGATAAGACGGTTTATCTCCAGGTAAGCCGTCGTATCTCTACGTCTGAGCCCTCCTATCTATGCGACTGATTCATAGAATCTGTTTCGCATAGATTTCTCTTAGATCCGACTTGCGTAAGTCTCTTACGCTGTCGTATCTTATTTTAATATGACGTTAGGTGGTGTTCCCGTCGAAAATATGCAAATGAGCGTATACACCGATTCCCAAACGTGCGCCCGGGCAGCGTATCTGTTTACGTCATTTTAGTTAGGCTTACACCTGGCCTAAAGTTATCCCTGCTATATGATGCGCAGTCAATGTAAAGTATGGACGTCGGGATAGACGTCGTTTGCGTAAGTCGATTTAGAATGGGGCTGGGCGTATGTTACGTTCACGTCGCTTTCAGTGACAATTTGCAACGTGATTTGGAGCATGCGCACTTGAAAACTTTCAACGCAGGCGCATGCGCAATACGTTCTGAGTGGGATCGCGCGTCATTTAAATAATAGACGCCCCCTACCCGCCCAATTTGAATTACGATGGACCATTGACGGTACATCGCCACAACTTTACAGGTAAGTGCTCGGTGAATAAAGCACTTGACTGTAAAAATTGCGGCGGCATAGTGTAAACAGCATACGCTACTTCTGCACAAAAAAGAGGCGATTCTACCTGAATCTAGCTCCATCTCTTTGTCTGTCTGTCCATGTACATGTTAATTATACTTTTTTTTCATTTTTCAGGATTCGTTCCCAACGGATGTAGCACCTGGTAGTCGGGTGGCTACTGAAACAAGGGGTCGGGGTGGTCTCCGTGGCCGTGGACGTCAGCCGAGGGGCGGCTGTGATGACCCGTTGCTGACACTGCTGCAGCAAGTGCGGGAGGAAAGGCGCAGTGTAGATGTATTTCTGGATCCTAACAATCCACGCACAATATTTTGTCGCAGTCTGTATCCTATCCTGGAGGACATTGGGGGAGACCAGGAGAAGATTTGTATGAGTTTCTTGTCTTCCATTGCAAATCAATTTCGTGCAGCTAAATTAAGTGGTGGGCCCACAATAACATGCAATTCAACTTTTTCTCTTGCTACGCCAACGGCCCCTGGCACCTCAGCAGTGCAACCATCCCCCTATTATCCCACTCCTCCCAATCCCACACGACCTACACCATCTTATTCTCAAATGTCCCATTCATATGATGATTTCACCCCAGCCACCTCCTCCCATTTCCCTTCCCCGTACTCTGCACCCCGCTACCAACCAGAATCGTGGAATGAGCGCCAGCCCCAATTAATATCCTGTCCCAAATCCCCACATGCCCATGGAGATCAAGTCTCCACCTCCACTTATCACCAGCTTGGATAAAATCTATTTTATTTACTTTTAATAAATATTTCTTTCTCCTGTAAAAAAAATTGTTCAATTGTCTTTTTTTATGATGCAAAAAAAGCACTCCTTTTCCCTCTGCCTTCAGATGGGTGTATACTAGCCCTTTTTAGGCTTAGCATACACCCGCCAGAAGGCAGAGGGCAAAGGACTGAAAATGGGCTACCATACGCTTGCCAAGATGCAGAGGGCAAAGGACTCCTGTGCCCTCTGCCTTCAGACGGGAGTAAGCTTGGCCTTTGCCCTCTGCCTTAAGGCAAGCGTATGCTAAGGACTCAAAAAAGGATAGCATACGCTTGTCAGCCGGAAAAATGGACATATGAAAAGATATTTTTGTTAGACAAATGCTTATTTTCAAAAAACACAAGAAAGTTATACTGTATACATCTTTATTCAAAATGTATCTCTATCTGTATAGAAGTTAGCTGTATCGGAATCCATGTGTATTCAAATTTTGTCTTTCACACAAAATCATTCTGCCATGACACCTCTCCTTCTGGGGATTCAAAAAATGCAGCAAACTGGTTGCGAATGGTCATGACCCGTGCCGTTGAGCGTAGGTCCATAAATTGCACCCTCTGTGATTGGTGACTGGGCTCCGGATCAATGTTGCTGCTGTCATTGTCCCTAAGGTAATTATGGAGAACACAGCAAGCCAGAACAACTTTAATGGCGTTCTCCACATCAAGATGTATGCTTGTTAGCAAAACGCGCCATTTGGCTGTGCACACCCCGAATGCACATTCCACAACACAGCGTGCACGGCTGAGTCTGTAATTGTATATTTTTTGCTGTCGGTTGAGACCATAGCCGCTGTATGGCCTCATGAGGTTTTCTGCCAAACCAAAGGCCTCGTCTGCCACCATAACTAGAGGCCAACTGGGTTCCTCAGTGCAGGGTAGAGGCCTGCTTTCTGGGATGTTCAGTTGTCCCGCATGGATACGGCGTCCAAAGGCCGACTCGCGGAAGATACGGGCGTCACCTTGGCTGCCATAAGCTCCCACATCCACCAAAAGAAACTTAAGGTGTGCATCTGATAATGCGAGCAGGACCACGGAAAAATATTTTTTGTAATTGTAATATGATGATCCTGAGTGCGGAGGCTTCCTCACCCTGATGTGTTTCCCATCAAGGGCACCAATGCAATTTGGGAACTGTGTTTTCTCCCAAAACGTGTCAACAACAGATTCCCAGATCTCCTCTGTGGGCTCTGGCATGACAACGTTATGCAATTCCTCCCATATTGCCACACATGTTTCCTTCACTACTCTGGAAACTGTTGTTACGCCAAAAAGAAAATAATGGTGTAATGTTGCATAACTGTCCAGTAGCAAGGAACCTAAGATAAAAAAAAAAATGGACATATTGAAAAAAAATAAGTCCTAAATCTAACCTAACCCTAACCCCTATACAATAACCCTATCCCTAAACTCTAACCCCTAATCCTAACCCAATCTGGTGCTACAACTAGGCGGATTAGGCAGCCACCTATAGCGCAACTCTGGCTGCTGTGTATACACAGCGCTCCGTCGTGGTGATGTCACAGCCTTGTGTATGTATAGAGCTGAGCCGGGTGTCAGTAGGGGGATAGACGAGTGCGAGGAGGAGTGCAGAGACGGCGCTGTTCAGTCAGTCACTGGAGAATGCAGATTGTTAGTGGAGCCGCTCTGCAATAGAAGTGTATGGGAGCAATCTGTGCTCCTCTCCTTCCTAGGCACAATACACAGAGCAGCCTACAACTGAAGTGTCTTCCGCCCAGCTCCTGACACTCATCCTGGGCACTGACTAGCTGGGGGGGGGGAGCCACAGATCCCGTGTATAAGGATACACACAGTTCCTGGGTCTGTAAACCCGCTGTGCCCATTGTGAGGGATTCCCACCATCCCTGTGGTGAGTTCTGAGGTTTGGACACCCGCTGTGCCCATTGTGCGGGGTTCCCACCATCCCTATGCTCAGTTATGGGGTCTGTACACCTGCTGTGCCCATAATGAGGAGTTCCCAATGATAAGCTGCACTGATGGAGGTTGCACTCTATATAGCCAGCCTAGAGCACACAATAGTCAGGGGCGCCGTACTGATGCCCCCACCACCTCCAGGCTCAGTGACTGCCCCCCCCCGCCAAAAAAAATGGTAGCAATCAAAAATAGGTGGGGTATACATGGGCAGGAAAAAGAGGATGGGGTCAGGGGTGGAGCCAAAGGGGGGCGCAAAATGAGGTTTCGCCTAAGGTGTCAAAAATCCTTGCACCAGCCCTGCCCCTAACCCCTATCCCAGAACCATAACCTCTATCCAAGAACCCTAACCCAGAACCCTATCACCTAACACTATCGCCTAACCCTAACCCATATGTGTTTTGCACTTACCTGAGTGTCACTAAGAGCCGTTCCTCCGGTGAAACCGAGTTGTGCATTGCAGTGTCCATCCTGGTCAGCCTCGGTCTGAGCCTCTCCAACAGGTCGTCGAATCGTGCCACTGACATTCTTGTGAAATTAATACATTTGTTTGGGTAGATACGCAATTCCGAATACAGATTGTGAAAATAGCCCGTTGACACCCGATGGGAGACCATGGGATGCACCCAATACTGATGCCGTCTCCTGCTTCTCTCCTCCTCCTGTCGCCTCCGCAAGGCAATCAGAATGATCGCCTCATCTACTTTCTGCAGGACGGGATCCATATTTCTCCTCAAATTAGACAAGATGCCAAAAATTTCTAACAACTGAAATATGCTGTCTCCTCTCTCACTATCTCCAAACAAAATGGCACAGACACATGCTCTGTTATGTTTTCTGATGCATTGTGGGAAATTTGGGAGTGTATATAGCCTAGAGATGTTTTTTTTTCAAAAAAACGCTGTCTAACGCTAGCGTTAAAAAACGCTAATGCAAAAACGCGGTAAATATCGTGTTTTTAACGCTGATTTTTCCAGGAATACCTAGCTTTTTTTACAGCTCAAGTTTAAAACGCCAGTGGAAATGAAGCCTTATAGTGACACACCACACCTACTACAATATTCATTCTGTGAAAATAGTGCAGCGCTGCATATCTATAAATCTTATATAAACAAATAATTATACATTCCATAAAACTATTTATGAAAAAAGAAAATAAATAAATGATAAAAAAACAGTTCATATGTATCTTTCATGTCCTTCCCCCCCGGGATATAGAAGTGGAATTGATTATTAAGTGAATGGAGGAAGGTGGTTGTAACGGAATGACCCGGGACAAACAGAGACTTTGTAAGGATGAGGGGTACTCCTGTACCGGCGTCACCAAGGAGTCTTATGTCTAGGGTCACCTTATGTCCAATAGGGTGACTGAGAAATGATATCCTAAATTACAGGACAGGGGACATCACTGATAGTTCATATTGCAGGATCTTGAGATATTGCAAGTTGTTGGTTGTGACCCAACCAGTCAATAGTGACTCATTTCTATGATTAGCCCTGGCTAGTGACATGCTAATTGAGTCTGCTTCTGAAAGACCTCATTGTGTGATGCTGCTTTGTGTGAATTCTATTGATATAAGATGTGTAATGGAACTTGCCAAGCTGTATGCGGAGACAGAACGTCTGTCTAGGGATGTGGATTGAGAAGAGATCATTGTGTGATGGTGTTTTGTTTGAGTTCTGTTAATGAAGGAATGTGCAGAGATTAGATCATGATAATTATAGCCCGGCGCCGAGATGTCTAGAATGTTTAGCAATTAGCCATCTGAAGGTGTATTGAAGCCCCCCAGGGTGTGGGTGGAGAGTTTGATTGTTCATGTGCCTGGAAAACTGTATAAAAGCTGAGAGTGAACCATTAAAGTCTTCTTCATTTTGGAACAAGTACAGAGCTGCGTGTCTCGTCTTGATTCTGGGGAATTGGGATGGATCGGGTCCTGTTGGTTGGAGTGTCGATAAGCTGTCGTGGGGTGATGGAAGGTCGTAAACCGTAGTGACCGTTACAATTGGTGGCTAGCAGCAGTGGTGTTTGGAGACAATTTATATGTTGATTCCCCACACAGAGGTGCAGTCTGGAGACTGTAGGAATTACTACCATTGGTAAAGTGGACGGATCGTGATCGGACACGAGGAGTGATCTGTCTATGAGTTTTATACTCACCCTTGAGGTGAGCATGCATTTTAGCAGGTGGGGGTGCACACTGAATATTGGATCCATTTAAATAGGATTTTTCACAGCGGTGACAGCTTTGGAAACCTCCATATGAACTGTTTTTTTATCATTTTTTTTTTTTTCATAAATAGTTTTATGGAATGTATAATTATTTGTTTCTATAAGATTTATAGATACGCAGCGCTGCACTATTTTCACACAATTAATACGCAGCTTCTACTTTTCAGAGGTGCGATATTGTTCTCTGTACAATCCGTGTTTTATTGATTGCATGGAATATTGGAATTTTTTGAGATTGTGGATTTGGGGTTTTCATGAGCTGGAAGCCACAATCATCACAATGATGACAAATCACGGCTTGAACCCTCTTGCTTTGCATGTAATGAGTCTCTCTCATATATTAGTCTTGCCTTTTAAGTTGCATTAGTGAAATAAATGAACTTTTGCACCATATTCGAATTTTTCGAGTTTCACAGGGTGTGCTTCTTCCCCACATGTCCAGCAACATTCACATACAAGACATTTCCCACACTCACTAATACACCTCGAGGGGTTGTGTGGGACCCCTGATGTACAGGAAGACAGGACCTCAGTGAGGAACAATTCCCTCACTCAGGACAGGAATACGGCTTCTCCCTCGTGTGAGTTCTCTGATGTCTGTAAAGATGGGACTTCTCTGAAAAACATTTCCCGCACGCAGGACAAGAATGCGGCTTCTCCCCTGTGTGAGATCTCTGATGTTTGGAAAGACTGGACTTCACTGAAAAACATTTCCCACACTCAGAACAGGAAAAAGGCTTCTCCCCCGTGTGAGATCTCTGATGTGTGGAAAGATTGGACTTCACTGAAAAACATTTCCCGCACTCAGGGCAGGAAAAGGGGTTCTCTCCCGTGTGAGATCTCTGATGTTTGGAAAGACTGGACTTCACTGAAAAACATTTCCCGCACTCAGAACAGGAAAAAGGCTTCTCCCCCGTGTGAGATCTCTGATGTGTTGAAAAACTGGACTTATCCGAAAAACATTTCCCACACTCAGAACAGTAAAAAGGCCACTCCCCCGTGTGTATTCTCTGATGTGTGGAAAGCTTGGACTTCATTGAAAAACATTTTCCGCACTCAGAACAGGAAAAAGGCTTCTCCCCCGTGTGAGATCTCTGATGTGTGAAAAAACTGGACTTCTCTGAAAAACATTTCCCGCACTCAGAACAGGAAAAAGGCTTCTCCCCCGTGTGAGATCTCTGATGTGTGGAAAAACTGGACTTCTCTGAAAAACATTTTCCGCACTCAGAACAGGAAAAAGGCTTCTCCCCCGTGTGAGATCTCTGATGTGTGGAAAAACTGGACTTCTCTGAAAAACATTTCCCGCACTCAGAACAGAAAAAAGGCTTCTCCCCGGTGTGTATTCTCTGATGTGTGGAAAGATTGTACTTCTTTAAAAAACATTTCCCGCACTCAGAACAGCAAAAAGGCTTCTCCCCCGTGTGTATTCTCTGATGTGTGGAAAGATTGGACTTCTCTGAAAAACATTTCCCGCACTCAGAACAGGAAAAAGGCTTCTCCCCCGTGTGAGATCTCTGATGTGTGGAAAGATTGGACTTCATTGAAAAACATTTCCCGCACTCAGAACAGGAATACGGCTTCTCACCTGTGTGAGATTTTTTATGCTTATAAAGACTGCTTTTGAAACTGAAACACTTCCCGCACTCAGCACAGAAAAACTTTTTATCTGTTGGAAGGACGGCACCGTCCCGCACAGTCTGAGGTTCCTCAGGATAAGAGGAATACGATGGTCCGGCACCGTCCCGCACAGTCCGAGGTTCCTCAGGATAAGAGGAATACGATGGTCCGGCACAGTCCCGCACAGTCTGAGGTTCCTCAGGATAAGAGGAATACGATGGTCCATCTACACTGTGTGGTGCCGGATGGACATTTAAGGTAGTCGGGTTTTCTCCTGGACTATACTGTGTGATGTCCTCATCTTCTACTTTACAGTCTGGAGACAAAGTGAGACAATCCTCTGAGGTTTTCCTCATCTCCCGTCCATCTACTAAAATAGAAATACAAAGATTATTACTAGACATGAGCTGATTGGTTCCCCTAAACCAGGACTCCGCCCACATCAGGCAGCTTTGTCTCTGAGGATCTTACAATTCCCCCCTCAAGGTAACTAGTAAATGGCTCCTCTGATCTCCTACCAGATAATTTCTTTATTCATGGACCCAAGGGCGGATCCAGAGTCTAGTCTCGGGAGGGGCACTGCCAGAAAATAAGGTGTTGCTTACAGAACTCAATTAGGTGTCCGGTGTGCCCGCTGCAATGTTGCAGTACCGCTAAAAAATCAATGATCGCCGCCATTACTAGTAAAAAATATTTAAATATAAATGCCATAAATCTATCCCACAGTTTGTAGACGATTGTCAGGGACTGCAGACATGATACAAGAGATGGTCAGAGACTGCAGACATGGTACAAGAGATGGTCAGAGACTGCAGACATGGTACAAGAGATGGTCAGAGACTGCAGACATGGTACAAGAGATGGTCAGAGACTGCAGACATGGTACAAGAGTTGGTCAGAGACTGTAGACATGGTACAAGAGATGGTCAGAGACTGCAGACATGGTACAAGAGATGGTCAGAGACTGCAGACATGGTACAAGAGATGGTCAGAGACTGCAGACATGGTACAAGAGATGGTCAGAGACTGCAGACATGGTACAAGAGATGGTCAGAGACTGCAGACATGGTACAAGAGATGGTCAAAGACTGCAGACATGGTACAAGGGATGGTCAGACTGCAGACATGGCACAAGAGATGGTCAGAGAATGCAGACATGATACAGGAGATGGTCAGAGACTGCAGATGTGGTACAAGGGATGGTCAGAGACTGTAGACATGGTACAAGAGATGGTCAGAGACTGCAGACATGGTACAAGAGATGGTCAGAGACTGCAGACATGGTACAAGGGATGGTCAGAGACTGCAGACATGGTACAAGGGATTGTCAGAGACTGCAGACATGGTACAAAAGATGGTCAGAGACTGCAGACATGGTACACAAGATGGTCAGAGACTGCAGACATGGTACAAGGGATGGTCAGAGACTGCAGACATGGTACAAGAGATGGTCAGAGACTGCAGACATGGTACAAGGGATGGTCAGAGACTGCAGACATGGTACAAGGGATGGTCAGAGACTGCAGACGTGGTACAAGTGGTGGTCATGGTACAAGAGATGGTCAGAGACCGAAGACATGGTACAATAGATCAATGCAGCCTCATCAGTGCCCATCATTGCAGCCTCACTGTACATAAGAATGCAGCCCCACTGTATATATGAACGCAGCCCCACTTTTGTATATAAATTTAGTCCCACTTTTGTATATAAATTCAGTCCCACTTTTGTATATAAGTGCAGTCCCACTTTTGTATATAAATGTAGTCCCACTTTTGTATATAAATTCAGTCCCACTTTTGTATATAAATTCATTCACACTGTATATATAAATTCAGTCCCACTTTTGTATATAAATGCAGTCCCAGTTTTTTTATATAAATTCAGTCCCACTTTTGTATATGAATGCAGCCCCACTTTTGTATATAAATGCAGTCCCACTTGTGTACATAAATGCAGTCCCACTTTTGTCTATGAATGCAGCCCCACTTTTGTCTATGAATGCAGTCCCACTTTTGTCTATGAATGCAGTCCCACAAATTGCAGGTTGCCAACCTGCCATCCGAGAGCATCAGTGTTGTAAATGAGGCCGGCGGTAGAGGAAGCAAGAGACTTTTCAGAAAGTGCACCACACCTGCAGGATATAATAGACGTCTATGGCAAAGTGCAGCTAACCGGTGGGAAAACCACAGGTACACTGCACCGCAATAGACCGCAGACCATCAGTGTGAAAGCAGCCTTAGGCCCTTTTCACGATTGGTCCAACCCAATCGGACCCTCTAATCACCTCTATGGAGGGGCAGGTGATTAGAGGGTCCATTTACCTCCAATCCGATCTGCTAAAAAAACGGAAGTGGATCTGCCCCCTTCTATCTGATTGGATCGGAGGGCCCATAGAGTAGATTGGGCTGTGTCTGCTTTGCATATGCAGACTGGACACAGACCTGTCATCTGCCCACTCCGCTCATTGTGGCCCGCGACTGGTTACTAAGTCGCTTAAGTGGCCCTCGGCCTTCAAAAGGTTGGGCACCCCTGTGATAAAGCATCAGTGGAGAGGAGACACCTTTTTCCCATATTAATTCTTACAGGAGAGAATTTCCCTTCCTAGGGGTAGATTTCCTCTCACTTCCTGTTGTCTCCCTCCGTTTGTAAGTAGGAGTCGTTTGTAAATCAGATGTTTGAAAGTAGGGGAAAATTGGGCCTTAGGTGTTGGTGGTACCAGAACACTGTAAGCCCTCACCGCTACTCTTGGTGGGTGCAGTGTGAAATATTAGATCAAAAATTTTAATTAACAGGGGCGTGTAAACAGGGGCAGAAAAATTTAGCCTTAGGCAGTGGTGGTGGTGCCCTGAAACAAAAATATTCTTAGAAGCTATCAACATGAAGATTGAGGAGAATAGGATAGTCACTCAGCATAATAGGATAGTCACTCAGCATAGGCAGTCTTCAAGGGATCCCACATCCATAGAAAAATCAATTGGTTACATCAGCATCAGGTGCTTGGTAGCTGGTGATCCAAGACTGATTCATTTTTATGAAAGTGAGCCGATCAACAGAGTCTGTGAACAGGCCCACTCTGTGATCGTTTACAAAGCCTCCAGCAGCACTGAATGTGCGTTCAGAAAGAACGCTGGATGCAGGACAGGCCAGTAGCTCAATTGCATATTGTGCAAGCTCTCGCCAGTGGTCCATCCTCAAGACCCAGTAACCCAGAGGATTTTCTGTTGGAAAGGTCTCGAAGTCTGATCTTGCCCCTAGATATTCCTGCAACATGTAATGCAGACGCTGGCGACGGTTGCTGGAACCGATCAGACCTTGGGGCTGCGGACTGAAGAATTGTCTGAAGGCATCGGTCAGACGGCCACCTTCTTCACTGCTCTTTCTGTGATTGAACGAAGCCTCAGCAACACGTTGTCCAGCACCAGGAGATTGTAACCTCCCAGGCTCTGGAAACGCATTGGACAAACCTTTCTGCAAGGCCTCCCAAAGATGTTTCATTCTCTGCTCCCTCTGTGAAGGGTGGATAAGTTCTGGGAAAGTTCCTAAAAACAGGGCACATGGGTCAAGTGTCTATGTCGGAGGGCGGAGAGGAGGTTGGTGCCTACAACCATTCCTGGCTAAAGCTGTCGTGGCATCAACCACCTCTGAGCCTGCCCCTGCAGAGCTGACAGAATCTCTGCCCCAGTGTGGCCCTGTCCCCTAAGAAGACCAACTTAAGCACCGCATGGCATCTTTTTGCCTCAGTGCTTGCGTAGCCCCTTGAACGTCTATGGAGCATCGCTGGTTCAGGAGGACAAATCTGCAGAGGAAGAGGCCATAGAGGAAGAAGAGGAGGGGGTGGAGGAGAGAGCCACCACTAGCATTTTGGAGGTGTGGTGGCAGAACAAGCTCCAACAATACTGCACCCTGTCCTGCATCCTTCCCAGCTGCCAGCAGAGTTACCCAGTGCATTGTGAAAGAAAGGTAACGTCGCTATCCATGCCTGCTGGACCATGAGTCAGCGGTAATATGCACCTTACAGCTGATCGCCCCCTCCCAAACGAGGCCAAGACATTGCCTTCCACATGCTGGTAGAGAACCGGAATGGTCTTCCGTGAAAAGAAATGGCGTTTGGGAACCTGCCACTAAGGTACCGCACATTGCACAAATTCACAAAAGGGGGCAGAGTCTACCAGCTGAAAAGGCAGCAGTTGCAGTGCAGATGCAGTAGCCAAGCTAGCATTCAGACGCTGAGCATGTGGATGGCTGGGACCAAATTTATTTTTACGATTTAGCAACAGGGGTAGGGAACGTGCATGCGGCCTTATATAGTGTGGGGCGTGGACTTAGTCCCCCTAAACCATGATTGGCCAAAGGCACCCTGCCTTTGGCCAATTATGGCTCTCTTTGCTGACGGTGCTGGGATTGGCCAAAGTATGCGGGTCATAGTGCATGCTTTGGCCAATCATCACACAGCAATGCACTGCGATCTCGCAGTGCATTATGGTGCATGACGCGGCGCTCGAATTTGGCACGAAAGTCCCATAATGTTTGTTTTTCGATGAACGGGCGAACAGCCAATGTTCGAGTGGAACTCATGTTCGACCCGAACATAGAGCTCATCCCTACTAATGAGAAACCGGGAGCTCAGGGAGAGAAGATCTGCAGTGAGAGACTGTGTGAGAACTATTCTGTGTTACCAAGAGTTATGTAGAACTAGCGTTAGTGACTGTAACAATATTTTTTACCATAGGAGACAGCGGTCCTACCTATACAGAAGTGGTGTCCGACTGGAGGCCTTCCACTGTATAGCAGTCTACCTATAGAAGTCTCGGAGTCTGCCAATTGTCATTGCATCTACTCAAATGTGTCTTTGCCCTAAACCGGCTCTCCAACTGTTCTTGTTCAGAGATAATAAAGAGTATGTAATGTACAACATAGAGTATATCGTACAGGGGTCAGGAGTATATAATGTACAACATAGAGTATATAGTGCAGGGGTCAGGAGTATATAATGTACAACATAGAGTATATAGTGCAGGGGTCAGGAGTATGTAATGTACAACAGAGTATACAGTGCAGGAGTTAGGACTCATGATATTGGTATTCAGTGGTCGATGAAATGTTTACTGGAGATAAGTTGCAGAGATCCCACACCACTGCCTCCTATCTCCTGAGACTCAGTGACTTGGGTCTGAGACTATACAGACATATCCCTCCACCCGGCACAGACAGCAAATAACAGAGCAAGTAACCCCGGGAGAATTGTTCTGTCAGAGATCTCACTAGACCCGGGCATGGGGCAGAAGACCCAAGGTACATACCCCAGGTGTCTAAGTCAAGCAAACCCTATGGTGAAAATCAACATTTTGCTGCCAGCTGAACCCCAGAATCTCCATAAATCCAGTCTAGAGACATAAATTGTGTCTGCAGCACAGAGAAGGAAGATTATCCGAGAGAAATACAGGAATACAGGACGGGGAACACAGCTCAGGAAAGTGACCAGGGGATTAAAGGCTGATATCACCCAGTCCCCGCCCTACTCTGGACCAATCAGTGAGAAGTATGAGTGGAAAATGGATTTAGTGTTAATGACCCACCTGTGCTGATCTCTGTAGGAGTGTCCTCCTCTATAAATGTCCCCGTTATTCCATCCTCCTCCATAGACTGCTGATCATCCCTCACATACGTCTCTTCTTCTTCTGATTTCACCTCAAATTCTATATCGATTGGATCTCCACTCTAAACCAAGAGAATGAGAGAGAATATCATCTGTAAGATATAAACTTACATACAAAATCCACACATCATCTCCACCAGTCCATGTTCTAGATGCTCCGCCCCACTGACCTTGTAACAGTGGGGGATGGTGTGACCTTCCTGTGTGGAATCCCGGGAATACAGAGGATGGGGACATCTCTCTGGGGGGTTCCTGGTATTAGGAGGCTCCATCATATCCTTGTGTCCTTCTGAAAACTCCTTCATCACTCCATACTCCTCATCCTCCTCTTTATACTCTTCTTTTACATCAATATTATCATCCCCGAGGTTTCCACTCTGAATATATAATAAAACATTCATTGTAACAAACATGTTTGTGTATAAATCATAACCACCAATAATTGTTCCTCATCTACCTGATGATGGTGGGGGGTGGTGTGATCTTCCTCCATCACCCCATCCTCATCATCCTCCTCTTTTAGCTCTTCTTTCACCTCAACTTTAGAATCTCTCAGGTTTCCACTCTGAATATAGAATAAAAATGACATTAATGATAACAATGCAGATAATGTACAGATCCTAATGATACTATCAGTGATTGTTCCTCATCTACCTGATGATGGTGATGGATGGTGTGACCTTCCTGTGTGGAATCCCGGGAATACAGAGGACGGGGACATCTCTCTGGTGGGTTCCCATTACTGGATCCATCTGTAGGAAACACACACACTGACTGAATACATTGTTTCTATGTGTTTATCAGATGATGGGGGATCTAGGTGGAGCCTCCGTACTGCTCTCTCCTTTACAATAAAGTCTCCTCTTACCCGGTGATGTGAGGGGCGGCTGATTGTCCATCATGACGTCCTTGTAGAGATCCTTGTGTCCTTCTAAATACTCCCACTCCTCCATGGAGAAATAGACAGTGACATCCTGACACCTTATAGGAACCTGACACACACGATGATACAGTCACCATCCAGACACATCCCTTGTGTTGAACCTTCACAGACATCAGGAATATTTATTTCCTCCTCCATAAAGATTATAAAATCAAAAACACGTATCATAAGTCCACCTCTAAAAAAAAAAAAAAAAACCCAACCCGTATTATCGTATAATCTGTTAGTATAAACTGAAATGAAGAGAATGTTCCGGCCTTGTAAGTGGGGGAATGTTCTGACCCTGAAGGGGTTAATCTAGGTCTCCACACTATATATGTGTGTATCATCTGCTGGAGATAAAAGACGTCACAGTAACTATGGAAGAAGAGGACGGACATGACGGGGGGGGGGGGGGGGGGGGGTTACTGGGTGTAAATAGAAAATAAGATCTTATTACCTCCTCTGCTGCTTCTTCCAGCAATGTCTTCTCTCTACTTCCTCCCGACTCACCTCTCACCCAGAACTTCCTGTCTGTTCCTGACATCATTTTCTGTCTCCCATAGAGACTTCTTCTCTCTATGGTAGAAGTGAGATCACCATCTTATGGATTTCAGAGTAACTGCAGCCCAGAGAAACGTCTCATAGTCTGAACACGGCCTTGTGCTGTGTGTATGTACTGTACAGAGGCGGCTCTCTAATTAGGCAAGTTAGGTGGTCGCCTACAGGGGCCTTGCGGCCACCTAATTTGCCTACCATATGTGTGGGAGAAAATGTCCCCTGGTTGGTGACCCCGGGCTGGACTGGCTGTAGGAAATTCCGGGGCCGAATGTCCTAACAAGGACTGCCTTCCCCTGAGCTTCCCTTTCACTCACTGCCCCGCCCACCACACACTCTGCCAATCAGATGTTACATCACAACAGGGCTCTGCAGCCCTGTATCCAATGAGGGTGCTGCTGACATCTCCCTTCTCACCCACCGTGTGTGCCTGGCACTCTGTACTGTGTATGCAGCGAGTGCTTAGAGGAGCATGAAGATGCCGGGAGGAGACCAGAGATGACAGGGGTGGTATGCCTAGGACTGGAAACAGGTGAATGTCTGCATAGTCTCTGACCATCTCCTGTATCATGTCTCCACAGTCTCTGACCATTTCCTGTGTCATGTCCGCAGTCTCTGACCATCTTCTGTGTCATGTCTGCACAGTCTCTGACCATCTCCTGTATCATGTCCTCAGTCTCTAACCACCTCTTGTATCATGTCCTCAGGCTCTAACCATCTCCTGTATCATGTCCTCAGTCTCTAACCATCTCCTGTATCATGTCCTCAGTCTCTAACCATCTCCTGTATCATGTCCTCAGTCTCTAACCATCTCCTGTATCATGTCCTCAGTCTCTAACCATCTCCTGTATCATGTCCTCAGTCTCTAACCATCTCCTGTATCATGTCTTCAGCCTCTAACCATCTTTTGTATCATGTCTGCAGCCTCTAACCATCTCTTGTATCATGTTTGCAATCTCTTACTTAAACACACTGCTAATAGTATTACAAAATTTCGATTCGGTGTACCTCTAGCAGACATGATACAAGAGATCAATGCAGCCTCGCCAGTGGCTGTGGGATCCAGCCTACCTGTTCCCATAAGATGCAGCCTCGCCAGTGCCTGTCAGATGCAGCCTGCCTGTGCCTGGATCAGAGCGGCGATCTCCCTGTGTCATGGAGCTGGATTTGAATTGTCTGGGCCGCAGTAACAATATCCCGCCTCTGGCTCCCCCAAGGTAGCACTTGAAACACTACGGTTACCAGCACACTTGGGCTTGGTATTTCCTAACTTCTTCCTATATTACTTGGCATCCCAGCTGGTGCTCATCCATGATTGGCTGTGCCCAGTTCCGGCCAATGCCTGTACCTCCACGGAGGGGGCCATCGCATCTTCCCTGGAAACCCTACATAATATAATCTACAGAGGCCGGGTCCCTGATCGCCCCGGCACCTCTCTACTTGCCACTTCCCTTTCCTCTATATTGTCACGAAAGTATCCAAACACACCTGGCTAAAATCTCCCAACAACCCCCTGTGGTTTAACCCTAATCTGCAGGAATTGTACTCCCTTCCTGATCCCAATCGCTGGTACTCCAAGGGGGTCAAATATTTATGTCACCTGTACAACGCTCAGGGCTTTAAATCTTTTTCTCAGCTACGTTTAGACTTTGATCTACCAAGATCGTACCTATTTTATTATTACCAGCTCAGGCACGCTATCCGTGCCCAGTTTGGCTCCCTGGACGATCCCACTGACCTGCCCCTGTTGGAAAAACTGCTCAGACAGCCAGACCCCACTAAACTTGTCTCCACCTACTATGCAGCCCTAATGACTGACTTTAACCCCAGGTATCACAAAGCTCAGGTAAAGTGGACCTCTCTGGACCTTTCCCTGGTAGACGAGGACTGGTCAGAATTTGGTGATACATATAAAACTAAAAATCAGTTATTGCTTCCCGGCACCGCATCATACAGGTCAAAAATTTTCATCAAACCCACCTCACTCCGGCTAGGTTACAAAAGATGGGTCTCCTGGCCTCGGTTGCCTGTTTCCATGGCTGTGGCCAGGAGGCCGATTTCGTACACTGCTTCTGGTCATGCCCGATACTCCAGGACTTCTGGGAGGAAGTGGGTGCTTTCATCTCATCGGCGCTAGGCCTCCCAAACATAATCCACAACAAGAACTGCCTATTTTGGCAAATTACACCTATCATCACATGCCAAGAGACTGCTCCGCATACTCTATTTCTATGTTAAAAAAGCTATTTTACTGTCCTGGAAGGGCGCACAGACCTCTCTGAAGTCCCTCTGGTTAAAACGTATTAATGATTCTATCCCACTGTATAAACTTACTTTTGAACTCCAGAAACGGAGCAAAACCTTTCACAAAATTTGGGGTAGATGGTTGGCTTGTCCGCTAACCCTCTCCCAGCACTGATTGTGACTCTTGATTGACCATTGATGGGTCCTGCCCCAGGGATCTATGCCCTGGTAACATATCTGAACCTTTTACCATTGTGCCTACTTTATATCTTTGCACTGATATCTGTTTATTCTTCTATGTTTGAGCATATTGCCTACTGTTTATGACCAGATTGTTTGGAGGTATTGTTGTTGTTTTTTGTGTGTTTATTTCTGCTTGTTGGTTTGTCTTAAATCCAATAAAAATATCTTAAAAAAAAAAAAAACAATGTCCCGCCTCCAGTGGTCACTTCACACTGATTCAATGTCCCGGCATTGGATCAGTGTGCCGTCTATCACAGGAGGCGGGACATTGTTACTGCGGCCTGGGTAATTCAGCTCCCTGACACAGGGAGATCACCACTCTGCAAGGAGAGGAGGAGGGAGGGCAGGTCAGGACCTTGAGCCTTCAGGATGACACCCCGCAATGGGAAGACCCCCAGAGGCACGGCCACCGCGTATGCGCAATTATCTGCACTTTTCTTTCTTTCGGCAATATGCTAAAAACACCATTTTGGGACGATATGGTTCAGCCGATTAAATTTCGGTGCATCCCTAATTATAAATACACCTCTTAATAAAACCCCTATCCCGTATTATTGTATAATCTGTTATTATAAATTGAAAAGCTGAATTAGATGGAAAAAAAAAACACATTTTCAAAATGAAGAGAATGTTCCCGGCCCCGTAAGTGGGGGAATGTTCTGACCCTGAAGGGGTTAATGTACAACTCCACACTATATATGTGTACATACCTCCCAACTTTCTGAGATAAGAATGAGGGACTTCTATTACCAAAAGTATGTACCGGTAGGCATAGGACACACCCCCTGACACACCCATTAATGAAGAAACATAAAAAAAAATTGGTTAAAAATTTAGAAATTGGATGGAAGGTTTAGCACCGAGAAACACCTTTTGATAGATAAATAGTGCATTTTATATACATGTATATAGATCAGACCAACATGAGGGACACATGAGGAGGAAAGAGGGACTTTGTTGTGAATGCGGGACAGTCCCTCCAAATCAGGGACAGTTGGGAGGTATATGTGTGTATTATCATCTGCTGGAGATAAAAGACGTCACAGTGACTATGGAGGAAGAGGACGGACATGACGGGGTTACTGGGTGTAAATAGAAGATAAGATCTTATTACCTCCTCTTAGCTGCCGATTCCAGTGATGTCTCCTCACTACTTCCTCCCGACTGACCTCTCACCCGAAACTTCCTGTCTTCCATAAAGACTTCTTCTCTCTATGGTAGAAGTGAGACGATCACCACCTTGTGGATTTCAGAGGAACTGCAGCCACGAGAACCATCTCGTAGTGTGAACACAGCCTTGTGCTCTGTGTATGTATTGTATATCCTTATAGATGGGTCATCTCCACTCCCACCAAGGGGGAGAGAAATATATTACTGACTAGTCCAGACTTTATCAGCCAGGGATCCTCCAAAGGTTTCTAGGGGTTCCTTGAGCAATGGACAATTTCTGTCTCTCAGTAACAACTAACATCAAATATCTGTAAGGGGGGGCAGTCTTCACACTGATGACATATAAGAGAGTCATTCTCCCATTGGTCACCAATGTAAGGGATCAATGCACTGACCACTGATATAAGGAGAAATTCCATCCAAACCGTGAGATTGGTCAGAGACTAATTGGTATCATTCTGGGCATTGCCAGACTAGGTCTTGGTGACAGAGTGAAGGGTGATGCTGCTCATACTATATGTAACCCTCATCTACAATCTACATCATGGACATCTTCTTCAGCTTCTTAATAAATAGGATAGAAATCTTCACAATCCTATAGAAGAGGTTGGGGGTCCTGAGTAGTCATAGAAAGACCCAGCACCCCAATAGTAGGAGAAGAGGTGGTCTGGTGACATGGAGAAGAAGACTCCGGTCAGTCTCTTGATCTCCATCATTGGAAACATGGTAAGACAACAAATACAGCGGGATGGTGGAGGAGATGTTGGTGTTGGTGTGGAAATGGACAGTACACGGGATGATGACACTGAAAGAACAATACGGCTTCATTCTACGATATGTCAAGGAGAGAACCGTACAGGAGAGACTTTTCTCTCTAATTAATGTCAGTAGAAGACCCTGACCTCTGTATATAATATACTCCTGACCACTGTATATGATATACTCCTGACCTCTGTATAGAGTATACTCCTGACCACCGCACTCTAGGCCCATTATTCAGAGTTACCTTTAACCTGATGACCTGTGAAGGCTTTTAACCACTTCCTACCCGGCCTATAGCAAAATGATGGCCGGGAAGTGGTTCAGTTATCCTGACTGGGCGTCATATGATGTCCAGCAGGATAAGCCTCGATTGCGTGCCCTATGGGGGCACGCAGCGTGACAATCGCTATTGTTGTGTGTCAGTCTGACACACCGCAACACCGATCTCGATAAAGAGTTTCTGATAGGGGCTCTTTACCACGTGATCAGCTGTTTCCAATCACGGCTGATCACAGCGTAAACAGGAAGAGACATTTATCGACATTTCCTCACTCGCATCTGACAGACGAGAGTAGAGGAGAGCCGCCACCAGCCGCCACTGCATACCAGTATAGATCCTAACACATTACCCAGTCCATACCAGTATAGATCCTAACACATTACCCAGTCCATACTAGTATAGATCCAAACACATTACCCAGTCCATACCAGTATAGATCCCAACACATTACCCAGTCCATACCAGCATAGATATCCAACATGATATTTTTCCCTGTTGAGATCTGATGTGTTTTCAAAGTGTTCCTTCCATTTTTTTGAGCAGTGTATATACATTGTAAGCACCTATAAGAGCCCACTTGGCATTCTGGCAGGAGTCGGTGCGAAGTCATTTTGCTGGTTAAACAAAAGGTTTGTTTTCCTGGAGTCCATGTCCGAAGTCCATTCCTGATTTTCCAGAACTCAAAAAGCTATTTTGCTGCAACATTTCTCTGGTGCATTTGCCGGGAAACCAGGTGTGGCAGGTGGCATTCCACCAGACCCACGGTGACTGGCCTGCTGGAGACAGCCTCTTGAGTTGTCGCATTGTCTCTGGCGACCCGCCAGACCAATTGTCTGGGAGACCACGCTACATTTCAATTGTCTGCTCCAAGACCACCCTGTCTCAAATCGGACTTGGGAACCAAACAATTGGAGCTCCAACGTCAGGTACAGGTGAGATCTCTGCTTTTTGATTTGGGATATCTGTCAGGTGGGGCCTCTCAACGATATTTGAGGGAAGGAGAGCCTGATCATCTCTCGAGGAAAACCCATTGGAAGGTTGTGCTTCTCGGGCAGAACTCAGTCAGTAACAATTGGGTGGTAGAGGTTGGTATGAATTGTGTCTGTATGAGACATTGCTCAGCAACGAAGTGAGTGTGGACCCCCCGTGTAAGCGTATTTCTCACTCGGGAGACCGCGTCAGTCGCTGATAGGGGAAAGTGTTGTCTAGTAACCCTATTTGTGTCGAGAATTCAGACTCCTCACCGGATTCTCAAAACCTTACCCAACCCTCTGTGTCTGTAGGCTACATAATGGGTGGAAACCAGTCATTAGTTTTGTCCCCTTACAGTGTTTGACCGCAAATTTTAGGAAGGGTTTCTGCAAAGGCTGCAAACTGAAACTCAGTCCTAAAAGATTAGATGTATTGTGTGAAAAAGATTGGCCCTGCTATGGGCCAAAGGGAACATTTGACCAAGAGATTATAGACCGGCTGCAAGAACGCGCTGGGTCAGAATCACAGAAGCAGGAAGTCGGTGCTGGGTCATTTCTCTGGTGAAATAAAAGGTTTGTTTTCCTGGAGTCCATGTCCGGAGTCCATTCCTGGTTTCCCAGAACTCAAAGAGCCGTTTTGCTGTAACATTTATCTGGTGCATTGGCCGGGAAACCAGGTGTGACTGCTATGACAGGTGACAACGCCACCAGCAATTGTTGTCATTCCACCTGTGAGGTTGGTGGTTCAACTGGACCCGGGCTTCAGGACTTCTGGATGTATGGAGACTCTCTGATGCATCAGTTAGTCAAGACACACGCAGGGATATGGTGAATCAAAAACTACAATTTTATTCCTTGTGCGCACTGCACTTATTCAAAACATACAAGAAAAGGAACACCCTTGGTTCAGTCAATCATAGTAAAGTAATTCGCTTATACAAGTAATACAGTACGTCACAATTATACAACATTCCTGAGCGTGTAACCAGCTAAGACTTGTTCTACTGCATGCCCTATCTTGTTATGCAAGATGTATTTGTTCTATTGCACGTACACAATAACATTTTGCAAGGCTGTTTCTAGCTTCTGTGTAATTAATCCTAACGGTTGTGGGTTAAAGGATACATCTCTACAAGCATTGATATTATGGGGGAACTCTAGCAAGCCTTACAATGCATTGATATTATGGGTGAACTCTAGCAAGCCTTACAATCCCTCCTTTGATCGTGTAGGCACTAGCCTATGCCGATCACTCATTATACGATTTCTGCTCTATGGTCAACATTTCCATGCTGACATTCTCACCCCTTTTCACACGGGGGTTAGTCATTTTCCTGGGATTGCAATAAGGAGAACACAACATGTAACAATTAGTGACAAGAAAAATATTTTGCAACTTGGGTCAATGTGGAGTTGGTAAGTCGTCTGGGACCGAAACGGGGGTGCAAATTGGGGCCAGTTTTTGACAACGTTCGAGGTAGTTGCACTGTGACCTGTTCCATTTCTTGGCCTGAGTCCTCCAGTTGTGCGGCTTGTTGATCCCTCCTTTTCTGCTCTTCTGTCGGTGCCTCTGGAGTTGGAAGTGAAAGGTGGGTCTTCTTTTTCCAGGATGCATGGATCCATTGTGGTCCCCGGGAAGTAAGCACAGCAGTTCTGGAGACTTTATCTACTTTGTGTGGGCCGGTGTAAATGGGTCCTATATGTCTTCTCACTGCAAGTTGTTTTATTAGGACTTTGTCTCCGGTATGACCCAGTGGATCAGATCTGTGGAAAGAGGAGGAAAGGTGACAGCCACTGCTTCATAATTTTTGCTAAATGTACTTACCAGATTTCTCACATACTCTTCCTGTAGGGAGTAAAGGTTAGGATCCACTTGGGGATCTTCATTTTCCATAAACCATTTCCTCTTTTGTACTGGCCTATCCATTAAAATTTCATAAGGAGAAAGTCCATTTCTTGAACTAGGGGTGTTTCTGATTTGGTAAAGTATCGAGGGGAAGTGTACTAGGCAATCTTTTAAAGTTCCTTGCGTGGCTTTCCTATTTGCAATGGACATCCCCACCTAGGGATGATTCCCTGCGTGAGTATGCGCACTACTGTCTGTGTCTTCTCTTGTGGTTTTGAATGCTTCCACCCATCGTGAGAATACATCCACGATGACCAAAAGGTATTCTTGCTCTGTCCCTTTCTTTGGCATGTGGGTGAAATATATTTGCAGATGAGTGAAAGCTCATCTGGACGGTCGGACTTTTCCACGGGCAAGCCTCCGTCGGAATTTCGACCGTATGTACGCGGCATAAAAAGTTATGCCGCGTACACACGGTCGGACTTTTCCACGGGAAAGCCTCCATAGGAATGTCGACCGTATGTACGCGGCATTAGGAGCAAAATCGATCCTCCGCCCCTAATGCCCCCATGCTTTGGCATATATACTCTTTTTTTAACTGTGGTGGTGAAATCACCTCCTACAGCACTGGAGTCACGGCTTTATATATCGTGGGAGCAAACGCTGTTGCTGTCAAGATAAATAAGTCCGCGCAACAGCTGAATGGCGTACCTGAAAACAGTAAAGTAAATTACATACCTGAAAAGCAAGCATGAAAAAACATAATAACAATAAAACTTTGCAGAATAGAATACAGTAAAAAAGAGCAGAACAATAGAGAGAGAATAGAGAGGGAGAGAACAATAAAACTACAACTATTTTTTTATTTGTTTATTTTTACTTTTTTTTTTAACACTTTTTTTTGTAACTGTAACTGTTCAACTTTTCGGTTCCATGTTTGGGTCTCTCAAAATGCGATGGCATCTTGGGAGACCCTGTGTAAGTGTGCCTAGCCTGTGCAATGTTTTACCCTATGCTAATACTTCACTAGTGTGTGGAAGCGTTCAAAACATTCACCAATACAAAGAATAGGATCGTCAGGACAGCGGGGACAAAAATAACGGGTGTCACGCCTAGATCCGCGCTTGCTACAGACATGACATCTTCTTTGGGGGGCTCGTTGGGTAGGGGTACTCCTGAGGACATAAGAAAAATGCCTCAGCTTACTGCATTTGGTAGGGGATGGTGAGGTGCAGAACCGCCTGGATACAGGAGTTCTAAGATGATCTCATCCTGGAAATCAAGGAAGGATCCATTCCATCCTGAAGCTTTGTATAAGACATAAGCATTCAGTAAAGTCAATTGAAATAAATATAGAGACACTTTTTTGTACCAGCGTCTCGCCTTACGGGCAATATGATACAGCGCCATCAACTGGTCGTTGAGGTCCACCCCTCCCATATTGGACACAGAGGGGTTTCTCCACAAGACCAGCCGCCGTACGAATTTGTACTGTCGTGTCTGCGTGAAGGGTGGTAAGAACGAAAACATTCTTATTGTCCCGCCACTTCACAGTGAGCAAATTATTACACCTGCAGCAGGCTCTCGCCCCCAGCCTAAGAGGGGAATCTACAAGCCGCTGGGGAAAGCCCCGGCGATTAGGTCGCACGGTGCCACATGCTCCAATCTGATGATCAAACAAGTGACTAAAAAGTGGCACGCTGGTGTAATAATTGTCCACGTATAAGTGGTACCCCTTTCTGAATAAGGGTGACACCAAGTCCCACACGATCTTGCCAGCGCTCCCCATGTAATCTGGGAATCCCTCCGGCTCTACCTCACTATCTTTGCGCTCATAAACCCCAAAGCTCCATGTGTAGCCTGTTGCCCTGTCACAAAGCTTATAGAGCTTGACCCTGTATCTGGCACGCTTGCTGGGAAGGTACTGCTTGAAAGACAAGCGGCCAGAAAATGTAATCAGGGACTCATCAACGCAGACAACTTGCTGGGGATTAAACAAGGCTGTATAACGTTCGTTGAAATGGTTTATGAGGGGCCGAATTTTGTAGAGCCGGTCAAATTCAGGGTCTCCACGCGGACGATAAAGTGCATTGTCACTGAAATGCAAGAACCGCAGGATCGCCTTGTATCGTTTCCTGGCCATGTGAGCAGAGAATATGGGCATATGGTGATGTGGACTTGTGGACCAATACATCCCCAACTTCGGAAATTGGTGTATGCCCATGTTGAGGGTAAGGCCCAGAAAGGTCTTAAATTCGGAAACCGTAAGTGGTTTCCACTCTCTGACAAGGACAGAACGGTGATTAGCGGCGATGTAAGTACCAGCATATAAATTACTCTGGTCCACAATAGATCTATAGAGATCTTTAGCGAATAAAAATCAAGTGACATAAAATCAGCTGTATCCACCTGAATACCAGTGAATGGGGGAAGTATGGGTTCTGCAGAAGTGGTGGGGACCCAATCAGGATAGGCGAATTCTGCAGGAAGGGCACTATGGGCACGACGGGCCTGTCTCTGTCTTCTTCTTGGTGGCAGCGGGACACTACTTGTGCTTGCCACCTCGCCAGCTTGAACTGCACTTATGGGACTCGCCACGTCACCACATGATACTGCAGTGCTGGATGAACGACCAGGGTGTACTAGGCCGCTGGTGCTTGCCAGTTCACCAGAAGGAATAGCGGCGCTAGTACTTCTCTGCTCCATACAAGGGTTCTGCAGTTCTTGCTGCTCAACAACATCAGAACGGGGTCGGGCATGCCTGGCCTTAGCAGGGACCACAACTTCGTCATCAGAGTGTTATCTGGCATGGAGCCGCTGTTGTAAACAGGATCGTATTCTGAGCCAGAATCTAACAGGTGCGTGACCTCCTCTTCACTATCTGTCATGCTCATGAACAAGAAGGCCTCTTCATCAGTGTACGTACGCTTTTCCATTTTGGGCTCTAAATTTAGTGGTACACTAGTGATGATTCACAGGTAAAAAAAGCACCTGACTGTTAGCAAATGAAGAAAACTATTCCCAAAAAAAACTGTTAGCAATCGCAGGGATCAGGCCTGTCTCTGCGAACACTGCAGTTATGTGTGTTGTGTTTTGGAAGTGACAGTGATCGATCGATACTGCACTTGGGTGGGTTGGGCTGGGCTGGGCTGGGCTGGGCGGAGGGGCAAAACGCACGTGCTAGCAGGTATCTGGGCTGATTCCGCTAACAATGCGTTTTTGGGTACCCTAAACTGCTGGGTACGCTAGTATAGATCTGATCAGATCAGGTATCAATCCGTTCAGATACTATACCACTAAGGGGGGTGGATGCTTTGCGCGTGGGTGTAAGCGTTACTGGTACCAACCTAACGCTGCCTGGGGCGGCACAGACCCTGACTGACGCTAAAATGTAATTGATATCACCCGCCGGGCGATCAGGGGGTAAACCTTTATTGGGTTATATACGGCGGGTGCCCTGATGCTATAAACAGCAAACTAACTAACCAGCGTCACCCGTAACACCTATACGTGATCACTGGTGAAAGGGTTAACTAGGGGCTAATCAGAGGGTTAAAACCTTTATTAGGTAATTTATGGGGGTACCTGACGCTTTCTAAAAACCTGGCGGCGAACCTAAATAACTAACTGGCTAACCTGCGTCACCAGTGACACTTATACAGTGATCACTGGTCAAAGGGGCAATCAGGGGTTAAAACCTTTATTTAGAACATTTATGGGGGTACCTAACGCTATAGAAACCTGGCGGCGAACCTCAAAAAATAACTAGCTACCAAGCGGCAACAGTGACACCAATGCAGCGATCAGAAAACCGATCGCTTAGTGACACTGGCAATAGGGGGTGAAAGGGTTAAAGCGGGAGTTCTCCCATAAATGTTTTTTTTAACTTCGATTCCCTTAGATTGATGCTCGTTGTGTCTAGGGGAATCGGCTAGTTTAAAACCCGAGCAGTACTTACCGTTGTAGAGGGCGATCTTCTCCGCCACTTCCGGGTATGGGTCTTCGGGACTGGGCGTTCCTTCTTGATTGACAGTCTTCCGACAGGCTTCCGACGGTCGCATCCATCGCGTCACGAGTAGCCGAAAGAAGCCGAACGTTGGTGCGGCTCTATACTGCGCCTGCGCACCGACGTTCGGCTACTTTCGGAAAATCATGACGCGATGGATGCGACCGTCGGAAGCCTGTCGGAAGCCTGTCAATCAAGAAGGAACGCCCAGTCCCGCAGCCCATACCCGGAAGTGGCGGAGAAGATCACTCTCTAAAAAGGTAAGTACAGGTTCGATTTTAAAACAACTAGCCGATTCCCCTATACACAACGAGCATCACTCTAATGGTAAAAACAGCATTTTAGCGGTGAACCTCCGCTTTAACTAGGGCGGTGATCAAGGGGTTAAACCTTTATTAGGGGGGGTAGGGGGCTACCCTGAACCTAAAGGGGCCTAAGGCCCCATACACACGATAGAATCCATCCGCTGAAAAATCCCAGCGAATGGGTTTCAGCAGGTAGATCCTATGGTGTGTACACTCCAGCGGATCTGTTTCCGCAGATATTTTTCCCCTGGGATGGATTCCAGCAGATCAAATATTTGCTGACATGCTAAACAAATCATTCCGCTGGAATCCATCCCATCGGATGGATCCGCTGGTCTGTATGAACTCACCGGATCCATCCGTCCGAAGGGATCCCCCGCATGCGTCGTAATGATTCGACGCATGCGTGGAATTCCTTATATGACAGCGTTGCGCACGTCGCCGCATCATAATCGCGGCGACGGCGCGACACGTCATCGCCAGAGGATTTCGGCGCGGATTTCAATGCGATGGTGAGTACACTCCATCGCATGGAAATCCGCTGAAATCCTCGAGAGGATTTATCCGCGGAAACGGTCCGCTGGACCGTATTCGCGGATAAATCCTCTCGTGTCTATGGGGCCTAACACTAACTGCCCTGCAACTTTTTACTGTCACAAATGACACTAAATGCAGTGATCAGTAAATAAATGATCACTGCAAACAGTGACACTGTGACTGGGGGCTGGGGGGGGGGGGTGATAGGAGGGTGATCTGGGGGTGACTGGGGAGTTTGTGTACTTGTGTGTACTGGTGTTAGTGTGCTGTTAGGTGCAACTTACTGTGAGATGTCTTCTCTCCTCTGAGTCGGACGAAAAGACCGCCAGAGAGATGACATCACTTCCTCCTGCCTGTGTTTACATTACACAGGCAGAGGAAGTCCACCGGAGGAAGGGGATTGGCTGGGAGCGATCGCGAGGGGGGGCCAGAAACGAACAGCCGCCCCCTCATCCCGGATCGCTCCTACAGCCACGGGAACCGCTGCATGTACCGGGGGGGGGTCCCGATCGGGCCCCCGACCCACGTCAAGGCAGGCACGTACAGGTACATGGATGTGCCTGTCCGTGCCATTCTGCCAATGTATATGTACATGCGGCGGTCCTTAAGTGGTTAATAAGCGTTTAAAGTGTTATGTTCCTTTAAGATGCGATGTTTGCAAAAACCTTTGTGGGTTTTTTTTTTGCAAAATGCCAAATGGCAATATTTTGCACGGAGATACCCTAATATGTGGCTGTGAATGTGCAAGAATCATTTTTTTTTCAAAATAAACTTCCTGTTAGGACATATACCTATTTGGCATCCTGCCAACTATTTTTATAATGGGGGGGTGTTTGTGTGGGGGTGGGTGGTGGGCCATTCCTGTGGCTTGCACTAGGGCAATTTTGAACTTCGCATCCTTCTTCTCCCATCTGCTCTGACCCTAGCATGTTCAAATCAGTGCTCTGCCATTTCCAACCCATCTCTTTCCAAAAAACAGGACACTACATACCGTATTTATCGGGGTATTGCGCGCTCCGGCGTATAGCGCGCACCCCTAAAGTGGACCCGACATTCCTGTAAAAAAAACATTTTAGTACTTACAGTTTTGGTGTCTTGCGCGGCGTCCATCGGTGGCCTCGTCGGGTCCGGCATCCGTCTGCGGCTTCGGCGTCCTCCCCGCTCGATCCCCGCTGTCCCGCTCGACCACTCTCGCGCTCACGTCCTGTACGTCCAGGACGTGAGCGCAAGAGGAGCCGAGCCTGCCCGACTATACACGAGTGTACTGCGCTCGGTATATGCCGGCGCAGTGTTCAAACTCGGCCCGGGAAAACGGGTATCGGCGTATATCGCGCACCCACGATTTTGCCCTGATTTTCAGGGCAAAAAAGTGCGCGGTATACGCCGATAAATACGGTATATATACAATGTTTACCTAGCAATATAAACAATACAAATTAAAAGTGCACAAGGTTCTCCTAATATTCCGGCATGCCAAACCAACCGGGTCACACAGAATATTTCTCATTCCCAAAACTCCTCTTTTCCTTTGCAAGTATGAAAGGAGGGGTGATTTCCTCACAGAGAACCCCGAGGGTGGGGAGCTTCTGTGGAGGAGCTCCTCTTCACTCACACTCAACATTTTTCTAATGCTTTATTTTTGTATTAGCCAATGGACTCCAGACACTGATTACTTATTAGCCACTGATAACAAAATTCAATGACAATAACCGTTTGCCATTGCGGCCACTCTTAGGTTAAAAGCGGGGTTCACTTATCTTTTTGGTCTGGGGTGTCCATTGACCCTCACTGTCAGCATTTGTAAGTTTTCACATTGACTTATAGAACACATTGGCTCATAGTGGTACAAGACTTTCCTGTATCTTCATATAATGACAAATCATAATCACTTCATTCACTTCAAATAAATATCACCCTTGGCTTCTAGACAACCCCATACAACCCCATACAAACAAACACTCACCCAGAGTTATTTTTTTTTTACCACTACTTCTTAGAACAGTTAAATTGTTGAGGTCTAACAAAAAATCACAGATCCTACATAAAAACGGATCGGTCTCAGACCCTCTTCATGAGTCCATACATTTTTAAACCGTGCCCAGTTTTCTATCTGCAGGCTATGGCTGCGGGGAGGAAGGTTTTTACTTCCTTAAACAAATAACCTCTACCAATCCTATATTTCTACTTATAATATCTTTAATCACTTAATTAAAACTTTCTTAAAACTTTTAAAACCCAGGGTCTTTACTATGTGCTTCCAAAGCACCATATATATGTGTATATATATATATATATATATATATATATATATATATATATATGCGTGACACAGTCTATGACCAACAAAGTTATACAGATGGTCGCAGATTAGCCCCTTCTAGGGTAGACTTGTCCCTGACCAGGTTGAACCTTAAATCATCTTTTAACAGACGATTTACTAAAAATGTATGTCTTCTACTTCTAGCTGATGCATGTACCTTTAAGGGCTCGTACACACGGGCAAACATGTCCGATGAAAACGGTCCGCCGGACCGTTTTCAGGGGACATGTCCGCCCGGAGATTTCTGTATGATGGCTATACACACCATCATACAGAAATCCGCGCGTACACGATACGCAGTGACGAGGCCGCGCCGTCACCGCGACGATGACGCGGCGACGTGCGCGGCCCTGGAAGTTCAATGCTTCCACGCATGCTTTGAAGTGATTCGACGCATGCGAGGGATGGCGGCCGCTCGGACATGTACGGTAAGTCTGTACAGACGACCGAACATGTCCGACGGACAGGTTTCCAGCTGACATGTTTCTTAGCATGGTAAGAAATTTTTGTCCGCTGGGAAACGGTCTGCTGGACAAATGTCCGCTGGAAAATGGTACGCTAGGCCCTACACACGACCGAACTTGTCCGCTGAAAAGAGCCCGCAGACCAGTTTCAGCGGACATGTTCGGTCGTGTGAACGGGGCCTAAGATGCAGTAGGGGGTGTAACTTGTAAGACAGACCCCCCTTTCTGCCCCCCTCAATGATCCCGTGTCAGTGTCTATACTCACTACTCCAGGAATATCCCCACGAAATACCGATCCTTGAATGATACCCACCCTGCACACTTGATATTAAATATGTGTGACTTCCGTAATAAGGCGATTAAGTTCGCATGTGTTGCGCCATATAAGTTTTCATTCATTCATTCATTCAATAACAAAACAGTACACCCACAACACATTCAGAACATCTTCAGAACATCTATGAGACATTAATAATGTTCTTATACTCTAAAATATGTCTGATTCCTGTAAGAGCAAACTAACGGTCCACTCACACTCTGGCACTTACCAGGCACCAACAATATTCTTATACCTCTATACAAGATTATACTTATACTTCTATACAAGATTATACTTATCCCTCTATGCGATAGAAAAATAAGCAAAAGCAAACTGAGATATGTATTCTGTGTATACACCTTTACATTTAAGTTTCCCTTAATAGCCACCTAGGACCTAGGGGGATATAAAAACATATAAACAATAAACCAGTTAAGCAGTAATCACATTTAGATGTCATATATACATGTATATACTTTCAATCATATAACAACCTTTAAGAACATATAAACAATGGCCAATCAAGAAAGAAATTGCGATTATATAACCTCTTAAGCCCCATACACACTATCAGTTTTCCTGCAGGTTTTTCTCTTCAGGTTTACCAAAACCATGTAGTGCAAGGGCCTGCCTGATTGCATACGAATTGAAACTCGTGAGGTTTGACCTCATATTAGATAGTTTTGGTAAACCCGAAGACAAAAACCTGCAGGAAAACTGATAGTGTGTATGGGGCTTTAGAGTTTCCATACATCCGTCCTTTATTGTGGGAGACAACAATAGCGCTCTCACACCCTACTCTAGTCCGGCCATCCAAGCGGGACAATATCTATCTTAAACTAAGTCCGGCCATCCAAGCGGGACAATATCTTTTATCTTTATTCTGGCCAACCTAGCGGGAAATATCTCGAATCCACACAACCCTTACATCTACCACAGGGAAGGCCAACCTAGCGTCCCCTGGGCATAAAATAAGAAAAAAATTATTAAATTAAAATATGAGTGCGATCAATCGCTGACAGAGTAAGTGAATATTCTTTGCAAATAAAATCTTTACAAAGATCTTTAAATACCTGCAAGACGACCGCCGCACACATGGTATGTCCACACACACTTTATTTTCTATTTGTTCATAATCAAATCATACAAGATGGGAACGCCCTTGTCCCAGTCAATCATATCTAAGTTATTAGGTTATACAAGTAATATTCGTCACAATTATATAACAGTCTGTGTTCCGGGTGCCTGACTGATCTTGGTTCCTACTGCAGCTTATCTAATGTTATGCTCTTTGACTAGGACATAATAACATAATAATATTTCCAAGGTTCCTGGCATCTCCTAGAAGCTCAAGGATACATTTTCATACAAGCATTAATCACTAAGGGGGAACTCTAACAAGCCTTATAATGCATTATTAGTATAGGGGAACTATAGTCTATCAATGCATTGATATCTATGGTGGAACTCTAACTGCCTTTCATCAGTCCACCCTCTACATTGTACACACCCTGGGACATCACCCATGTGCAAAGCTGGAGATCATCTTTCCAGAATCTTTCCACTGATGGTGCACCCATCCCAGATTATAATGACACGTGTACTGGTGGTCCAATCAGAACACTCCAGGCCCCAGCAGAGCACACCCCAGATGAAATCTCCACTCATCAATTACTAGCCGGATTCTCTATATTACCTCCTCTATGTACAAAACTACCTCAAACCCCTCCCGTTCTGATTATCCAATAGAAATTGGAGGAATTGTTTCTTCTTCCTAAAATTCAGACCTAGAGAGGAATAGAAAAGATCTAACAAACACCACAAAGTCTTTTTATAGAGATTTATTACATCCAATCCAAAACTATTTTACACATATTTATTCCATGCAATATGAAGAGATTTTTATATCAATAATCCATTAAATCTCCATTTTTATTCCCATCAATAATCAATCAGGAATCCATACCACTAATCATCAGATCAATAGGAAGGTTTCCAATAACCAGCAATCACGGTTTGATCCTCCAACATAACCAGTACCCAGAATTATAAATCTATCACATGAAATGGATCTTATTGATTGGTTGATGTCATTTATTGATCTATTGATTCCCTTATATGATAGAATAGATTGATTTCTCCATGTATTGCTAGAGAATGATTGCTTTGCCCTTGGATGGCAATCAACATCCTTAATAATTACAGTGCCACATCCTGAATAATTTGTATAGGGGATATGTGGAAAAAGAAAAATGGACTTTGTAGGCACTGGTTAAAAAAGTAAAAAATATTTTTAATAAATGAGAAAAAACATACAGTTTCAAGACAAGATGCTAGTGCATCAATAAATACATCATAATAACAATGGGTGATCTATAGAATGCGCCCTAACAAAGCCGCCCACCGTTGCGCCTGTGGAGGAGTGGATAATGCCTAGCTGCTGTTTAGAAGATAATAAGTGAACAAAAAAAGTGTAAGATGATGAAACTCTCTAAAGAGTGTCAACAAATTAAAACAGCGCTATCAAATAACTGTGCATATTTGACTATATAAAATACATTACTACAACCCATATGTAATGATATACAGTGATAATAAACAAAATATATCCAGTTTAAGAAATAAACACTAAACTGTGACTGTAATAATGAACACCCGTGATTGACTTAAACATGAAGTGAACGCACTAAAAGTGCAAGAGACAGTCTTTAAAATAATTTAGAACGTGGCCAAACAAAGCAAAGTTCATGTGTATAAGGATCCTGCGATCTTCAAATATTTCCAAAAACTTCCACCACACCCGACAGTGCTCAGTGACTCCTCCCCCATCAAATGGACACTCACCGGATAGGTTTGCCTCACACTCTCGTGTTTTGGCACAAAAAACCTTATCAGATGTAGTTGTTCCCGTCAGTATAGATGTAATCCAAATATGACATCCAATCAGTTCCACATATATGTCAGAGAGAGACAAAAGAAGTGCAAATAGTGTGATACCATCAAAGGTTTAATAGCACACCAAAATAAAACTTCAAACAGTGCACTCACAAACAAAATCTTGTAAAACAGCAGAATATCACATCAAGAAACTCCTTCAAACGTCAAAATGGTGAGTAGCGGTCACGGCGGACCCCCGAACAGCGAGAAAAAGTGAAACCAATTCTCCTACTCACGGTGCCATGGACTTCTGTCAGATGCAGCTGCACATCCACTTAAATAAAAAACTTCACACACACTCTGCATCCAAAAACGCAGCATTCACTGGGGTATTGCCATACAGTGTAATTTTACCAGTGAATGCTGCGTTTTTGGATGCAGAGTGTGTGTGAAGTTTTTTATTTAAGTGGATGTGCAGCTGCATCTGACAGAAGTCCATGGCACCGTGAGTAGGAGAATTGGTTTCACTTTTTCTCGCTGATCGGGGGTCCGCCGTGACCGCTACTCACCATTTTGACGTTTGAAGGAGTTTCTTGATGTGATATTCTGCTGTTTTACAAGATTTTGTTTGTGAGTGCACTGTTTGAAGTTTTATTTTGGTGTGCTATTAAACCTTTGATGGTATCACACTATTTGCACTTCTTTTGTCTCTCTCTGACATATATGTGGAACTGATTGGATGTCATATTTGGATTACATCTATACTGACGGGAACAACTACATCTGATAAGGTTTTTTGTGCCAAAACACGAGAGTGTGAGGCAAACCTATCCGGTGAGTGTCCATTTGATGGGGGAGGAGTCACTGAGCACTGTCGGGTGTGGTGGAAGTTTTTGGAAATATTTGAAGATCGCAGGATCCTTATACACATGAACTTTGCTTTGTTTGGCCACGTTCTAAATTATTTTAAAGACTGTCTCTTGCACTTTTAGTGCGTTCACTTCACGTTTAAGTCAATCACGGGTGTTCATTATTACAGTCACAGTTTAGTGTTTATTTCTTAAACTGGATATATTTTGTTTATTATCACTGTATATCATTACATATGGGTTGTAGTAATGTATTTTATATAGTCAAATATGCACAGTTATTTGATAGCGCTGTTTTAATTTGTTGACACTCTTTAGAGAGTTTCATCATCTTACACTTTTTTTGTTCAATAAATACATCATATTAAAAAATGTTGTAAGAATATGAAACCAGGTAGAAAGACACCAGGTAGTGATTGCTGTTGTTGTTGTCACTGATAAGGACTAGTCCAGCCTGGGTCCACACTCTTCAAATCTTGACATACATTCAGAGAGTTCCAAGGATTGCTCTACTAGTTTCGCGGGACGTGGCCGCTTCTTCGGGAGCTTTGGAACTATAATGTAGAAAATATCAAATAATAAACTGAAATAATATTGAAAACCAAATGCTAAACAGAAACTTTCCCTTCCGGGAGACTGATACAGTAGGTGAACCCGATTTTGTGTCAATCTCGCTCTCTTTCTCAGCGAGATTGAGCACCTACGAGCCCCATCGCGGGAGCCAGCGCCGAGCTGGCTTGCCGCGATGGATACAGAGCCGTCATAGAAGCGACGGGAGATCCGACTTGGATTCCCGCCAATTCTACACGTGTGCGGCGTTTGTTATGAATCCTGAAGGGGAAGTCCCCGCCGGATTTTAAATAAAAATCCGGCATGGGTCCCCCCCTCAGGAGCATACCGGGCCCTTAGGTCTGTTATGGGTTGTAAGGAGAGCCCCCCTACGCCGAAAAAACCGGCGTAGGGGGTCCCCCTACAATCCATACCAGACCCGTATCCAAAGCACGCTACCCGGCCAGCCAGGAAGGGAGTGGGGACGAGCGAGCGCCCCCCCCTCCTGAGCCGTACCAGGCTGCATGCCCTCAACATGGGGGGGTTGGGTGCTCTGGGGCAGGGGGGCGCACTGCGGCCCCCCCCCACCTCAGAGCACCCTGTCCCCATGTTGATGAGGACAGGGCCCCTTCCCGACAACCCTGGCCGTTGGTTGTCGGGGTATGCGGGCGGGAGGCTTATCGGAATCTGGGAGCCCCCTTTAATAAGGGGGCCCCCAGATACCGGCCCCCCACCCTAAGTGAATGAGTATGGGGTACATCGTACCCCTACCCATTCACCTGCAAGAAAAGTGGTAAAAACACAAATAAACCACACAGTGTATTAAAATATTTTATTTTTCTGCTCCGGAGGCCGCCCCCTGTCTTCTTTATTAGCTCTTTTACCAGGGGGGGCTTCTTCTTTGACGTCTTCGGGTGGGTGGGGGCCGCCGTCTGGTTCTCTTCCACCGCCGGGGGGGGTGGCTTTTAAAAAAGCCCCCACCCCCCCGGCGGGTTTCCTCCGGCGTCTTCGGCGGGGCTCTTCTTCTTCCGCTATCCCGACGGGTCTTCTCAACTCTCCGGGGTTCTCCTTCTGTCTTCGCCGCTCTCCGTTGTTGACTCGGCGCACCCCGGTTCTTCGTCTCGCTGTCCGGTGTCTTCTTCCGTGATGTACGTCTTCTCCTTCCGTGCTGTGATGAGTTCTTCTTCCGTGCTGTGACGTCATGTTCTTCACTTCTCTCCTTCTCCCGATGTTGCCACGCCGGTCCTCCTCGCTGAAATGACGGATGCGCGCCTTGCATCGGACCTATATAGGCCTCACAGTCCCATCATGCTCTGTACCTACCCATGTGATACCTACCCACGTGGTAGGTATCACATGGGTAGGTACAGAGCATGATGGGACTGTGAGGCCTATATAGGTCCGATGCAAGGCGCGCATCCGTCATTTCAGCGAGGAGGACCGGCGTGGCAACATCGGGAGAAGGAGAGAAGTGAAGAACATGACGTCACAGCACGGAAGAAGAACTCATCACAGCACGGAAGGAGAAGACGTACATCACGGAAGAAGACACCGGACAGCGAGACGAAGAACCGGGGTGCGCCGAGTCAACAACGGAGAGCGGCGAAGACAGAAGGAGAACCCCGGAGAGTTGAGAAGACCCGTCGGGATAGCGGAAGAAGAAGAGCCCCGCCGAAGACGCCGGAGGAAACCCGCCGGGGGGGTGGGGGCTTTTTTAAAAGCCACCCCCCCCCGGCGGTGGAAGAGAACCAGACGGCGGCCCCCACCCACCCGAAGACGTCAAAGAAGAAGCCCCCCCTGGTAAAAGAGCTAATAAAGAAGACAGGGGGCGGCCTCCGGAGCAGAAAAATAAAATATTTTAATACACTGTGTGGTTTATTTGTGTTTTTACCACTTTTCTTGCAGGTGAATGGGTAGGGGTACGATGTACCCCATACTCATTCACTTAGGGTGGGGGGCCGGTATCTGGGGGCCCCCTTATTAAAGGGGGCTCCCAGATTCCGATAAGCCTCCCGCCCGCATACCCCGACAACCAACGGCCAGGGTTGTCGGGAAGGGGCCCTGTCCTCATCAACATGGGGACAGGGTGCTCTGAGGTGGGGGGGGGGCCGCAGTGCGCCCCCCTGCCCCAGAGCACCCAACCCCCCCATGTTGAGGGCATGCAGCCTGGTACGGCTCAGGAGGGGGGGGGGCGCTCGCTCGTCCCCACTCCCTTCCTGGCTGGCCGGGTAGCGTGCTTTGGATACGGGTCTGGTATGGATTGTAGGGGGCCCCCTACGCCGTTTTTTTCGGCGTAGGGGGGCTCTCCTTACAACCCATAACAGACCTAAGGGCCCGGTATGCTCCTGAGGGGGGGACCCATGCCGGATTTTTATTTAAAATCCGGCGGGGACTTCCCCCTCAGGATTCATAACAAACGCCGCACACGTGTAGAATTGGCGGGAATCCAAGTCGGATCTCCCGTCGCTTCTATGACGCGCTTGCTGGGATGTGCTGTCACTATTCCAGTGAGTGTGAGATGTCGGCGAGATCTCGGCACCCTGTCGCCGAGTATCAGCGCGACGCTGTCGTGCTAAAAGCACAATATCACAAACACCTACTGTATAGCATATAGATTTACTTGAAATATACTCACCAATTCAATGGTGTTTTGGATAAGATGCTGCGACAATGCTGCACTCCTCACAGGTGGGATAGCCACCACCCTACTAGACCCAGCCGGGTCAGTGAAGATGGACTAATAACAAGGCCAGAGATCACGTGGTGCCTTGATGGTTCACTTCACATGCAAGGGGGTATAACAGGTAACTAGAAAAAGCATATATAGTTTGGATTGATAACCACAAAATAATAAATTGAGGGGAGGGGGTACCCTAATTGCAACTACAATGTTTAGAATTACTATTGAAAAATTCAAAGTGTATGATGAGAGTATGGTGATTTAGCATTGAAAACCAACCACTATTTAGAAAGATACTTATCACAGATAAGTTGGTGTTAATGGAGAATTATTGGGGGAATAGGTTACTGAGCACAAGAAAACATAAGGATATAGTGAAGTCATATGTTAATAAGGCTCTAAATTTACCTAAATGACAGACTATTGAACCATAAATAAATATATGTATGGAGGGTAACAGCTGCAGCTGATAAGATGCTTAAATTACATGTTAGGCAGAAAGATTAAATTGGTATAGCAGATTTATATAACAATGTAGTACAGAAAGAAAAAATGTCAGGACTATAAATGTTACCTGATCAAGATTACTATGCAAGTTAGTCGCTGTATAAACATGGACTAACAGAAGAATCTGTGCTGTAGCCTTGAAGTTCCAAAAGACCTAATGAATAGCCATAGGAGAGGGACATCAGATTAGCCCCCAATAAAATGCCAGGAAACCCCCCCCCCAAAAAAAGGGAACCATATTGAGGTCTGAATGACCTATTGTTAAAAGTTTGCTTACCTATTTGAGGTGCATAGAGGGGGACGCCTAGCCACTGTATGCGGTGTGGCACTCTCCGCATCGACCTGGAGAGTGCACACCCGCCTGGCTTGTATTTATACCCCGCTCGCGGCATGTCAGACTGGCGTCTGATGTCACGCGAGCCGGCCGAACAGGTCCATCGCGCATGCGCCGGTTGGCCCTAGCGCTCCTGGGACTTGTAGGAAGTCACAGGGCGCTGGAGAGCGAGGTGGACGAAGAAATGAGATGGAATACAGTCCGTTTGCTATTGGCGGAGGGCCGCCACCTGACTCCACACAGGGAGGATAGGGGAGGGATCATCCACACAATGGCTTGGGTGGCCACTTGAATGCGATACTAAACCAAGAGCTAAAACTTATCCATAGCGATGAAAATGGTGGGAGTGACGGTGCTCCCCCCGGAGGAGTACAGCTGCAGCAGCATCTACAAGAATAAACTTTTATATGTGCAAATCAGAACCTCGCCATAGCGGGATCACATGAAAAGAAAAGCAATTTAATTAATAATAAAATACAATGGAATATAACAAAATTTGTACATACAGCAGTATAGTGCAAATTCACATATTTACTACACTGTTAATTTTGAGATATATAGTTATCAAAAACGATTCATCTCAGAGTTTAAAATAAATTTCTTCTATTATTGGCGAATAACGTTGTCCAATCCAATACAGAGACATCCTTATTGTACTGTAAAATTTAGATATTAATTTTAATATATATATTTTTTATGTTTATATATATTTTTTAAACCACCAAAAATTAAACAGAAGAAGGTAATTCAGAGCTTATCTGAGAGGGATAATGAGCATTGTGTTGAATTATGGTGACCTTCAAATCTTTGCAAACACTAACAATACAAACTGACCACTAGCATAGTGTGGTGACTAGTATCAAATTTATAGATTTACTAGAGGAACTCTCAATACGGGGTTCCATGTTACATGATCACGAGAGGATCCACACATGCATGTGTGTATACACACAGACTCCTATAGAACACATATATAGATAAACTAACCTGTTTATAAAAATGGTTTATATGACAGTACCTCATTTATACCTGGGGGGCATGTTGCTCCCAAACGCTCGATCCACAAGGTTTCCCTCTGGAGGATACGCTTATCCCAATTACCACCTCTTAAATCTTCAGGAATAACCTCAAGAATGATAAACTTGACCAAGGATACGTCAAATTTATGGTACAGGCCCAAATGTCTACTCACCGGTGTAATCATTTTACCGGATTGTGAATAGTAAATATGGTCATATATGCGTTTTTGAATTCTCTTATAGTTTTGCCGACGTAGAAAGCTCCACATCGGCAAAGCATGAGATACACTACTCCCTTTGTGGTGCACAAGGCCTAAAGTTCGCCATTTGGTAGCTCAAATTTTGTACCAGGTTGTACCCATGGACAATACGTGCATTGTCCACATCTAGTTAGACCTTGAACAAACCCAGTTTTATCCTGTTTGGGTTTGTATTCACTTGCGGTAAGTTTGTTTCCTATAGAAGGGCACCTACGGAATACAATTTCTGGTCTATCTCTTACATATTTGCCTAGGGTAAAATCCTCACTTAGGAGGTACCAGTGTCCCTCCAAACAGTTTCGAAGTAGTCCATGCTGTGCAGTGTATTTCGTGATAAATTTAGTTGTTTGTAAATGATCGGTAACTTTGGATTGTGAGTACAGTAAAGATGTTCTATTTCTCTGATAAGCTTTATTGTATGCTTTTCTTAGAAGACTTTTACTGTAACCACATAGTAAAAGTCTATTACGAAGTTCCCTGGCCTGGTTTTTAAAATCTGCATCATAGGTGCAGTTCCTGTGCAGACGAATATATTGCGCATAGGGGATGCTATGTACCAATAGGGGGTGCGCACTATCGGCATGCAACAATGTGTTGCCTGCCGTGTTTTTCCAGTACAATTTTGTGCTGATGTTATCATTACAATCTCGGAAAACCAAGACATCCAAAAAGGGTATTGAATTAGGTTGCCAGTTATATGTAAATTTTACATTAAAATTGTTAGTGTTAAGTTTGAGTAGAAAATCATTTAAAGATGATGGGGTCCCTGTCCAGATGACAAATATGTCGTCAATATATCTGTACCAGCATAGTGTCTGGCACAGATATTGTTGGTATTCTTCATTAGCCCAAAACTCACGCTCCCACCCCCCCAGGTATAAATTGGCGTATGCAAGTGCCCATGGCAACACCTTGTACCTGGAGGTAGTGGGAGCCATGAAATGAAAAATAATTGTGTTTAAGGATAAATGACAAAATTGTAATGATAAGCATTTGGAATTTCCATTGTCTATGGTCTTGTTCCATTAGAAAGGATTTTACCATTTTTATACCTGTGTTGTGTGACATGCTTGAATATAAAGCTTCCACATCTATGGTGACAAATATAGCATGTGGTGGAATGGTAAGCCCATCTAGTTTTTTTAAGAGATCAAGTGTATCTTTAACATATGAAGGCAGTCTCATAACATGTGGCATCAAAAAGAAGTCAACAAATCTGCAAACTAGTCCTTATCAGTGACAACAACAACAGCAATCACTACCTGGTGTCTTTCTACCTGGTTTCATATTCTTACAACATTTTTTAATATGATGTATTTATTGATGCACTAGCATCTTGTCTTGAAACTGTATGTTTTTTCTCATTTATTAAAAATATTTTTTACTTTTTCAACCAGTGCCTACAAAGTCCATTTCTCCATGTATTGATCACCCTCTCCATAGATCGTTTCACCTTTTCTAACACAATACAAATCCTAAATGTTATAAATCTCAGTCATGTCCATGAATTGTACCTGACTCAGATCTTTATAATACGATATACTGGACTTTTACATCAATCACTATTTTTATATCGTCTTCTTACACCTGCCCTGATGAAGTAATACTTTGACACCATGAAACAACCTTTTAAGGAAAACATTTCTCCGATGTGGGGGTGGGGGGGGGGGTCGATGCTGCAGGGGGGACATTAGTTCTGTAGATCAGTATGACATCCATGGCAGTGGAGGGGTTAAAGTGTCATCTACGGGATGTTTTTGAGTACCAATGTTTTTCATCATTTCAATGACACATACAATTATAAGGAAGGACGTGTTGGGTATCTATTTACTCAGCACAACCTCATATTTTATATTTTACCAAAACAATTGGGTATAATATTGTATCTGTGAGATCTAAAATTACAATTAATGTATTTTTCACTGAAATGTATCCTTTATATCCTTCAATGACCACTATGCTCACAAGTGTATGAGTATATCCTCAGGTATTAGTATGAAGACATGTCTGATGAAAAAAACTAAGAGGTCTACTTGTAGAACATGCATGGGATGAATATGGGAAACGTTCATTCAGCCATGAAAAATTAGCACTGTATTTTAACCACTTCTCTACTTTGGGTGTTTTTCAGATTTGGCGTTTACAAGACTAAAACATATTTTTTTGCTAGAAAATTACTTAAAACCCACAAACATTATATATATTTTTTTTCTAATACCCTAGAGAATAAAATGGCGATCATTGCAATACTTTTTGTCACACCATATTTGCGCAGCGGTCCTACAAGCGCACTTTTTTTGGAAAAAAAACACTTTTTTGAATTAAAAAATAAGACCGCAATAAATTTGGCCCAATTTTTTTATATATTGTGAAAGATAATGTTACGCCGAGTAAAATGGTACCCAACATGTCACGCTTACAAATTGCGCCCGCTCGTGGCATGGCGTCAAACTTTTACCCTTAAAAATCTCGATAGGCGACGTTTAAAAAATTCTATAGGTTGCATTTTTTGAGTTACAGAGTAGGCCTAGGGCTATAATTATTGCTCTCGCTCTAACGATCGCGGCGATACCTCACTTGTGTCGTTTGAACACCGTTTTCATATGCGGGCGCTACTCACGTATGCGTTCGCTTCTGCACACGAGCTCGTCGGGACGGGGCGCTTTAAAAAATTATTTTTTTTTTCTTATTTTTTTTTATTTATTTTATTATTTTTTACACTGGAAAAAAAAAAAAAAATTATCACTTTTATTCCTATTACAAGGAATGTAAACATCCCTTGTAATAGAAAAAAAGCATGACAGGTCCTCTTAAATATGAGATCTGGGGTCAAAAAGACCTCAGATCTTATATTTAGACTAAAATGCAAAAAAAAAAAAAAATTGGAAAATGTCATTTTTTCAAATGACAAAAAAAAAAATTGTTTCTTTAAGAGGCTGGGCGGGACTGACGTTTTGACGTCACTTCCGCCCAGCCGAGCTATGGGGACGGGCGAAGGAGATTTTTCCTTCAGTCTCGTCCCCGCTCAGCTCCCGAACGGTCGCGATCTCCTCCGCCGCTACCGACGGCTCCGGTAAGCGGCGGAGGGCGGCGGGAGGGGGGGGGGCCCTCTCCCGCCACCGATAACGGCGATCTCGCGGCGCATCTGCCGCGGAGACCGCCGTTATCGTTACCAGAACCGCTGACAGTAGAGATAGATACCTCGGTTGTGGCAGCAGCTGCTGCCGTTACCGAGATATGTATCTTTAAAGTGCCGCCGTATATAGTCGTACAGCGGTCTGGAAGTGGTTAATAACACAATGATTTCCTATGATGGTGAGGTCCATCTAGTGACCATAATATGGTATTATTTCCTGAAATACCTCCGTCAGTAAAAATAGTGCAATACGACTTTAAAGCTACTAGAGTAATTCAATGATCATATGAAATAAAACATGGCCAGAAATTGTAACAGCTGGGAAAATGCTGCTCAAATTCATCCAACTAAGTTTTAAAAAACAGACCTCTAATGACGCGTACACACGATCAAAAATTCCGACAGCAAAAGTCGGATGTGAGCTTTTGGAAGGAAATTTCGACCGTGTGTATGCTCCATCAGAAAAAAATCGGAAAATCCGATTGTCTGTAGCAATTCCAACTCACAAGATTCTGAAGCATACTCAGAACCATTAAACTTAATTTTCTCGGCTCGTCGTAGTGTTGTACGTCACCGCGTTCTTGACGGTCGAAAGTTCAGAGAACTTTTGTGTGACCGTGTGTATGCAAGCCAAGCTTGAGCGGAATTCCGTCAGAAAAAACATCCAAGGTTTTTCCAATGGAAAATCTGATCATGTATACGTGGCATTAGTGTTTGTGAAATCTTATGCCACAAAATGTACTCAGCCAATGAGAGGTAATGACTCCATTTATATGTTTATACTGCTATCAATGGCCAACACAGTACAACACTTCATCCATGTCTTTGGTGATCTCTGATCTCCTTATGAACTGTTTCTTACATGATGAAGATCAGCCATGGAGTATATCTGAGGTGTATATCAGGGTGTGCTTCTTCCCCACATGAGAGCTGTGATGTCCAGCAACATTCATATACAAGACATTTCCCGCACTCAATGCACAAATACACCTCAAGGGTTGTGTGGGATCCCTGATGTACAGGAAGGCAGGACTTCAGTGAGGAACAATTCCCTCACTCAGGACAGGAATACGGCTTCTCCCCCGTGTGAGATCTCTGACGTTTGTAAAGATTGGACTTCTCTGAAAAACATTTTCCGCACTCAGGGTAGCAATACAGCTTATCCCCTGTGTGAGATCTCCGATGGTTATAAAGATTGCATTTCATTGAAAAACATTTCCCGCACTCACAGCAAGAATATGTGTGAGACCTTTGATGGTTGACGAGGTGTGCTTTTGATACAAACCATTTATCGCACTCAGAACAGGAAAGCGACTTCTCCCCCGTGTGAGATCTCTGATGTCTGTAAATAAGGGTCTTCTGTGAAAAACATTTCCTGCACTCATGACAGGAATATAGCTACTCCCCTGTGTGAGATCTCTGATGTCTCGTAAGATGGTACTTTCTTGGAAAACATTTTCCACACTCAGGACAGGAATACGGCTTCTCCCCTGTGTGAGATCTCTGATGTCTGTAAAGACTGGACTTCGCTGAAAAACATTTCCCGCACTCAGGACAAGAATACGGCTTCTCCCCTGTGTGAGATCTCTGATGTGTGTAAAGACTGGACTTCTCTGAAAAACATTTCCCGCACTCAGGACAGGAATAAGGCTTCTCCCCCGTGTGAGATCTTTGATGTGTGTAAAGTTTGGACTTCTCTGAAAAACATTTCCCACACTCAGGACAGAAATATGGCTTCTCCCCTGTGTGAGATCTCTGATGTGTGTAAAGACCGGACTTCTCTGAAAAACATTTCCCGCACTCAGAACAGGAAAGCGACTTCTCCCCCGTGTGAGATCTCTGATGTCTGTAAATAAGGGTCTTCTGTGAAAAACATTTCCTGCACTCATGACAGGAATATAGCTACTCCCCTGTGTGAGATCTCTGATGTCTCGTAAGATGGTACTTTCTTGGAAAACATTTTCCACACTCAGGACAGGAATACGGCTTCTCCCCTGTGTGAGATCTCTGATGTCTGTAAAGACTGGACTTCGCTGAAAAACATTTCCCGCACTCAGGACAAGAATACGGCTTCTCCCCTGTGTGAGATCTCTGATGTGTGTAAAGACTGGACTTCTCTGAAAAACATTTCCCGCACTCAGGACAGGAATAAGGCTTCTCCCCCGTGTGAGATCTTTGATGTGTGTAAAGTTTGGACTTCTCTGAAAAACATTTCCCACACTCAGGACAGAAATATGGCTTCTCCCCTGTGTGAGATCTCTGATGTGTGTAAAGACCGGACTTCTCTGAAAAACATTTCCCGCACTCAGAACAGGAATAAGGCTTCTCCCCCGTGTGAGATTTTTGATGTCTAACAAGGTCTGATTTTTTTAAACAACATTTCCCACATTCAGAACAGGAAAATGGCTTCTCCCCTGTGTGCACTCTCTGATGTCTAGGAAGACTGGACTTTACTAAAAACAATTTCCCGCACTCAGGACAGGAATATGGCTTTTCTCCTGTGTGAGATCTTTGATGTGTTACAAGTTCTGATTTTTTTACAAAACACTTCCCACACTCAGCACAGAAATACGGCTTCTCCCCTGTGTGAGATCTTATATGGACTTTAAGATTGTATTTAGAATAATAACACTTCTCGCACTCAGTACATGAAAAGCTCTTCTCTGTTGGAAGAATGGCACTGTGCCTCACAGTCTGAGGTTCCTCAGGATAAGAGGAATACGATGGTCCGGCACCGTCCCTCACAGTCTGAGGTTCCTCAGGATAAGAGGAATACGATGGTCCATCTACACTGTGTGGTGCCGGATGGACATTTGAGGTAGTCGGGTTTTCTCCTGGACTATACTGTGTGATGTCCTCATCTTCTACTTTACAGTCTGGAGACAAAGTGAGACAATCCTCGGAGGTTTTCCTCATCTCCCGTCCATCTACTAAAATAGAGATAAAAAGATTATTACTAGACATGAGCAGATTGGTTCCCCTAAACCAGGACTCCGCCCACATCAGGCAGCTTTGTCTCTGAGGATCTTGCAATTCGCCCCTCAAGGTAACTAGTAAATGGGTCCTCTGATCTCCTACCAGATCATTTCTTTATTCATGGACCTTGGTCAGAGAGTGAGGAAACAACGAGAACTGTCTTTTATAGGAGTGACAGTGATGAGGGGATTATGGGACGAGTGTCCCCACCCCGCCCCCCTCTATCACTCATTGCCATCTTCCCAACACAAGAAGTCCTGCGCTTCCTTATTTCCTGACGACTCCATGTCAGCACAGCTGGGTGAGGCCCCGCCCACCCCCACATAATCAGGACTTAACTATACATTTTTCACTCACCTCGGCCTTAATGTTCTCCTTTCCTCCTCTGTGCAGGATGTGGGTGTGCTCCGCTACCTGGCTGGTCTAAAGGGCTGGCCATCCGGTGATGCGTGTGGATTAAGCTGGGCGAAGTCCCTGGTGTCTCATCTAAATGACCATAATCCAGGGAGCCCCGCTGCTGGTCCTCTGGGGAAGGCTTTGTCTGGGGTTCGCAAGGTCCATAAAGTGGACAGCGGTAATGGCAGAGTGCTCCCCTATGCATGCGCACCTGCGCTGTGCCAGTGTCGACGGTCGGATGATGGAGGTTGAGTGAGTTAAATGCTTTGTATCCAAATGTATGCTGCATTACTGGGGAACTCCTCCACTGGGGGTACTCTGCATAACAGGTACACAAAGTAACATTTTGTCTGTTCACACAGGGCACTAATCTTTTGGTGGCTTCTCGTGTTTGCTTTACTGTCATGCCATTATGCCAAACCACCTCCAAAGACCAGCATTGTTAAAGAAGGTAGAGGTGTCACCTGTGTTGTCTACTAGAATCAGCCATGGCTTGTTGAAGATATGGGATATCCTTCTGTTTTTCTATGTGACCTTTGGATTTCCTCAAGCGTGTTTATGATGTCTACATTTCCCTTGGTTTGTGTACACTGCAGGAGATGACTGTAAGTTTGTTACAAATTCCTACCTTTTTGTTGCTGTTCTGAACAAACTTTTCATCATGTCCTGATTCCTTACATGACTGATGCCGTGTACACACGATCATTTTTCGGCATTAAAAAAACGTCGTTTTTCAAAAACGTCATTTAAAATTATCGTGTGTGGGCTTCACATAATTTTTCAGGTTCTGAAAATTCGAACATGCTGCATTTTTTAACGTTGTTTTAAACTATGTTGTTTTTCGGGTTGAAAAAAAATGATCGTGTGTGGGCTAAAACTACGTAAAAAACCCGTGCATGCTCAGAAGCAAGTTATGAGACGGGAGCGCTCGTTCTGGTAAAACTACCATTCATAATGGAGTAAGCACATTCATCACGCTGTAACAGACAGAAAAGCGCGAATCATCTTTTACTAACACAAAATCAACTAAAGCAGCCCAGAGGCGAATGGAACTTCCCCTTTTATAGTGCCGGCGTACGTGTTGTACGTCACCGCGCTTTGCTAGATAATTTTTTAAAAACGATGGTGTGTGGGCAATGTCGTTTTAATGATGAAGTTGGAAAAACGGCATTTTTTGGACATGCTGAAAAACAACGTTTTTTTCATGCTGAAAAATGATCGTGTGTACGCGGCATAAGTTTCAGCTAATTAACCTCCACCTGGTTATCAGAGCTGTAGATGGAAGCTTATGTCTCCCTCTAGCTGTTTGGGTTTGTTACTAAGCAATCTGTTTACTGCAGTTAACCTTTTCTCCCTTGTCCAGGGTCGCACTGGAATGAATGAGGCTGTGCAATTCAGCTTTCTCTCCCGCTGGTGGTCAGTCTCGATTCCTGTCGTGATTTTCGGAGACATCTGTGCAAGTCTCTGTGCGGATGTCAATATAGGTCGCGACCCGAAATCGCAAAGGTAGTACGAAACTGCCTTTTTGAAGTTGGTATGGAGCCACAGATGCAGCGTTGCACTGATTAGGGCGGTACGATTGCAGCCTATTTTACATGCAATTTTGACTGGTCGGGTCGCAAGTCGAAAATGCACCAGTTTGATCTGGGGCTATGGTGCTGAATGGTGCGCAAACCCTGTGGAGAGGTTATCCGTTAGTGTTTACCAATCTCAGAACGAACATGCTTCAGGACCTTCAATAAGACATGGATGAACATGAAGGAGCAGTCTCATAGCTTCCCAAGCAAACATCCCTCCTCAGGCTCTATAAGAAGAATACACGGATGGGCATTACAGTATGTATACCACTGGCTTAAACAGCCAGGGATGAGGGTGACACCTAAAAGGTTTACAAAGACAAATCTCCTGCGCTCCGGTATTTTTAGGGAAGATGTTTGAAGAAAAGGTGAAACTCAATAGCAACTCAATAAAAAGGTATCTTCTAAAGTCTTGCAGCCCTCCTCTGAATCGTTGGAATTCATAAAACTAAAGGAAACAAAAGACCCTTGGTGAGGAAGTACTGCAGACCTTTTAGCTCTGAGGAAAGGGGTTCTCCCCTGAAACGCGTCAGCCCTAGCCACGGTCACGGATCGAAACAATATCGTGCTATGCCGATGGTGTTGGTTCTTTGCTGCATTGTGATTCAAGGCCTGTTTTTAACACTCCTTTTGTGAGTATTATGATTTGTTGTTATTTATTTAATAAAATCCACCAATCAGTATCACACTAGGTCGGTGCGCCCTCCGTTTTTCCTCTTTTGTTACCTAAAAGGTTTCACACCCAATAAACAAATTGCCAATACACTCTAAAAGGGGTGTTTTCGGCTCACCCTGTGAAAGGGTTCTCTGCTCTGACAATGAGAAGCTGCCTAACCATACCAGATGAAGCAGCCCATTTTCCAAACTTCCGGATGGACATGACTGCATACATTCTGCTCTGTTCAAGCAACCAAGGATAAGGATGACGACACCTAACAGGTGTCACATTTATTATACATGTGGTCAATACACTCTAAAAGAGTGTTTTCCACTCACCATGTGAAGTCTCCAAGCCTTCCCAAGCAAACAATCCGCTTCAGATCCTTCCAAAGAGAAACGGACTAATATGATTGCAGGGATGTTGCCTAGGTCAAGCAACCTAGGCTAAAGATGATGATGACACCTAACCAGTTGTCACAATTAAGCAGATGGTCAAGACGCTCTAAAGGAATGACCAGATTCATCTTGTGCGGAGACCGTCTGTTTGGCAATGTCCAGCCTCCTTTCAGGGCCTTATCAGGCCAATCAATTCTCTCCTAAACAGAAAGATGAGGACGATCCGTGTCCAGATTGGTAAGGTTGGTTAAATACCTTTTATATAGAAGTCAAGCTTTGGAAGTATTTTAAGTACTTTCAGAAGACAGCTGTATGTGGAATGGATCAAGTGCTTGTTCGTCAAGATTGGAGTATATGGTCGGGGCGTGGCTTGCGCGCGAGAGGAATGGCAGCTTCAGCCTAGAGCTCTCTATAGCCGGCCAGACAAACGCAGCGCAAGGACGGGCTTCACGCTCCATCGGGGACCCACACTGCTAGCCACAGCTTAGCGGACACTGCTGGAGCGATGTCCCGCAAAAGAAAGGAGGACAGGAACCTCCAAAAACTGACAGCCTTTTCGTTCATGCCTGACGGGGGAACAGGCAAGATGGCGCCGCCGGAGCTGCCGCGCGGCGCTCCACTGCCTATAAAGACCTTCCGAGCGGGGATCCGCAAGATGCTGAAGGGGAATCATCGTCTCCCCCCCTCACCCACTCTCCCCTGCTGTCTCCAACACCGCAAAGCCCTGCAAAAGCAGGGATGCGCCTGGATTCGGATCCACAGACCGGGACCGCAGTGAGTACAGCTCTGCACAACGCACACACCATCTCCTCCCTGCAATCATCTATTGCGGCATTTCCCACCTCAGGACAACCTGTCCTAGATACCACGATGAAAGACATGCTTATGACCCTGCAGTCCTCCCTCATGTCTAATTTTTCATCCCTGATACATAAGTTCACAGCAGACATGAGACATCTAGTTGACAGGGTGCATTACATTGAAGACAAGATGGAGGAATGCACAGACACAGTGAATAGCCTGGTAGATGAGTGCTTGTCACAGAAGGAGGACATGGCCTGGATCAAATCAAAGATGGCCGACCTTGAGGACCAATCACGCCGCAATAACATCAAAATTCGCAGAGTACCTGAGTCGGTTACCCCTGCAGACCTCCACAAATACGCCAGCGCCATGTTTTCCACCCTGCTACCGGAGCTGTCCCCTATAGAGCTCACCATTGACCGAATCCACAGGAACGCCAAACCACGCCATCTGGAAGAAGCGATACCCAGGGACGTGCTTCTCCGCGTTCATTTTTTCCAAGCAAAGGAACAAATCCTCGCCAGAGCGCGAGCACTCATTAATCTCCCTGCGCCATACGCAGATAACCAACTGTTCGCCGACTTGCCCCAACATACCCTACAACTGCGAAGGCAGCTGAAGACGGTGACAAAAGCCCTTGCCAACCATAAGATCGTTTATAAATGGCGCCATCCTGCCACCATTCTTGTCACTCACAACAGCATCCCCCACACCATCTCCACGATTGAAGGAGGGATGAAGCTCCTCCATTCCTGGGGCATCATCCCAGAAACCCAGCAGGTTAACCACGCTCCTGCAGAAAAATCCAATCCATTTAACGCGGGATCCCAACGTGGTGCTCATAAGGCACACTGACCAGCATATGCCTGTCTGAATTTACATCGAAATGATACCCTAGGCCCGGTCCCGCCTATTGCTCGTTCCTCTACAGAGCCTGAACTTTCCCCCAAGTTCTATCAGCACAATCCTGCTGTTATACTGTGCTAATTTGTTTGCACTCACGTTTCTTTTCGCTTTTTTTTTATCTGTTTCTCTTGTTTGACTGCTTTTTGTTTCTCAGTTTTTCTGCACTACTACAGAACCTACGAAAGGACTCCACATGCCAACCAGAGCATCCTGAACACCTTGACACCCTGGTACCCGTATACTACGTACTGATCTACAGGAGGTCGCAACACAACCGGGGGAGCCACACTTCTCCTTGAGGATACCGCTACATTGCCACTACTAACCGTGAGTTACTGAACTGCACCTGTCTCACTCTCACCTACCAACATGTCCCTCTCGGACCTTTCCCTGAATGCGAAGGGACTGAACCACCCAGCCAAGCGCTCGTCCATGTGGAAATCTGCAGTGGTGCATAACTGCGACATTTTATGTGTACAGGAGACCCACTTTGCCCAGGATCTTTCCCCCATATGCAAGCATAGACTCTTTCCCCAGGTATTCTCCACCTCCTATAAGAAGAAGCAGAGAGGGGTCCTGATAGCTATTCGCAATACTGTGACTTTCGAACTCCAGAGCTGTACGAATGATCCTGAAAGCAGATTCCTTATTTTACTATGCAAACTCAACAATGTCCAATATACCCTGGTGTCACTGTATGCCCCAAACCAACATCAGATGTCATTTTTCAAGAAACTCCTGAAAACTGTAAAAGGCCTCCGACAGGGCCATCTATTATTCTGCGGGGACTTTAATCTGGTTCCAGATTATGGACTAGACTCCACAGCTGGAGCTAAACGACGTGTGTCACCATTAGCTAACTTTCTATCTTCCAATGACTTGTTTGATGTGTGGAGGTGTTGTCACGCAAGCGAACGAGATTATACATTCCTATCGCCACGTTACAACACCTACTCACGGATAGATTTGTTCCTCTCTGACAAGGACTTACTGCACAGAATATCCGCGTTGGCGATACACACTGCCACCTGGTCGGACCATGCTTCTATCAGCATCACTATTGATGCCCACTCGCAAATTCCCAAATCCTATCTTTGGAGGGTTAATAATTCTATCCTCCGCAATACTACCTCTGCAAACTCTATCCAAAAACATATGACAGAATATTTTTACTTGAATTCCCAATCAACGCCCAACCCGGTGGTTGTGTGGAGAGCCCACAAAGCCGTTGTTAGGGGTATCCTAATACAACTGAGTGCTAGAGCCAAGAAATACAGGTCACGAAGGATAGACTAGCTCACTGCCGATATCGATGCCACTGAAACCCAACACAAATCCCATCCCTCTCCCTCCCTTCAAACCAAAATCTTGAAACTATGCCAGGAGCTGCGTGCTCTCCTACTGGAATTCCATGAAAAAGCCTATACTAAACTCAAAGCCTCCACATACGCCACAGGTAACAAGGCAGGTAGACTAATGGCCCTAAAAATTAGAGGGCACAGGCTCAAATCTAAAATCCCTTTCCTTTATCACCCCCACACTAAAAGTAAACTACTCAAACCTCATGAGATAGCCAATGCCTTCAGCGCATACTACGCTGACTTGTATAACATTCCTAGAGATGTCCATATTATGCAACCTTCCCAGGCTGCCATAGACAAATTTTTAGCACATGTCCATCTTCCCTCACTGTCACCATCGCAGTTAACCTTTCTTAACGCTCCTTTTACGGTCGATGAAATTACACAAACTATTCAACGTCTCCCCACCTCCAAATCTCCAGGACCTGACGGGTTCACTGGGGAATACTACCAAAAGTTCCATCACATCCTTATGCAAAGTTTTCAACTCTGCCGCATCCTCTTCCTCCTTCCCCCAGGATATGCTGAATGCAATAATAGTCACCCTTTCTAAACCCGGAAAAGACCCAACATCGCCCCAGAATTTTCGCCCCATATCTCTACTTAACGTAGACGTCAAAATCTATGCGAAAGTGATTGCCAACAGACTAGTCAATATCCTTCCCTCTCTTATCCATATGTACCAATCAGGCTTTACGAAGGGCCGACAAGCCTCCGACGCTACGAGGAGGATGATTGACATTATCCACCAAGTTGGTTGCTCCGGTACCCCCTCTGTTCTCCTGTCTCTAGACGTTGAAAAAGCGTTTGACAGGGTGCATTGGGGGTACCTCTCCTCAGCACTATTAAAATTCGGGTTCTCGGGTCTGATCCATAACGCCATTATGGCCCTATACTCCACCCCCTCTGCACAGGTATATTCAGCTGACTCTCTATCATCCCCATTTCTCATCTCTAACGGCACCAGGCAAGGATGTCCCCTCTCCCCCCTGATATTTAACCTGGCGATGGAACCTCTAGCACAACACATACGCTCTAATACTAACATCACAGGAATATCTATGGGAGACCAGGAACACAAAATCAGCCTTTTTGCGGATGATGTGATATTAATGCTATCTGATCCCACTACATCCCTCTCGGCGGTTCAGGAGACGCTAGCCTGGTTCAGCAGAATTTCCTATTACAAAATTAACAAATCCAAATCTCATATTTTAAACTTAGGTGTTAACTCTCTAACAAGCATATTATTGCAGCAACAGTTCCCACATTCCTGGGCGGACCAAACAATAACCTATCTTGGAGTTCAGTTGACCAAAACTACTAATCTGCTCTTCAAACATAACTACACTATATTGCGTGATAAATTACAAGAGGATCTGCGCAGGCTCGCATCTCAGGAATTTCCCTGGTTAGGCCGCCTAGCGGCGTTTAAAATGTTTCATCTTCCCCAGATATTATACTTATTCAGAACTATCCCTATTGTCATCCCCCTTTATTATTTTAAATCTCTACAATCAAAACTCTCCTCATTCATCCCGCAAGGTAAAAAAGCCAGATGCGCGCAATCCAGACTGATCAAACACCGAAAAGCCGGTGGTAACGGATATGTGGACTTCAGGGACTACTACATGGCCTCGGTGCTTACCCAGGCCAGGGAGTGGTTCTCGCCTTCCCCGCACACCATTTGGGGGCGAATCGAAGCTACCTATGTACCAAGTGGAGACCTATCCACATGGCTACTCTCCACCTCCCTAGTATCTAAATTGCCATACTTCGTTCCTCCAACCATGCTGGCTACAGTCCGAGTGTGGAACAAATTTGTACACCTCAGTCGCGACCACCCCGATATGGTTAAACTAAAGATCCCCATCCTCACACTGCAGCACAACATTAGCCTGATATCTTACACTAAATGGAGAGAGAAAGGCATCCTACACATTCATAATCTTTTCAGTGGTAACGAATTTAAATCCTTCCCTGACCTGCAAAAGACATATCACCTCCCTGCATCAGACCTTTACCTATACCTAAGAACAAGACACTACCTCCATACCTCACCCTCATGGGAACGCAATATCCCCCGCCGTGCTTGGATTTTCCTTAGTACTCCCAAACCCATGCCAAAGGGAATATCGCTTTTCTACAACATCCTCCAACAGAAAGATGTTTTCTCTAAAACACCTCCCTTGCTCCAATGGGAATCAGATTTGGGCTGCACATTTACAACAAAACAATGGGCTACAGCTTGCAACTCAACTTTTAAAAGGAACATGCTGCTCTACACTCTGGGAAATGTTCATTAAAATCACACAAAGATGGTACTTGACTCCTGACAAGATATCTAAATATAGCATCCCCAGTGACAATAAATGCTGGAGACACTGTGGAGAAAAGGGAGACATGCTCCACATTTTTTGGAGCTGCCCTTCCTTATCTCACCTCTGGGAATCTGTATTCCGGCTATTGTCTGACATATCCCGTCGTACGTAGCCCCGACAGCCAGCTGCTGTCAGGTAACACGTATAAGGCTCTGTAATGACAACACGGTGAGTCCCCGTCCTTCATAGCGGCGCTCACTGTTCCCCCTCAAGCTCCACACGTTCATCCTGATTCCCAGAGCACCGCCAAGACAGCCAGCCAATCCGGGCAGCCTTCCAATCAGAGAGGGCGATCATCACGCGGGCCAATTAGGTGCAGAGACGGGACATCCCATCCAACCAATCACAGCCGATCTGTGATTGGTTGGGGTGGAGCAAGATGGCCGCCGCTCCGGAGCTAGGCCTAAGCTGGGGACTTTCCTACGGCCAAGGCCGCGGAGCGCTCCGCGGATCGCGTGGTGTGCCGATCCGAACGGGGTGAACCGTTCGGATCACGGATCGGTGATGATCCGTTGCACCACTACTTGCCAGCGTGATTACCATTGGTGGACTGCTCTATTTTGAGAGGTTTTGTAATCTTATTGTATTGTTTGGAGTAACAGGCCTCTTAATTCCAGCCTAAGTTTAAGGATAGTGTAGGAGCGTGCAGGGTCAGAAACCGCTTTATTATCAGATTCCAGCGTATACATTTTGGAAAGGACTGCATCCAAGCGAAGGTTGTATTGTTTCTTGGCTTGGGCATATGCTTGAATAATTAACCCTCTCATATAGGCCTTATGGGTGTTCCATAATAAGAAGGTGTCCTCAGTAGAGGCAGCATTCATGTCCCAGTATTCCCAGAGTTCCTGAGAGAGCAATTTAACATTAGTAGGAAAGCTGATAACTTTTGAATTGTAGCACAAAAGGCGGACTGGGGGAGAGGCATCCCTCTCCTCCACATACAAGGAGATAGTGGCATGGTCAGACCATGTGATGTCTGATATGGAGGAGGAGGCCTGTTGCAGTAGCCATTTATCTACTAAAAACATGAGTATATGTGGAATGCCTGGGGAGAAAAATGTATATAGGTAGATTCAGTAAGAGTTAGGCCGACTTATCAGTAGATAAGCCGGCCTAACTCAGAATCTACGCCGACGTATGTTTAAGCGTATGTTCAAACAGAGATACGCTTAAACATATCTAAGATAGGACGGCTTGCGCCGTCCTATCTTAGATTGCAATTTTTCGGATGGCCGCTAGGTGGCGCTTCCATTGCGGTTCGACATAGATTATGTAAATGAGTTTGTACGCCGATTCACGAACGTATGCCCGGCCGCCGCAGTCGATTTACGCCGTTTCAGTAAGGCCTTAGGAGGCCTAAAGTTATTCCACCTATGAGGTGGAATAACAATGTTAAAGTATGGCCGCCGTTCCCGCCGCGAGATTCAAAATTTTAACGTCGTTTGCGTAAGTCGTCCGCGAATCGGGATTTACGTCGTTTGTGTCCACGTCGAAATCAATAGGCCCGTGCGGCGTACGTAACCGCAATGCACTCTGGGAAATGTAGTCGCCCGGCGCATGCGCAGTGACAAAAAAACGTCAAAAACGTGAGGTCAAGCCTCATTACCATTAAACACGCCCCCCCAACCCATTTGAATTAGGCGCCCGTACGCCCGCCGCATTTACACTACGCTGCCCTAAGTAAGGAGGCAAGTACTTTGTGAATCATGTACTTGCCTCTCTTACTTAAGGCGGCGTAGTGTAAACACGCTAGGCTACGCCGACCTAGGTTTGCGCGCCCCTACCTGAATCTACCCAAGTGTCTCTTTCAGCAGCATGTAGACATCAAAGAGGTCCTCAGAGTGGAGTAGAGGGAAAAGAGTAGGTGGCGATCTTCTAGCGGGCTTGGAGGAGTCTATCGCCGGTTTCACTGCTAAGTTAAAGTCCCCGCACAAAAACAGACGGCCGTATCTAATTTTGTCTATTTTGTGAAGTAACTTGCGAAGGTGTTTAAGGATAAGAATATGAGCTTCACAGGATCATACATCATAGTGCAAAATACATTTATAGCCAGCATTATATGCAAAACACAAAATTGTAGAAGGACTAGTTATAAACATTATATAAAGTGTGGTTATACAATATAGAAACCAAAATGGCGATTATGGATTTGTTTGTGCATACCGTATTACCGTGTGCTTATCTCAAGTACTATGAGGAAAACACATACCAAGGGATATGGGTCAGCATGGTACTGTCGTTCTGCTTGTGTGACTTGCTAATAAGACACCCTATAAAAAGGGACATTAAGCTCTATTCAGAGCATACTGTGACTGCCTTATGTGTGTTCTCCGTAATTATGTAATATAATTGCGTAACAAATAAACATGATTTGGAACTCTCTCAGTCTGAAGGTAATTTCATAGGTTTCCTGTAGAATAAGGAACTTGAGATTAAATCTCCAGAGGAATTAGTTGGTGAGTGTTTGGGGTATACCCATTCTCCAGGGTTCATGGTTGGGTATTTATTAGGGTTGTCCCGATACCACTTTTTTAGGACCGAGTACAAGTACCGATACTTTTTTTCAAGTACTCGCCGATACCGAATACTGATACTTTTTTTTTAAATATGTCCCCACACAGATGCAGCCATGTCCCCCCATATGCAGCCATGTCCCCCCCATATGCAGCCATGTCCCCCCCATATGCAGCCATGTCCCCACACAGATGCCGCCATGTCCCCCCACAGATGCCGCCATGTCCCCCCACAGATGCCGCCATGTCCCCACACAAGCAGCCATGTCCCCCCCATATAAGCAGCCATGTCCCCCCATATAAGCAGCCATGTCCCCCATATAAGCAGCCATGTCCCCCCATATGCAGCCATGTCCCCCATATAAGCAGCCATGTCCCCCCATATAAGCAGCCATGTCCCCCCATATAAGCAGCCATGTCCCCCCATATAAGCAGCCATGTCCCCCCATATAAGCAGCCATGTCCCCCCATAAGCAGCCATGTCCCCCCATATAAGCAGCCATGTCCCCCCATATAAGCAGCCATGTCCCCCCATATAAGCAGCCATGTCCCCCCATAAGCAGCCACGTCCCCCCATAAGCAGCCATGTCCCCCCATAAGCAGCCACGTCCCCCCCCCCCTTACCTGCATGCTGCCGCGCCGCTAATACGAGCGGGGAACATTACAGCTTTCATTTGAATAGCTGTAATGATTTGCGCCGCGCTGCGTATAGACACTCCCCCTTGCTCGGGATTGGACAGATCACCCGAGCAAGGGGGAGTGTCTATACGCGGCGCGGCGGGAACATTACAGCTATTCAAATGAAAGCTGTAATGTTCCCCGCTCGTATTAACCAGGCGGCCGGCGGGATGCGGTGTAGCGACAGCGGCGGGGGGTCTGAGTATTCTATTTAGGCATCGGCGGTATTTGCGGGAGTACAAGTACTCCCACAAATACTCGGTATCGGGACAACCCTAGTATTTATGTCACAGGTCAGAACGATCCATCTGCCTTAGGTGGTCTAACACAGAGTCTTTGAGACAAAAGGATAGAGAGTTCTTAATTTCCGTGAGCAACCCTCATTTCTTGAGATAGGAAGAAGTTCTGAACAGCAGCAGCACTCCAAAAAATTATTTGCCTTTTATTAAAAAAATAGGATCAAAAATACATGTCACAGCAGAACGGACAGAAGAGTTGACGCGTTTCACACTATCAAACAGTGCTTAGTCATAGCTAGTGATTAAGCACTGTTTGATAATGTGAAAGGCGTCAGCTCTTCTGTCCGTTCTGCTGTGGCATGTATTTTTGATCCTATTTTTTTTTAATAAAAGGCAAATCATTTTTTGGAGTGCGGCTGTCCAGAACTTCTTCCTATCTCATTACTATATGCATTACCAACACCTGTGGCTTCTAAACTGGAGGAGGGGCTTTACTTTTGTCTGACCTACCTGGAGCGGTGATATCCTTTTCCCTACTTGATTCCTGGACTTTGCACACCCTTATTTCTTACAAGGGCCAGATGTAAAGAAAATATGTGAAAAATCCCTGTGGCTATATCTTGGAAGGGCATGAAAGTGGGGCTCCTGTACACAGAGAATATCAGCCTGGGGGTAGAGGCTTCCTTTCACATTAAGGCATGATTTGCTGGGTGGTTCAAGCTTCTGGTATTCAGAGAGGCTATTTTAAACCCCATGTAAGGAAGGCAGGTAAGTGGTCGGAGGTAGTCGCAGCTCTAGGCTCAGTGGTAGGTATTTCTTGCCGCAGGAGGGAAGGACATGACCACTGTGAGGGCTTGGAGGCAGGAACTTGGTGCCAAGAAGAAGCAGTAGTAGACGCTTTAGGCCCCGTACACACGAGGAGACATGTCCGATGAAAACGGTCCGCGGACCGTTTTCATCGGACATGTCTCCTGGGAGCTTTTGGTCTGATGTGTGTACACACCATCAGACCAAAATCCCCGCAGACAGAGAACGCGGTGATGTAGAAAACACCAACGTTCTCAAACACGGAAGTGCAATGCTTCCACGCATGCGTCAAATCAATTCGACGCATGCGCGGGATTTCGGGACGCTGGTTACACGTCATAACCAGCGGACATGTCCGATTAGGTGTACTAACCATCGGACATGTTTCCAGCGGACAAGTTTCTTAGCTTGCTAAGAAACTTTTGTCCGCTGGAAACCTGTCCGCTAGGCCGTACACACGGTCGGACATGTCCGCGGAAACTGGTCCGCGGACCAGCTTCCGCGGACATGTTCGACCGTGTGTACGCGGCCTTCGAGTATTGAGTATAGAGTGCATCTTCATGTGCCGTGGAATTAGAGCTAATGTAGACAAAAGATAAACCGAGATGGCCAATGGTCTCAGGAGAGAAGGTGAAACCAACTGTAAGAACTAAACAAAACAGTAACAAAAATAAAAAGATTCTGGGAAGAACCGTGTGCAGGTAAACTGATAAACTGTAAGGGGGACAGAGAGAAAGAGACAACAGTCTCCCAGCTGGGGAATTATATAGCTGTGGTTCCCAAAGGGGCAATTAGGACTCACTTTATCAGACCACTTGCCAGTCCGATGTCATTGTATAAGGGCCTCCGGGGGCCAGGAAGGGGTGTGCCTTCTTCTTAGTCCCATCTCCTGAGCAGTTAAAGCCCGCTTTCCAATGACATGACGGTTGAAATTCCTCTATTGTGCTTGATGACCAAGGTACATGAGTAGCACCAGTGGTGGGTGATGTTGTTCCTCAGAGCCTTGGTGACCATGGCCCCATTCTTACGTCTCTGCAACCTGGAGAACTTCTCCGGGAGGTGTTCTGCCCAGCAGAAATCAGACATAATCTTTTTGTCCTGAAAGAGTTGAATCCTCAACAACACATCACAGGGGATAGATTGGGGCACGTGAGCAGGTTTCAGAATTCTGTGGATCCTTTCAAGGTCCTCTGGCATCAAGGAGGGAGCCACAGACTTGAACAAGTCTTGCACATAGTGGGCTACTTGGGCTTGTTGGTCTGATTCTGGGATCCTCTGGATTTTATTATTGTTCCTTCGGGATCTCGCCTCCGCTACTTTTGCCTTAAGCCACTGGATGTCATCGCTGTGTGCGCTGTGGGCATCAACAAGTGTGTTAAAGTAGGAGCCATTTTCTCCCATTTAACTGCTAGCCGACCATCCTCCCCAGTTACACTGGTTGGCACGGCTGCGCAAATCGCCGTAGGTATACAACACTCCTTGAAGATGATCTAGCAGTCGCACGCACACCCGCAGCATGTCCCCAGAGCCGATGCACTTGTCCGGCAGGCACGATGACCACCGGGCACCCGCGATCGCTCATGACAGAGCAGGAACATAGATCTGTATGTATGTAAACACACTGATCCACGTCCTGTCAGAGGAGAGGAGACAGATCGTGTGTTCCTAGTATATGGGAACACTGATCGGTCTCCTCCCCTAGTCAGTCCCATCCCCCAAGGTTAGAGCACCCCTAGGGAACACAGTTAACCCCTTGATCGCCCTCCTGGTGTTAACCCTGCCAGTGACATTTATACAGTAATCAGTGGCTATTTTTAGCTTTGATCGCTGTATAAATGTCAATGGTCCCAAAAAAGTGTTCAAAAGTGTCCGATCTTTCCGCCACAATGTTACAGTCCTCATAAAAATGACTGATCACTGCCATTAGTAGTAAAATAATAATAATAATAAAAATGCCATAAATCTATCCCCTATTTTGTAGACGTTAGAACTTTTGCGCAAACTAATCAATATACGCTTATTGCTTATTTTTAACAAAAATATGTAGAAGAATACGTACCGGCCTAAACTGATGAATATTTTTTTATATATATTTATTATAGTAAAAAAGTACAAAATATTGTGATTTTTTCCTAATTGTTGCTCTTTTTTTGTCAATTGTCAGTAAAAGCAACGCTGTGCTGTTTCGCGAAAAATGACCTGGTCAGGAAGGGGGAAAATTCATCCGGGGCTGAGGAGGTTAATCTTCAATTTGAACTACCCTTTCATCCACTTCACGGAGTTCCCCTTTAAAACTGTCGGCCTGCAGGGATACTCTAAGTGACAGAAGCATATCTATTAATGTGGTGTCAAGACACAGTGGCCTGAGATGGGGAAGGGTGCTTTGGGATCCGGGCGATCAGGGGGAAGGGGAGAATCCGCCTGCATTGTGCCTACCTCCATGTCATTTAGGAAAGCCTGGTCGTCTTCTGACTGTATGAGGGGCTGGGCTGCAGGTGGAGGGAGTTGAAGCTCCAGAGCCTGAAGAAGGGTTTAGATTGTGTTGTCCGGCCTCTCGACACCATGATGCCTGCCCCTGGAGGGACCCTGGCCGCCAGATTGCCAATGCCAAAGCCTCGGAGGTAGAGGGGAAAAAAATCCCTCAAGTTTTTTTTTGGACGGGGGTAGGGTTGCCACCTCATCCCTTTAAAACAGAACACATATGAATTACACAGGTTCTGTGGCTGATTAAGGTGGTAATTGAACTCAAGTGGAGCCTTATCTAAATTAAATTAGCCTCAGAACCTGTGTAATTCATATGTGTTCTGTTTTAAAGGGATGAGGTGGCAACCCTAGACGGGGGCCTTCTTTCATTTCCTGGGCATGCCATTGGGTCCTGGATGCAATCCAAAGGTGTCTGGTGGATGCAGAAGCGGCAGTAAGTCCATCAGATTTGTGATTTCCCCAGCTGTGGAACTAACACAGTCACCACACCCCCATCACTGGGTTATTGACTCCTCCCTCATTATCACTTTCTGTTTAGGGTTCCAAAGTTTGAGGATGTTATCACATTATTATCACCATGTAAAAGTCTGTGCTCCAATCAAATCATCAGATATAAATTGTCCAGCTGGTAGGAAATGGGTGTAACAAAAGTGAATACATATTATGTGTATATATAGCAGTGGGTAGAGGGGAAAGAGCAGAAGTCGGGACTATGTAATGAACAACTTATTATATGGGATACAAAAGTTAGGACTATAAAATCTCAGAAGTGCAGGGGTCAGGAGTATGTAATGTACAATATAAATTATACAGTGTAAGGGTCAGGACTCATAATATTGGTATTCAGTAATCAGTGGAAGCTTAAATGTTTACATGAGACAAGTTGCAGAGATCCCACACCGCTGCCTCCCATCTCCTGAGACTGCAGTCAGTGACTTGGGTCTGAGACTATACAGATATATCCCTCCACCCGACACAGCCAGCAGACAACAGAGCAAGTACCCCTGGGAGAATTGTTCTGTCAGAGATCATGCTAGACCTGGGTATGATCAAAACGAAACCTTTGCTATCAGCTGAACCCCAGAATCTCCATAAATCCAGTCTAGAGACATAAATTGTGTCTGCAGCACAGAGAAGGAAGATTATCCGAGAGAAATACAGGAATACAGGACGGGGAACACAGCTCAGGAAAGTGACCAGGGGATTACAGGCTGATATCACCCAGTCCCCGCCCTACTCTGGACCAATCAGTGAGCAGTATGGGTGGAGGAATGTATTTAGTGTTAATGACCCACCTGTGCTGATCTCTGTAGGAGTGTCCTCCTCTATAAATGTCCCCGTTATTCCATCCTCCTCCATAGACTGCTGATCATCCCTCACATACGTCTCTTCTTCTTCTGATTTCACCTCAAATTCTATATCAATTGGATCTCCATTCTAAACCAAGAGAATGAGAGAGAATATCATCTGTAAGATATAAACTTTATTATTGTGACATCACATAAAAAAATCCAAACATTATTTGCACAAATCCATGTTCTAGATGCTCTATTCTACCAACCTTGTAACAGTGGGGGATGGTGTGACCTTCCTGTGTGGAATCCCGGGAATACAGAGGACGGGGACATCTCTCTGGTGGGTTCCTGATATTAGGTGGCTCCATCATATCCTTGTGTCCTTCTGATAACTCCTCCATCACTCCATACTCCTCATCCTCCTCTTTATACTCTTCTTTAATATCAATATTATCATCCTCGAGGTTTCCACTCTGAATATATAATAAAACATTCATTGTATCAAACATGCTGTGTATAAATCAGAACTACCAATAATTGTCACTCATCTACCTGATGATGGTGGGGGATGGTGTACAGATCTTTGTGTTCGTTTTGAAACTCTGACTCCTCCATCACCCCATCCTCATCATCCTCCTCTTTTATCTCTTCTTTAACTTCAACTTTAGAATCTCTCAGGTTTCCACTCTGAATATAGAATAAAAATGACATCAATGGTAACAATGCAGATAATGATAATGTACAGATCCTAATGATACTATCAGTGATTTTTCCTCATCTACCTGATGATGATGAGGGATGGTGTGACCTTCCTGTGTGGAATCCCTGGAATACAGAGGACGGGGACATCTCTCTGGTTGGTTCCTGGTATTAGGTGGCTCCATCATATCCTTGTGTCTTTCTGATAACTCCTCCATCACTCCATACTCCTCATCCTCCTCTTTATACTCTTCTTTAACATCAATATTATCATCCCCGAGGTTTCCACTCTGAATATATAATAAAACACACACTGTAACAAACATGATTTTTTTTAAAGAATCACAAGAGATTGTTCCTCATCTACCTGATGATGGTGGGGGATGGTGTGACCTTCCTGTGGGGAATCCCGGGAATACAGAGGACGGGGACATCTCTCTGGTGGGTTCCCATTACTGGATCCATCTGTAGGAAACACACACACTGGGGTAGATTCAGGAACAATTTCCGCCGGTGTAGACTGAGATGCGCGGCGTAAATGCCAATTTGCGCCGGCGTATCTCCGCGCCGTATTCAGCAAACAACATTACGCCGTAACGTAGATTTTTTTTTTTCGTTTGGACCTTTCCACGCCGGTGCGGCGTGGGCGCCCATTTACGCTGGTCTGAACTAGCGCGGCCCTGGTTTTTCTATTTTAAATATGCAAATGAGGGAGTTGGTCCGATTCAGCAAATTACGAATTGCCGGCGCAGGCTACTCCCGGTGCGTGTAACTCTGGTTTGCAGCGGAAAGTTACCCTTTATAAAGCAGGGGTAACTTTACACCACACTTGCACAGGTCATTTGGAGAGCAGATAAAACCACATCGCTACAGACGAACTGAGCTGCAAGTACACTTGCTGGACAACACCTGTGTGCCATCATGCCAGGGGCAGCCGTGGTCCTTGCACTTCTGCGTCGACGGGCACGTAGGAGGGAACAGGAGATAATCTTCCGCACACGCATTAATGTTTTTGGCATGGGGGACGCAGAGGTGTATCGCACCTACAGGTTCAGCCGTGAAGCCATACTGGAAATCACCAGATTCCTGCAGGATGACCTCACAAGCCCCACACTCCGCACACATGCAGTGCAGCCACTGGTGAAGGTATTAGCCACACTTCATTTCTTGGCCACTGGTTCTTTTCAAAGGACAAGTGCACTGTCGGCTGGGATGTCACAACCCACCGTGAGCAGGTGTGTTCACCAGGTGATACCAGCAATATTGAGACACATGTCCCACCTCTTCATAAAACCCTCCCAGGAGGTCCAGCGGATGAAGACAATGCAAGATTTTTATGCAATTGATAGATTTCCTGGCACAGTGGGTGCAATTGATTGTACACATGTGGCACTTCAGCCCCCCCGTGACATCGAGCACATTTATTGTAATCGAAAGCACTGGCATTCGATTAATGTGCAGATTATAGTAGATGCCCAAGGACTAATATGGCACGTCCGTGCCAAACACCCCGGCTCGTGCCATGATAGCTTTATTTATCGTCATAGCAACATCCCAGATGAATTTGACCAGAACGTCTACGGGGACAGCTGGCTGGTTGGTGAGTGACATGGGTGTCAGGTATGACTGTCCCCCCCCATGATATAGACATCACGAGGGGCACATGCATGAGTAACATCCTCCTGTCTTTTCCCTTACAGGTGATGCAGCATATGCACTTGGACCACATATGATGACCCCATTCCGGAACCCCCAAACCCCAGGAGAGAAGAGATACAACCTAGCCCATGCACGGACCCGTGGAGTTGTGGAGCGAACATTTGGTCTGCTGAAATCTCGTTTTCGCTGCCTGGATAAGTCTGGGGGGACCCTGTTATATTCCCCTGAATTTGTTTGCAAAATTATCGGGGCTTGTTGCATTCTCCATAACTTTGCAGTGAGAAGGGGCCTGGAGATTGAGCTACGTGAGGACCTGACCCCCCAACCACATAATCCCCCCCTGCCAGAGGCTAACCCGTCTGCTGAAGGAAGAGCAGTCAGGAGTCGCCTCGTCGAACGTTATTTTTCACGATTAAATTAATGTTAATGGATGCATGCACATCACTGTGGTCCCTAACACATACACCCCACATTCACACAGAATTGGATTAGACCGAAGTACCACCCATGGTACTAGGGAGCAGCAACGCCGCGCCAAGGCTCCAATTATGTTGCTGTCCATTCATACATCTTTATGAATAAATCATGCACTAACTCCCGTGTGCATATAAAATAATAAATAATTCTCATAACTTGAGAAAATAAAAATAAATTTTTGCAATACATGAGTAAAATGGAAAAAATATTCTCATAACCTGAGTAGAAAAATAAAATTTTTTAAATAACATGACTATAAAAAAAAAAAAAACCTGAGTATAATTAAATTTAACCAAAATCAACGGCCCTGGGCTCTTTCTTGGCCCTCGGCTCCTGGGGCGCAGTTGCCTGCGGCGAGCCGGGGCTGGTGGGGCAGGGGGTGGTGGGGCAGGGGGTGGTGGTGGTGGTACCTCCCCCAGTCTCTCCCTAGCTGCATCCCTGCCCTCCATTGCCACGGCTAACCTATTAAGGTAGATATTAGTTGCAGCCTGCATCCGCAGCCGGCGGGTCACATTGCTGCGCTGCTGGCGCCGTGTCAGCCTCCCCTCCTCTCTTACTGCACCTGCCAGGCTGCGGACCTCTGCCACCAGCTCGCTTGTGGTGGCCTGAAGCTCACCCAGAGACGTGAGAAGGGCTGCCCCGTTACCCACCACGTCCTGGAGGCTGTCGTTTATTAGTAAACTCTGGCCAGCCTGCTGAGTAATGGCCTCCCTCATTGCCAGAGTGCAGGCAGCCTGGCTCTCTGCAGAGGACTCCAGGCTAGCAGCCACCCGTGAGAGATCCCCCGCAAGAGACCCCATATAGCGGGTCTGTTTAGTTTGGTCCCTTGCCAGAGACACCTCCAGCTCGTCATGGACTCTCCTCCTTTTTTGACGAGCCATCCTTGGGGCAGGAGTAGATTGAGGACGGCTGGAGGGGCTTGGGTCCTGTGAGGGCCCGGCCTGGGAGGGGCTTGGGTCCTGTGAGGGCCCGGCCTGGGAGGAGCTTGGGTCCTGTGAGGGCCCAGCCTGGGAGGGGCTTGGGTCCTGTGAGGGCCCGGCCTGGGAGGGGCTTGGGTCCCTAGGTGGGGAATCCCTGATAGGGCTAGAGAGCCCTGAGGGGGTAAATGTCATGAGGGGGGAGGTGGGGGAGGGGTCAGGAATGGGGGTCTCCAAAAATAAAATAAACGTTTCCTCCTCCTCTTCTACAGGCTGCTCCTCCACCACTTCCTCCACCACAGAGGTAGGGGCAGTCTCCACCCTGGATGTGGTGGGTCGGTCGGCAGCCGATGATGGCCCAGCTCCATCCTGCACATCTGTGGAGGACACAAAACATTCAGATGTTGGTGGAACCACACAATTGTCACTTGTTCCCTCCCCCCCACACACACATGCAACACACCAGAAAGAAGAGAAAACACACTTACCTGTCCTCAAGGGCTGCTCTCCAGAATCAAACCCATCCAGGCCCTCCACCACCGAACGATCTAGGAACCTGGCCACCACAAGGTCCTCTGATGTCAATGTAATTTTTTTTGCTGGCCCACCACCTGTTCCCCTGGCATGTTTACGCATTGCCACCAACTTGTCTTTAACCAGTTTGCGCAAATCATTAATTTTTTTTCTGATATGTTTGGGCTGCCTCTCCGCAACCCCCAAAGCATTGACCTGGTTAGTAATGATGGCAAAAATTCGCTCTTTATCAGATTTGCCAGTGTGCCCACTCTGTGGCCCATAGAGGCGGTCCCCATGTTGGGAGAGCCCCTCAATAATTACTGCCCTCTCCTCAGGGCTAAAGTTGGTCATCCGGACACCTGTTGCTTCTTCAGCAGACATAATAATGCACAGACAATAGCAAGAGCAATAGCAAATTACCTAGCAGTTGATAAAATTGCTTGGGAACATTTGCACCTGTAGGGCGGAACTCTGGTCCGATTTATGGCCTGGGCGTAGGCAGTGGGCCGGCGTAGCGCAGGTGTCACGCCGGGGGGCAGTTCTGAGCATGGGCAGATTGGGGCATTTGCCCCAGGGAGCACACTGCGCATGCGCGGCCGACTCTGCGCCCCGCCGTGACCCCTGCGCCACGCTCCCCGCTTCATTAGCATAGGGAGCCACCCATTTTATTCTACCCCGCCTTACGCCGCGCTACGCCACCTTACGCCGTGTAAAATCCGCCACGCCGGGGCAAGAGACAGGAAAAAAGTTTCCTGAATCACTAGCATGCCTCTCTGCGCTGCTCCGGCGCAGTGTAAAAAAGATGCACTGCGCCGGACCAAAGATCCGCTGATGTTCCTGAATCTGGCCCAGTGACTGAATATATTTAGCTGGATTCAGGTAGAGCAGCGTATGTTTAAGCCGGCGTAACGCATCCCATTTGCACTACGCCGACGTAAAATAGTGAGGCAAGTACAGTATTCACAAAGCACTCTCTCCGTAAGTTACGCCGGCGTAGCGCAAATGGGTTGGCGTAACCCAGCCTAATTCAAAGTAGGCATATAGTGGGTGGGCTACATTTAAATTACCGTGACCCCATGTAAATGAGGGCCGTTCGTACGGCGCATGCTCAGAATCACGTCGCAAATACTCCCTACGTAACGACGTTGGCTCAATGCTTTCGACGTTAACGTCAATGCTTTCGCCCAGCCCCATTCACGTACGCTTACGCAAACAACATAAAATACGACGGCTGTTCTGTCGTCCATACTTTGCATGGGCTGCGCCATCTTTTTGGTGGTTTATCTTTACGCCGGCGTATGTCTTACGTAAACAGTGTATCTTACTGCGAGGGGCATACATACATCGTGAATCGGCGTATCTTGCTCATTTACATATTCGACGCGTAAATCCACGTAACGCCCCTAACAGCCAACGTAAATATGCACATAAGATACGACGGCGTAGGAGACTTACGTCAGTTGTATCTTGGCCAAATTTAGGCGTATCTGGTTTCCAGAATACGCTTAAATATACAACAGTGCGCATTCAGACTTACGACGGCGTATCTACTGATACACCGTTGTAAGTCTTTCTGAATCCGGCTAATAGTTTCTATGTGTTTATCAGATGATGGGGGATCTAGGTGGAGCCTCCGTACTGCTCTCTCCTGTACAATAAAGTCTCCTCTTACCCGGTGATGTGAGGGGCGGCTGATTGTCCATCATGACGTCCTTGTAGAGATCCTTGTGTCCTTCTAAATACTCCCACTCCTCCATGGAGAAATAGACAGTGACGTCCTGACACCTTATAGGAACCTGACACACACAATGATACAGTCACCATCCAGACACATCCCTTGTCTGTTACTGGATAATATCCCAGAATTCCCAGCACCGCTCACCTCTCCTCCATCATCTCTCTGGTGACTTCTAGAATCTTCTTTGTATTTCTCTATTCTATCAGGGAGGGAGGGGGAGGCAATGTGATGGTCATATGATCTCCAGTAAATGTGTATATAGACTGCGCTGCCAAAAATATAAATAAAGATTATTAAACAGTTTGTCACATTTAAAAATAAAGAAATGAATGACACCAGAAAACACAACTAATGTCCAAAGAATCAAAAAGTCCCCTTCAAATATTAGTTGCTTGAAAAACAAGAGGTAGGTGAACAGGTGCTGTGCCATTAGTAACAGATAAACATGTGACCACTTCCAGGGGACCCCACATGGATGACACTCACCACAATGGATGGACCTTCTATTACTAGATAGGTCTCACTGTGCATTTTGGTTGGACCCGCTGTGTATCTTGTCACCAACTTGTCCATTCACATGTACCTGGATGTGATTTCTTCCAATGCCAAACACTGCCACTCCCCCCACTAATAGAAGTGGTATAATCTTTTTAGTATAGACCAGCAGTCTCCAAACTGTGGCCCGGGGTCTGATGCGGCACTTTGCTTGCCTTTATATGGCCCTTGTAGCACTATTCCATCCACTGACACTAACAATGGGGAATTATTCATCCCACTGACATTAACGATAAGGAACCATTCCTTCCATTGATATGAACGATGGTGCACAGTTCCTCCTACTGACACCAACGATGGGGCATTGTTTACTTCCGCTGGACATTTTCTACTCCCACTGGCCCCTCTAAAGTCTAAACTGGCCCTTTCTTTAGAAAGTTTGGAGACCCCTGATATAGACTGATGAGGTGAGAAGATGATTGGTGGGAAAGGTGACACATCTCCAAAATGGAGCGTGTTCCGGCCCTGTAAGTGGGGAAATGTTCTGACCCTGAAGGGGTTAATCTAGGTCTCCACACTATATATGTGTGTATCATCATCTGCTGGAGATAAAAGACGTCACAGTGACTACGGAGGAAGAGGACGGACATGACGGGGTTACTGGGTGTAAATAGAAGATAAGATCTTATTACCTCCTCTGCTGCCACTTCCAGCAACGTCTTCTCTCTACTTCCTCCCGACTCACCTCTCACCCGAAACTTCCTGTCTGTATTCCATAGAGATCTCCTGGCTGGATATTAGTGACATCACCACCTTGTGGAGATCAGAGGAACTGCAGCCCAGAGAAACGTCTCGTAGTGTGAACACGGCCTTGTGCTGTGGTGCTGTGTGTGTATGTACTGTATATCCTTATAGATGGGTCATCTCCAGGGCCGGACTTACCATTGGGCTTGACTGGGCTCAAGCCCATGGCCCCCCCCAATAGGGGGCCCCGGATGGCAACCCCCCCTTTTTTTTTTAGGGGTCCGGAGGCCCCCAGTGCCCCGGACGGCAACCCCCCCCTTTTTTTTTTTTATAAAAATTTTTTTTTTTTATATATATATATACATCGTACCCCTACCCATTCACCTGGGGGAAAAATGTAAAGTAAAAAAAACACACCACACAGATTTTTAAAACAATTTATTAGTCAGCTCCGGGGCCCCCCCTTTCTTCTTTAAGCTCTTTCACAAGGGGGGGTGTCTTCTCTCCCGGTCTTCTCTCTTCCGCCGGGGCCCTGGCCTTCGCCGATTTCTGCCGGGGGAGGGCGCCATCCCCCGGGGCCCCCCAACCCCTTTAAGCTCTTTTACATTGGGGGGGCCCGCAGGCTTTCTCTGTTTTCTGCCGGGAGAGTGCGCCATCCGCCGGGCTTCTCCGGTGACTTCCGCTGGGGCTCCCCCAACCCCTTTAAGCTCTTTTACATTAGGGGGGGCATCCGGGCTTTGCCGACTTCTGCCGGCCTTCTCCGGTGCCTTCCGCCAACCCCCCGGTCTTTTATCTGCTGTCTTGTTCCCTCTTCTGCCTGTCTCCTCCGCTGAGCCCAAGGCTTTCTTCTCTGTTCCCTCTTCTGCCTGGCTCCTCCGTGGAGCCCAGGGCTTTCTTCTCTGTTCCCTCTTCTGCCTGGCTCCTCCGCGGAGCCCAGGGCTTTCTTTCCGCTTTCTTCTCTGATCCCTCTTCTGCCTGTCTCCTCCGTGGAGCCCAGGGCTTCTTTCCGCTGTCTTCTTCCTTCTTCTCTTCCAGCGATGTTGACACGACGAGGTCTCCGGCTGTAATGCCATCTCAGCGGTGCGCATCGACTTATATAGGCATAGGGCGTGGTCACCGGGTGATGCCACCCTGCGACCCCAACCTTTGTGACATCACATTCCCAGGATCCCCTCATATCAGTGATCAGTGAAAAAAGGACATTTTTACATTATCATGAAATTGTTGTTACTGAAAGACAGAAATGTATCAATTCTGAGGGAACCCCTAGAATCCTTTACAGGAACCCTGGCTGAGAAAGGCTGGACTAGTCAGTAATATATTTCTATTCCCCTTGGTGGGAGTGGAGATGACCCATCTATAAAGATATAGGGCCAGATTCACGTAGATCAGCGGATCTATAGATCCGCTCGATCTACGTGATTTAAGATTCGCTCCCGCAAGTTTGAGAGGCAAGTGGCTAATTCACAAACCACTTACCTCCAAACTTGCAGCAGCGGATCCTAAATCCCCCAGGCGGAATTCAAATTCCGCGGCTAGGGGGAGTGTACTATTTAAATCAGGCGTGTTCCCGCGCCGATTTAAATGCGCATGCGCCGTCCGAGGAATTTCCCGGCGTGCATTGCTCCCACTGACGTCACTAGGACGTCAGTGGTTTCGACGTGAGCGTGACTTGCGACGCGCGTGTTTGTGAATTGGCGTACGCAAACGACGTTAGAAAATTCAAATTCGACGCGGGAACGCCGGCTATACTTAACATTGGCTGCGCCTGATAAAAGCAGGGGTAAGTATACGACGGGAAAGCCGCTACGGAAACGTCGTAAGAAGACTGCGTCGGGTCCGTGTACGTTCGTGAATTTGCGTATCTCGCTGATTTACATATTATTCAAGGTAAATCAGCGGGAACGCCCCCGGCGCCATTTTTAAATTGAAAATAAGATCCGACAGTGTAACACATTGTAACACTGTCGGATCTAAGCCCTATCTATGCGTAACTGATTCTATGAATCAGGCGCATAGATAGGACCAGTGTAAGTCAGAGATACGATGGTGTATCTGTAGATACACCGTCGTATCTCTTTGTGAATCTGGCCCATACAGTACATACACACACACAGCACAAGGCCACTTCAATATATTTCTCAGGACTGCAGTTCCTCTGATTTCCACAAGGTGGTGATCTCACTTATACACAGGAAGTCTCTATGGAAGACAGGAAGTGATGTCAGGTACAGACAGGAAGTTCCGGGTGAGAGGTGAGTCGGGAGGAAGTGGAGAGACGACATTGCTGGAAGTGGCAGCAGAGGAGGTAATAAGATCTTATCTTCTATTTACACCCAGTAACCCCCGTCATGTCCGTCCTCTTCCTCCATAGTCACTGTGACGTCTTTTATCTCCAGGAGATAAATAGTGTGTAAACCTAGACTAATCCCTTCCTTCAGGGTTGGATCACTCTCTATTTTGGAGATGTGTCACCTTTCCCACCAATCACCTTCTCACCTCATCAGTCTATATCAGGGGTCTCCAAACTTTCTAAACAAAGGGCCAGTTTAGACTTTAGAGGGGCCAGTGGGAGTAGAAAATGTCCAGTGGAAGTAAACAATGTCTCATCGTTGGTGTCAGTAGGAGGAACTGTGTCCCTATCATTCATATCAATGAAATGAATAGTGCCCCATTGTTGATATCAATAGAAGGAATGGTGCCCTATCGTTGATGTCAGTGGGATAAATAATACCCCATAGTTAGTGTCAGTGGATGGAATAGTACCACAAGGGCCAGATAAAGGCAAGCAAAGAGCCGCATGCAGCCCCAAGGCCTCAGTTTGGATACCGCTCATCTATACTATACAGATTATACCACTTTTATTAGCGGGGGAGTGGCAGAGTATATCATTGGAAGAAATCACATCCAGGTACATATGAATGGACAAGTTGGTGACAAGATACACAGCGGGTCCAACCAAAATGCACAGTGAGACCTATCTAGTAATAGAAGATCCATCCATTGTGGTGAGTGTCATCCATGTGGGGTCACCTGGAAGTGGTCACGTGTTTATCTGTTACTAATGGCACAGCACCTGATCACCTACCTCTTGTTTTACAAGCAACTGATATTTGAAGGGGACTTTTTGATTTTTTGGACATTAGTTGTGTTTTCTGTTGTCATTCATTTCTTTATTCTTTATATGTGACAAACTGTTTAATGATCTTTATTTATATTTTTGGCAGCGCAGTCTATATACACATTTACTGGAGATCATATGATAATCACATTGCCTCCACCTCCTCCCTGATAGAATAGAGAAATACAAAGAAGATCCTAGAAGTCACCAGAGAGATGATGGAGGAGAGGTGAGCGGTGCCGGGAATTCTGGGACATTATCCAGTAACAGACAAGGGGTGTGTCTGGATGGTGACTGTATCATTGTGTGTGTCAGGTTCCTATAAGGTGTCAGGATGTCACTGTCTATTTCTCCATGGAGGAGTGGGAGTATTTAGAAGGACACAAGGATCTCTACAAGGACGTCATGATGGACAATCAGCCGCCCCTCACATCACCGGGTAAGAGGAGACTTTATTGTAAAGGAGAGAGCAGTACGGCGGCTCCACCTAGATCCCCCATCATCTGATAAACACATAGAAACAATGTATTCAGTCAGTGTGTGTGTTTCCTACAGATGGATCCAGTAATGGGAACCCACCAGAGAGATGTCCCCGTCCTCAGGATTCCCAGGATTCCACACAGGAAGGTCACACCATCCCCCACCATCATCAGGTAGATGAGGAACAATCACTGATAGTATTATTAGGATCTGTACATTATCTGCATTGTTACCATTGATGTCATTTTTATTCTATATTCAGAGTGGAAACCTGAGATATTCTAAAGTTGAGGTGAAAGAAGAAGAAGAAGAAGAGACTTATATGAGCGATGATCAGGAGGATGGAATATTGAGGCTAATTCTAGAGGACGGTACTCTTACAGAGATCAGCACAGGTGGGTCATTAACACTAAATACATTCCTCCACCCATACTGCTCACTGATTGGTCCAGAGTAGGGTGGGGACTGGGTGATATCAGCCTGTAATCCCCTGGTCACTTTCCTGAGCTGTGTTCCCCGTCCTGTATTCCTCTTGGATAATCTTCCTTCTCTGTACTGCAGACACAATTTATGTATCTAGACTGGATTTATGGAGATTCTGGGGATCACCTGGCAGAAAATGTTCAATTTAACCATAGATGTTACTAGATCTCGGCACCTTTGGCATGTGATTTGGGTCTTCTGCCCCATACCCGGGTCTAGCATGATCTCTGACAGAACAATTCTCCCAGGATTACTTGTTCTGTTATTTGCTGGCTGTGCTGGGTGGAGGGATATGTCTGTATAATCTCAGACCCAAGTCACTGAGCGCAGTCTCAGGAGATGGGAGGCAGCGGTGTGGGATCTCTGCAACTTGTCTCATGTAAATATTTAATCCACCACTGATTACTGAATACCAATAATATGAGTCCTGACCCTTACACTGTATAATTTATATTGTACATCAATTACTCCTGACCCCTACACTATATACTCTATATTGTACATTACATCATTCTGATATTATAAAATCCTAACTATTGTATCCTGTAAAGGTATAATAAGTTGTTATTACCTCTTTTGCACCTATTTTTTGGACATTTTATATCTTTTGATATGATTGGAGCACAGACTTTACATGTTGATAATAATGTGATAACATCCTCAAACTTTGGAACCTTAAACAGAAAGTGATAATGAGGGAAGAGTCAATAACCCAATGATGGTGGTCCTTAGGATCAGTCCAGTCTTCATCTTGGTTGTTCTCCCCCCATCCTCACTCTCTGACCTCTGGTGGGGCTCAGCCCCACTGTTATTCATGACTAAATCATGGACTAAATAGGGAAGTGCAGGACTTCTTGTGTTGGGAAAATGGCAATGAGTGATAGAGGGGGTGGGGAAACTCGTCCTATAATCCCCTCATCATTGTCACTCCTATAAATGAGAGTTGTCATTGTTTCCTCACTCTCTGACTAAGGTCCATGAATAAAGAAATGATCTGGTAGGAGATCAGAGATGCAGGGCTGAAACCACTAATCAATTCTGAAAATCGTTGTCAACTATTTTCAGAATCGATTAGTTGGTCAGTCGATTAATTGGCCTGCATACAGAATGTATTATTTCTTTACATATCAGAAAATACAACTCAGTACACCATCCATACATGTCAGTAAATGCCTGAGAACTTGAATGTGTGAGAAGCAATGCCTCATGGGACATTTAGTCATGGGCAAGAGAAGGAAGCAAATGATTCTAAAGGGAGAGGTTTTTTATTTTCCTATAGGGGAAATCTATACTATATTTTGGGGCTTCCTATAGGGGCACTTTGAAGGCAGGGGGAGTCAGAAGTGGGGGAGTCCAGAAGAGGAGAATCCACTGTTATTCATGACTAAATCATGGACTAAATAAGGAAGTGCAGGACTTCTTGTGTTGGGAAGATGACAATGAGTGATAGAGGGGGAGGGGACACTCGTCCTATAATCCCCTCATCACTGTCACTCCTATAAAAGACAGTTCTCGTTGTTTCCTCACTCTCTGACTAAGGTCCATGAATAAAGAAATGATCTGGTAGGAGATCAGAGGAGCCAATTACAAGTTACCTTGAGGAGGAATTGTAAGATCCTCAGAGACAAAGCTGCCTGATGTGGGCGGAGTCCTGGTTTAGGGGAACCAATCAGCTCATGTCTAGTAATAATCTTTGTATTTCTATTTTAGTAGATGGACGGGAGATGAGGGAAACCTCAGAGGATTGTCTCACTTTGTCTCCTGACTGTAAAGTAGAAGATGAGGACATCACACAGTATAGTCCAGGAGAAAACCCGACTACCTCAAATGTCCATCCGGCACCACACAGTGTAGATGGACCATCGTATTCCTCTTATCCTGAGGAACCTCAGACTGTAAGGGACGGTGCCGGACCATCGTATTCCTCTTATCCTGAGGAACTTCAGACTGTGCGGGACGGTGCCGTCCTTCCAACTGATAAGAGCTTTTCATGTGATGAGTGTGGGAAGTGTTTCAATTTTGAATCCGGTCTTAACGTGCATAAAATAACTCACACAAGTGAGAAGCCATATTCCTGTCCTGAGTGCGGGGAATGTTTTTCAGTGAGGTCCTATCTTTACATACATCAGAGATCTCACACGGGGGAGACTCCGTATTCTTGTCCTGAGTGTGGGAAATGTTTTTCACGGAAATCCAATCTTTACATACATCAGAGATCTCACACAGGTGAAAAGCCGTATTCCTGTACTGAGTGTGGCAAATGTTTTTCAAAGAAGTCCTATCTTTACATACATCAGAGATCTCACACAGGTGAAAAGCCGTATTCCTGTACTGTGTGCAGGAAATGTTTTTCAGCGAAGTCCAGTCTTTTCACACATCAGAGATCTCACACGGGGGAGAAGCCGTATTCCTGCCCTGAGTGTGGGAAATGTTTCTCAGACAATTCCAGTTTCAACAGACATCAGAGATCTCACAGGGGGGAAAAGCCATATTCCTGTTCTGAGTGCGGGAAATGTTTTTCACGGAAGTCCGGTCTTTCCACACATCTAAAATCTCACACGGGGGAGAAGCCGTATTCCTGTCCTGAGTGTGGAAAATGTTTTTCAGACAATTCCAGTTTTAACAGACATCAAAGAACTCACAGGAGGGAAAAAACATATTCCTGTCCTGAATGCGGGGAATGTTTTTCATGGAAGTCAAGTCTTTACAGACATCAGAGATCTCACATACCGCAGAAGCCATATTGTTGTCCTGAGTGCGGGAAATGTTTTTCATTGAAGTCCAGTCTTTACAGACATCAGAGATCTCACACACTGCAGAAGCTGTTATCCTGTCCTGAGTGAGGGAAATGTCTTGTATATGAATGTTGCTGGACATCACAGGTCTCATGTGGGGAAGAAGCACACCCTGATATACACCTCAGATATACTCCATGGCTGATCTTCATCAGGTGGAATGGAAGGAGCCATACTATCCCACTCCATTTACAAGACTATATGGGGTCCCTAGCCCTATGATAGACTCCCATGTAACTGGCTGGTGATTTTTGGATGCTTGTATATAGAGACTGAGATGGTGTCTGTTGCAGAAAATATACGCCTCTGGTGGACGAATATTTTCTGTTCTATGTGAAGTCCCGGTGATTTTAGACATTTTGCAGACAAATCTATCGGCCAATTGTACTCCCTTTGAGTGCTTATTGTGTTATATGTGAATCTCTGTCGGTCGGTGATATCCTGGCCTGTTGTTCATGCATGGCTCTGACGGACCATTTTCTCTTCTCGTTTGTTGAGTTACTCCTGCGGTTCGGGTGGAACATTTACACTTGGGACTTAAGCCGCAGTTTTGGAAGTTTCAAGCCCTTTTAGGCCCTGAAGAAGATCTGCACTGTGTGCGTTTGAAACGCGTTGGTCGCTCTCGGTTGACAGTTTTGGGCTCCCCTTTCAGATGTTTTCACGTCTGCCCCAACCCATGTGTTTGTTTTTATCATCTTCAATTTTTGTTATTTGTCTTGTGTATATATATATATATATATATATATATTAATAAATGTGTAACTTTTTTACAGTTACCGTTTATTGTCCATTTAAAATCCCAACTTGAGGGACTTGTTTTTTACTCTATAAATCTGAGGTTCTTTTAGGAATGTCGGGGCTTTTATAACTTGGGTGCTCCGTACAAGCGCATGCTGAGCAGACAAATCTCGCTCCAGTGTCCGCTCCATTAAAGGAAACGTCCACCTTTTATAAAATATAATAAATGCACATTTTCTGCAGATAAAAAAAATATATTTTCCTATTTTCTTTTAGTATCCTGGAAAGCATTGCAGCCATGATGTGCTGATGTCTGGTGCTATGCAGGACTCCTGTAGACTGTCCGTGTAATCAGTCTGTCTGTACATTATACAGGAAGGCAGTTACAGTGACAGGAAGAGCCAATCATTACAAATTACAAGCCAACATCGGCAAAGGACAGAACTCTGTGAATGAATGGCACGGCCACGCTCTTTTCATAAAGTGACAGCCGGTACGGGGAACTTCTCACCGCACTGCTGTCACATAGTGGACTCGGGTTTGCTGAGCCGCTGAAGGAACATGTAACATCTTTCTGAAGGTGAACTTTTCCTTTAGCCCTTTCACTGCCGGAGCATGTTTAAAAAATAATTTTAGGCCTAAAGATTACATAAAACCCCCAAAACATTATATGTTTTCTGAAAGGAGACACCCTAGAGAATAAAATTATGGTAGTTCCAAATTTTTATGTCGGACAATATTCCTGCATCAGTCTAGGAGCCCAAAGACTAAATAAATTACCATTTTTTTGGTAGAATATATAAGTCAAGGTTGCACCGAGTAAATAGATACCCAACATGTCAAACCTTAAATTTGTGTGCACCTGTGAAATGGTGACAGACTTCAGTACCCTATATTTTCTACAGGCGATGCTTTAAAAGCCCCTATAGGTCATCAGTTTAGTGTTACGGAGAAGGTCTGGTGATAGAATTATTTTGTTCCAGTGTGTGTGGCGATAGGTAACATGTGTATTGCAATCAATGTTTTCAGGCTTAGGCACCCCAGTGTATGAGTTTACGTTTGTATATGTGGGGGTCGGGGCATCAATTTTTTGGGGGTTTTATGTGTTAGGGTGTAACTTTTTAATTTTGTACAAGTAAAAAAATGTACCTAATTTTTTTATTCACATGTCAATTATCCCACTAATCTTTGTAATTCATGACCAGCTGACTGTGACAGCTACTTTGACCCCCCATTTATCACCGTCTCCTTGCTATGTCCCCCAAGTATTGTGTAAGTGGCACAGATAATAATTTACAATGTTATAAAATTATGACATTGCTCTGTATTTATATTCTGTATGTTTTTTTTTTAGTTAGGCTGATTTTGGTGCAGTATGTAGCAGATAAATGAATAGACCTCCTAGCATAATAGGTCCTGAAGAAGTTTGATGTGAAACACGTCAACCTCTTGGACAATTCAGCAAATTTAAATTAGTCATTATGAATATATATGGCCTAATGTTTGATGGATTTGTTCCCATGTGGTTTTAATGCATCATTTTAATATTTGTAAGAAAGATTTATATTATGTAATTTTTATGTTTGGCCTTTTTTGGTATCAATAAAGTCCGACATACAAGGTTCTTTTTGAAATTATATATATGGTACATTTATAGTAGCTAAATCTTCCTCTTTTTTAGATGTAAAAAAAACGTGGAATGAATGTGACTGGCCTTTACCCAGCTGTGATGAATATTGGATGCATTTTATTTCATACACTGATTTCATTGGCTCCATCTAGTGGTCATAATGCGTTATTGTGATATTTTTACTGATGGAGGTATGTCAGGAAAAATACCCCATTATGGTCACTAGATGGAGCTGATCATCATAGGATATCACTTTGCTACATTTATGGCCATTATTTGTAACGGCTGATGAATTCTTATCACATTAGTCCAGTGCTTCTCAAATAGTGGGGCGCGCCCCCCTGGGGGGGCCGCGAGGCTCCGTAAAGGGGGGCTTGTTTGACCTCGGCAAATACTGCATACTGCAGAGAGAGGGAGCAGCGTGGCGCGATCACGTGAGATTGTCCCAGCGCAGCCCCAGTAGCAGCCCGACGCGGAGGACCACGTGACCCTTTCGAGGAGAACAGACCCGATTGGATAGACATAATGCTCTATCCTGATTGGCCAAACCCGCCCGTGTGACTCTTTGTAGACACGAAGTGTAGCAGACCCCAAATATGACGAGGCGTATGTAGCGCTTGGCTTCACTGTGACTACGGTGGGAGACGAGGAAAGACCGGTGTGCTTACTATGTCTAAAAATGTTGGCAGCGGACAGCATGAAGCCAAATAAGGATACGGTGTTATGCAGAGGTGTACTTATAACAATTTTATAGACAAATGATACTATTTACAGTCGCGCGGGGGGGGGGGGTGCGAAATGTTTTCTTCTTCCTAGGGGTGGCATGACAGAAAATAATTGAGAAGCACTGCATTAGTCCAATGAATTTTCGAGAAGTAGACCCCTTTGTTTTTTCTTCATCAGACATGTCTTCATACAGAACACACTGAAGAATATAAGATAATCAAAGCATCAATATTAAACCAACCATTGATATAAACCTGAAAATTTGCATTTGGCCATTGGATGCCGTCAAGTATCATAGAAGTTATCTCCATCTAATGAACAAATGTAACATTGTTTATTTTCATTCCATAGAAAACTTTCAACCAGCTCAGCAGATCTCTTCATTCCTTCAATCCCCCCATTCACACAGAAGGAATGTCCATGCATTGTCACCGGGCAGATTGCTATGTAAATTATTTATGTGTATGTAATGGGGGTTACTTTTCATGTTTTAATATAAATTTATCATCATTTTTTTTTATTTATTTTTTATTGTTTTAATATTTTTTTTTCTTATTTAGCTATATTGCTATCACAAGGAGTTAACAAACTCCCACGTGATATCATTGGGCAGGTGAGAGGTCCTCTTTATGAAACATGGGTCGGTGTATTAGACCTCCAATGTCTCCTCTACCCTCCAATGCACAGATGGCGCTCGGTTAGATACTTCCTTGGTGGTATCATCCTGGGAATGACGGCTCAGAAAGGGAAAACACTTAGCTGAGGACTGCCAGCCTCATTCAGTGCAGAGGAGATCGGGGGATGGGCGGTCACCAGTCTCCTCCCTCTTGGCCTCCTGAAACTGTTGGATGTGGTCTTAGGGTACCAGGACAAGTGGGAGAGCCCAGGAACCACACCGGGGGGGTCATGGTCGGGGGTCGGGCCGTCTGCAGTGTAAATGGGATCAGGCATCTATACAGCCTCCCAGATCACTCTTATCACACACGGCCGTTTTTCATGACGAGAAAAATGCCATTTTTTAATTGGTCGTGAAAAACAGTCGTGTGTAGGCTCCAGAAAGGAAAAATGGGCGTTAAAAATGTATAACCACGTCTTGAAAAACGGTCGTGTGTATGCTTTAACAAGGGGGAAAAAACGTGCATGCTCAGAAGCAAGTTATGAGATGGGAGCGCTTGTTCTGGTAAAACTAGCGTTTGTAATGAAGATAGCACATTCATCATGCTGTAACAGACTGAAAAGCGCAAATCATCTCTCACCAAACTTTTACTAACACGCGGTAACACAAAATCAACAAAAGCAGCCTAAAGGGTGGCGCCATCAGAATGGAACTTTCCCTTTATAGTGCCGTTGTACGTCACAGCGCTTTGCTAGAGGATTTTTTTTCACGAACGTGTGCATGCAAGGCAGGCTTGAGAGGAATCACATCGAGAAAAACGTTGTTTTTTCCATGACATGAATAACGGACGTGTGAACGCGGCATAACTGTGCAGCTGGGAGCCGGCTGAAGAAAACAAGCGCTGCTACTGCCGCCATCAGCTTGTGATTAACCCTTCACTCTCTGGGTGTACTATGTACCTCCAAAGAGCTCAACTGGTTAAATAACATATCTGGGGGTCCTAATCATGGGGTGGTGTACTAATCCTGGGGGGGTCCTAATCCTGCCTGTGAAGGGACATCTCTGTGATGCACAGAAAGTGCTGCAGCTGTGCTGACATTTACAAAAGGAAAAGTGTTTTGAAATTTTACCAAAACAGCACACTGACCCCCCCCTGAGGTTCTTCTATGTATTTGGGGGGCCTTTGGAGGGTCTGTGTCCTGTTTAAGAAAATAATTTGGCAATGAAATGTCCACAGATTGTGGAAACTTCACACTGGACCTCATGCAACTTGGATTCTGTGCCTCTCCACTCCTCCTCCAGACTCTGGGACTGTGATTTCCAAATGAAAAATGTTCCACACCCCGTGATGATTTGGGGAGCCGTGTCATCTGCTGGTGTTGGTCTTCTGTGTTTTATCAAGTCCAAAGTCAGCCCAGCCCTCTACCAGGAAATTCTAGAGCACTTCATGCTTCCCTCTGCTGACCAGCTTTATAGAGATGCTGATTTCATTTTCCAGCAGGACTTGGCACCTCCCACACTGCCAAAACTACCAATACCTGGTCACATGATCATGGGATCACTGTGCTTAATTGGTCAGCAAACTCACCTGACTTAAACCCCATAGAGAATCTGTTGGGTATTGTCAGGAGGAAGATGAGAGACACCAGACCCAACAATGCAGACAAGGTGAAGGCTGCTATCAAAGCAACCTGGACTTCCATAACACCTCAGCAGTGCCACAGGCTGATCACCTCCATGCCACGCTGCATTCCAGCCTTTCTCACCAAGGGATCCTCCAAAGATTTCTAGGGGTTCCCTGAGAATATAACAATTTTTGTGTCTCAGTAAAAACTGACATTAATGATCTGTAAGGGGGAAGTCTTCCCACTGATGAAGACGATGTGAGAATTTCCTTCTCCCACTGACCACTGATATAAGGGGGCACGTCTCCCTTTGATCACCAATGTACAGTAAAGCTGACTGATGGTCCGTTGCGCCTACACACCATTGGTTAAAAAAACAATCGGGTCAGAACGCAGTGACGTTAAACACAACGACTTGCTGAAAAAAATGAAGTTCAATGCTTCCAAGCATGCGTCGACTTGATTCTGAGCATGCGTGGATTTTTAACCGATGGTAGTGCCTACTAACGATTGGTTTTGAACTATCGGTTAGGAATCAATCGGTTAAATTTAAAACAAGTTGGCTTTTTTTTTAACCGATGGATAACTAACCGATGGTGCCCACACACGAACGGTTTGGTCCGATGAAAACGGTCCATCAGACCGTTCTCATCGGTTTAACCTATCGTGTGTACGCGGCCGAAGAGGCCAGTACACTGATATGGGATTCTTCTTCAACTGGTAACCAATAAAAAGGCCACTACACCAACCACTAGAGATGAGCTCCAGGTTTGGACTGACCCCAGATTCCGAATTTAGCTTATTTTCAGGCATGGCCAATGGTGGAAATTGCCAAATGCCAAATTACGATGTTCAGGGAAACATTACAAAACCTGCCTACATTGGTGGAATCATTTGTCACAGAGACCAGCAGTACCCTTCTGGAACATTCTGGTGAAGACTAGGCATGAGCTTTGTGTTCGAGTCGAACGTTTGTTCGAGTCGAACATCGTCTGTTCGTACGTTCGAAGAAATTCGAACAAAACGGGTCGTTCGCGCCAAATTCGAGTGATGCGCAACGGCCCATAATTCACTGCGGCATTGCGCGCTGATGATTGGCCAAGCATGCACTATGACCCGCATGCTTGGCCAATCACAGCGTGCAAAAACGGAGAGCCATAATTGGCCAAAGCCAGGGTGGCTTTGACCAATTATGGCTCAGGGGGTTTAGTACACGCCCCACACTACATAAGGCCGCCTGTAGTGTCTTGCGGCGTTGTTAAAGAAAAGAACAGTCAGTCAGTTAGAGAGAGAGACAGAGTGGCCCGGATTCAGAAAGCACTTACGCCGATGTATCTCGATATACGCCGCGCAAGTGTAAATATGTGCCGTCGTATCTGTGCCCCGTACCCAGAAAACAAGATACGCTGGAAAATAGGCTTATTCTGACCGATGTAAATTTCTTACGCCGGCGTATCGTAGGCGCATATTTACGCTGGACGCATCTGCCGCTCCCATTGATTTCCTATTCAAATATGCAAATTAGTGAGATACGCCGATTCAGAAACGTACGTTTGGCCGACGGTGCGCGTAAGTGCAATGTCCGGCGTAAAGTTACCCCTCATAAAGCAGGGGTAACTTTGCACCAGACTTGCACAGGTCAGCTGGAGAGCAGCTACAGCAGCAGCGTGACAGACGTGCTGAGCAACAACACTTGCAGGACAACACATCTGTATGCCAACATGCCAGGGGCAGCCGTGGTCATAGCACTTACCGCGTCTACGGGCACAGGAGAGGATATTCCGCACGCGCATTGACGTCTTTGGCATGGGTGAATCTGAGGTGTATCGCATCTTCAGATTCAGCCCTGATGCCATCCTGGAATTAGCCACAACCCTGCATGATGACATCACCAGCAAGACACACCGTGTACATGCAGTGCAGCCACTGGTCAAGGTACTGGCAACACTGCATTTCCTTGCAAGTGGATCTTTTCAAAGAACAAGTGGAGTAGTGGCTGGGATGTCACAATCCACCATGAGCAGATGTGTGCACCAGGTTGTCCCCGCAATCCTCAGATGCTTGTCCCACCACTTCATCAAACCCACCCATGAACATCTGCGGCAGAAGGCAATGGCAGATTTCTTCAGAATTGCCAGATTCCCACGCACCGTGGGGGCCATTAATTGCACACATGTGGCACTACGGCCCCCCCCCCCCCGTGCCACAGAGCACATATACTGCAATCGTAAGCATTGGCATTCCATAAACGTACAGGTGATAGCCGATGCCCAATGCCTCATATGGCATGTCCGTGCCAAACACCCAGGGGCCAGACACGACAGCTACATATACCTTCAAAGCATGTGTACAGGGACAGCTGGCTGGTTGGTGAGTGACATGGGTGTCAGGCATGACTGTCTGACCCCATGATGCAAACATCAAGAGGGGCACATGCACGACTAACATCCTCCTGTCTTTTCCCTTCCAGGTGACGCGGCATATGCACTTGGGACCCATCTCATGACTCCATACCGGAATCTCCAAACCAGAGGAGAAATTGAACTACAATGCTGCACACATACGTACCCGTGCAGTGGTGGAACGCACATTTGGCCCCCCAAAGTCCCGTTTCTGATGCCTGGATAAGTCCGGGGGGACCCTGTTGTATTCCCCAAACTTTGTGTGCCAGATCATCGGTGCATGTTGCATTTTGCACAACTACGCCATGAGAAAGGGCCTGGAGATTGACATACGTGATGACCTGACCCCCGAACCACACAGTCACTGTAACGGTCACCACCGTTTACGACCTTCCATCAACCCACGACAGCTTATCCGACACACAGACAAACCAGCAGGCACGATCCATATCCATTCCCCAGAAAATGAGACTGACCGCTCTATTCTCTGCTTCAAAATGTATGAACACTTTTAATGGTTAGCTCTCAAGTTTATATACAGTTTTCAAGGCATGTTTCAGTGATCACAGGAACAATCAAACTCTCCACCCACCCATCACACCCTGAGGGGGGGGGGCTTTAATACACCTTCAGATGGCTAATTGCTAAACATTCCAGACTTCTCGGCGCCGGTCTATAATTAACATGACCTAAGAAGTCACATTCCTTCATTAACATGACCTAAGAAGTCACATTCCTTCATTAACAGAATTCAAACAAAACACCATCGCACAATGAATTCCCCTCAATCCACATCTTTAGACAGACGGTCTGTCACCGACAGAAAGATATTCACCTCTGAGCATCAATAGGCTTTAAACAGTGTTATCACACAATAAAAGGCCTTTCAAGAGCCAGCCTCATTTAACATGTCAACAGTCTACACAGAGAGATGAGTCATAGAATATTCTTTGCAGACATTAAGGAATATATTGTAGATTACTGTCCATGCTAAAACAATCCAACATATGTCCCTTATCTCCTGGCTCAATCTGTGCCCAAAAGTGACTCCTGTTACAGTCACCCCCTGCCCGAGGCTACCCCGTCTGCTGAGGGAACAGCAGTCAGGAGTTGTCTCGTGGAACGCATCTTTGCACGTTAAACTTACACATTCATCATGGCACACGGACAATGCACGCATGCACACCACTGTGGTCCCTAGCTCACACACACCACATCCACATCACATTGGATTAGCCCAAGTCCATGCAGGACTTGGGAGCAGCAACGCCGCGCCGGTCATGGGGATAACTTCTCCCCAACGACCCAGGGTGACACTCCTTACTGGCAGGAGTTTCATCCCCACATTCACACACCAGTCACACTGTAGCCTGCACTACTCCCCGTGTGCAGTGAAAATAATAAAAACACTCATCACCTGAGTATACAAATAAATCCAAAAACTCTGCACTTGAGCATAAAAGAAAATGCAAGAATCATCTGCCCTGTCGTGGGCTACGCCTGGTGCCTAGGCTCCTGGGCCGCAGTTGCCTGGGGGGAGCCTCAGGTGGGGGGGTGGGGGTTTGTGGGGCGTCTGGTAGTGGAACATCCCCCGGTCTCTCCCTGGCTGCCCTCCAATGCCAGGGCTATGCGGTGCAGGAAAATATTGGTCGCAGCCTGCATCCGCAGCTGGCGGGTGGTGGTGCTGTGCAGGTGGCGCTTTGTCTGCCTCCCCTCCTCTTGTACGGCAGCTGCCAGGCTCAGGACCTCAGTCACCAGGCCTGATGTGGTGGCATGCAGCTCCCCCAGACAGGTCACAATTGCTGTGCCGTTTCCCACCACATCCTGCAGGCTGTCAGTGATGGCGGAATTCTGTTCAGCCTGCTGGGTGAGGGCCTGCTGCACAGCTAGGGTACAGGCAGCCTGGCTCTGGGCCGAGGAGGCCAGGCTGTCTGCCACACGGTGCAGATCACCCACTAGGGAACCCATATGGTGGGTCTGCCTGGCCTGGTCCCTCGCCAGATGATCTTCCAATTCCTCCGGATCACTCCTGGTTTTTCTTGTAGCCCTCCTGGGGGCAGGAGAGGCTTGGGGCTGGCTGTAGGGGGTGGCCCTTAAGGGGCTATCCCTGATGGGGGTGGAGGTTTGGGAGGGTCCAGGTATGGGGGTCTCCTCCACAAGGTATAAAGCATCCTCAATACCAACGTGCTCCTCCTCTACTTCCTCAAGAGGTGAGGTAGGGGCACTCTCCACCACGGATGGCGTGGGTCGCACATCAGCCGACGACGGCCCAGCTCCCTCCTGCACATCTGTGGATGACACAAAACATTCACATGTTGGTGGACCCACACACTTGTCACATGTTCCCTTGCCCCCCCACACATGCTACACACCACAAAGAAGATAAAACACACTTACCTGTTCTCAAGGGCTGATCAACTGAATCAAAGCCCTCCAGGCCCTCAACCATCTCCCTCTCCAGGCACCTGGCAATGACCAGATCATCAGCAGTCAGGGAGATCTTAGCGGCTGGTCCACCTCCTGTGCCACTGGCATGCCTCCTGATCACCGCCAGCTTCTCTTTTACCAGACGCCACAGATCGTTGATTTTTTTTAATATATGCTTGGGTTTCCTAGCCGCCACGCCAAGGGCATTCACCTGCGTGGTGATCTCCAACAAAATTTGATCTTTTTGGACCTTGCTGGTCGTGCCACTCTGTGCCCCATAGAGGCACGCATGCCATATTTGGAGAGGGCATCAATAATTATAGCCTTCTCCTCAGGGCTGAAGTTTTTCATCTTGCGGTCCGTAGTAGTCCCTGGTGCAGCCATACCTCAAGAGACAAAAGTACTAGCAGTAAAAAAAATGCTTGTGTACTTTTGCACTTGACGGGCGCATGTCTGGGCGTATTTATGCACTGGGCGTAGGCAGTGGGCCGGCGTATCTTAGGGGTTACGCCGGGCGTAGTTGTGAGCATGCGCAGAGGGGCGTGGGACATACGTTGACGTCACGGCGCATGCGCCGTTCGTTCAGCCCTTCATTTGCATGGGGTCACGCTTCATTTAAATGGATCACGCCCACTTCCTTCCTACTTTGACTTAGGCCGGCTTACGCCGACGAAGTTACGTTACGCCAGCGCATCGTTGGGAGCATTTGCTTTCTGAATACCATGCTTGCCTCTCTGACTTGTGTTGGTGTAGCGTAAAAGAGATACGCTACGCCTGCCTAAAAATGCACCAATGTATCTGAATCCGGGCCAGTGTCTTTTCTACCAGATAGATAGATAGATAGAGCAGGCAGGCTAGTCAGTTTAGTTAAATTTACAGTGTGTAGAGGATATATATACATCCTAGGAGTTGTACATATATTTATACACTGTGGCCCAGATTCTCATAGGACTTAAGACGGTGCAGCGCCATGTACCCGTCGTAAGTCCTAATCTGAGCCGTCGTATCTATGCGACTGATTCTTAAAATCAGTGGCCCAGATTCAGGTAGATTGGCGTATCTATGCGGCGGCGTAACGTATCCGATTTACGTTACGCCGCTGCAAGTTTTTCAGGCAAGTGCTTTATTCACAAAGCATGACTGCCAGATTGCTGTCCCTCTCGGGCACCCCCTCTCTCTGGGCTCACATTACTGCCTTCCTCTATCTGTGTTCCATCATCAGAGCCTTCAAAACGCTGCACATCTTCATGCAGCATGTACCCAACACTGTGTTGAAACAGTTCAGGAGACTCCTCAGGAGGACATGGTTGGACTAGGGAAGGAGTGAGTGATGCCATTGTGCGGAGGGAAGAGGACGCCTTGGCAGATGCTTTGGCAGACAACCTAAGCTCAGCCTGGGTGAGAGAGGATGAGGAGGATGAGGACGGCACGGTCATCAACTCTACTAATTGCTCTGCATGTTGAGGCTCAATACGGCCAGCTCCCGAAAAGAAGGACGAGCGTGTCAAACGGCCACGTGCTGAAGAGGATGCACCGTGTCCACCACCAGCGTTGCCTCTAGATGCAGAGCCTGCTTGCCCTCATGACTCTCTGCCTCTCTTTGTTGTCCTTCCAGACATTGTAATGCCTGCACAGGACAAAATCAGTACACACACCTCGTACCTTTAGGTACAAACTGGAGAGGACAAGTGCAGTAACAGCAACTATGTTTAGGTGCAAATAAACAGCACACTTGCAGTAACAGCAACTCCGTTTAGGTGCAAATGAACAATAGGCCGGCGTACAACGAAAAGTTCGGCCGACCTAGTTGCGCGCATGCGCACAAGGAAGTGATCTGACTTAGACATCACTGCGCATGCTCCGTTGAAGATAAGCCGGGCGTAAGCCACTGCACCACGTTCAGACAATCGTTTGCATAAGTTTACACCCACTTACACTTACACCGGCTTACGCCTTCAAATTTAGGTTCGGCCGGCGCAAATTGGAGAGCAAGTGCTTTGTAAATCATCTATTTTGCTCTCCGACTTATGCCGGCGTAGCGCATATACGTTGCGTTACGCCGGCACAAAAATGTGCCCATCTACCTGAATCTAGCTAAATGTGTGGATTTTCTATGTGATGTCACAATAATAAAGCTTATATCTTACAGTTAATATTCTCTCTCATTTTCTTGGTTTAGAGTGGAGATCCAATCGATATAAAATGTGAGGTTAAAGCAAAAGAAGAAGAGACGTATGTGAGGGATGATCAGCAGTCTATGGAGGAGGATGGAATAACGGGGACATTTATAGAGGAGGACACTCCTACAGAGATCAGCACAGGTGGGTCATTAACACTAAATCATTCCTCCACCCATACTGCTCACTGATTGGTCCAGAGTAGGGCGGGGACTGGGTGATATTTCGGTCTTTTTTTAGTTGTTGCACAAAAAATAAAAATCTCAGAGGTGATCAAATACCACGAAAAGAAAGCTCTATTTGTGGGAACAAAATGATAAAAATTTCATTTGGGTACAGTGTAGCATGACTGCGCAATTGTCATTCAAATTGCGACAGTGCTGAAAGCTGAAAATTGGCTTGGGTGGGAAGGTGCGTAAGTGCATGGTATGGAAGTGGTTAAAGGTGAATGAGAGTTCTGGGATCATACTTACTTCTATTAAAAGGGATGTTATCATTCCTTGTAATAGTTATAAAAGTGACAAAGAAAGAGACAGTGTAAAAATAAAAAGTAAAATTAATAATAATAAAAAAAAGAAAGTGCCCCATGCCTCCGTGCTCACACACAGAAGCGAATGCATGCGTAAGTCACACCCGCATATGTAAAATTGTTTTGCTGACAGAGCCATATCCGAATGACGATACAGCATGGTCAGCTTATTCTGGGAGGGTGTACAATGACATCCTCTCAGACGGAGCAATCACATGTCAACAAACTGGCATCATATCCATTTCAGCTCCTCCCCTCTCCTCACACTGATGTGAGGAGAGGAGGGAGCCGGTATAGCAGCACTTGTGGGCTGGATCTGAAGTGCTGATCTGTGCCCATTCCTGCTCATCTGTGCCCATTCCTGCTCATCTGTGCCCATTCATGTTCATCTGTGCCCATTCATGCTCATCCATGGCTCGTTCACGCCTCATCCATGGCTCGTTCAGGCCTCATCCATGGCTCGTTCACGCCTCATCCGTGGCTTGTTCACGCCACATCCATGGCTCGTTCACACCTCATCCATGGCTTGTTCACGCCTCATCCATGGCTTGTTCACGCCACATCCATGGCTCGTTCACGCCTCATCCATGGTACATTCATGCCTCATCTATGCCCACCCATGCCTCATTCATGCTTATCCATGCCTCATTCATGCCCCATTCATGCTCATTCATGCCACATCAGTCCTCATCCATGCAACATCAGTGATCAATCATGCCAGATCCATTCCACATTCATGCCACTACAGTGAATCACAAACATGTAATAGGTAGTCAAATTAGATTTGAAATGTATGCCCCAAGAACACCTGATGGTGCTCCTTGGATGTTGGGCCTCTGTATGTGGTCGGGCTGTGGAAAATGATCACACATGTGGTATAGCTATACTCAGGAGGAGTAGCAGAATGTATTTGGGGTGTAATTTTTGCTTTGTACATGCTATGTGTTAGAATATGTTATATATGGACAACTTTGTGTAAAAAAGAATGTATTTTTCATTTTCATTCCACATTTTTTTTAAAACACTTGTAGAAAAAAATGACATATTCAAAAGACTCATTATGCCTCATAGAATATATGTTGGGGTGTTTACTTTCCAAAATTGGGTATTTTGTTGGGTGTTTCCACAGTCCTGGTGCTCCAGGGCCTTCAAAAGTGTAATAGGTAGTCATGAGATTAGATGTGTAATTTATGTCCCTAGAACACCTGACGGTGCTCCTTGGATTTTGGGCCTCTGTATGTGGTGAAGTAGAATAACAAAGTATCGAACCAGGCAGGACTTCAGCAATGCAGGTTTATTAACAGCTGGTAACATACAGGTTTATGTTCAAAGTATTACAAGATACAGGTCTAATTTATACAGTTTCTTACAATGCAAGCATATTACATATTGGTATTTTTCTTTATCGTACATCACAGGACACAGAGCGGCATATTCATTACTATACGGGTTATATGGAGTACCTTCAGGTGATGGACACTGGCAATCTCAAACAGGAAGTTCCCTCCCTATATAACCCCCTCCCATAGGAGGAGTACCCCAGTGTCTTAGGTGTTGGTCATGGAATAGCTTTGCCTCCACATCCTTGGGATCAAGGCAGGCTAACCGGATCTGTCCAAGGTGCCTCAGAGCCAAAGTGGACAGTACCCGGGCCCCAAATCGTGGGGTTTTGCCTATAATGCTTCTCTTAGAGGGCTGGACCCTGGGCCCAGGTCTTGGTCTTGGAGCCAAAAGTAACCTGTTTGCCAGGGTGCTGTATAGGTCCAGGACAGAGGTTCCTTCCAGGACCCCAGAGCCTGAAGGTCTAGTACGCTACCCACGGAGATGGGGGAAGATTGGACCACTTGCTATGCAATTGTCCTGTGGCATGGAGCAGGTAAGAAGGGGGCCTGCGGGACTTGGTTCGACGGCAGGCTCCCTAGGGGAAACCTTTGGGGGAATTTGCCTGAGTATGCTCCTGCATTGGCAGTCTGAGGCCACTATGTCTGTGTAAGACAGGATGGTCTGTGTGTTTCACCCCAAATACTAGGTCTCCCTGGGCTATGTTGTAGGTATCTATGCTGCGCGCCAGGTTAAGGGAAGGGGGGCTGTTTGCCTAGCTCTGCCCAGAACTAAGGAAGGGTCTTGGACCTGCTGTGTGTTCCTACCTGGCTGGGTGCCGTGCGGTGCTCGCTCTGGGTCCCATCAACGCTGTCAGGGAGCATTCTCAGGCAGCTTGGTTTTCCAGCATGGATCCCCTCCCCAACGACGCGCGAGCGAGCGCGTGCACGAGTTTTACAAACTTTTTTCCTGCCATTACGAGGGGAGGGGGCGACCACACGTTACGTTAGGAGGAAGGGGCGTTCCTTCCTCTGTATGTTAGTTGGCTCAGTCTGATACTGAGCTCTGGGAAGGAGGACACAGAGCGGCAGCGCTGCGGCTGAAGCACAGTGGCACCCGGTGGCGCAAGGGAGTATTGCAGTTCTGGAGCTCCAGAACTAGCTATTTATTTTCTAGCCTAAATATCCTGTTAAAGGCAGCAATTAGATACTAGCCATTTTTTCTTGTGGGGGCCAGTATTGTTTGAAAAAAAAAAAAGAAGAAGATTTAAAGAGATAAATCAAAAAAAAAAAAGTTTTAAACATACTGGGCTCCCCACCGGTTTTTGGGCATTAGTAATAACTGCTATTTCCCTAAGCCATATATTTGTCTTCTCCTAGCTACAACAGTCAGTTGTAAGCGGAGTACCTAGGTATTGTACTATGGCTCCCAAGGGCTCGGGATCAAGGGGTACAAAAGGTACCAAGAAACAAAAGGGTTCCCCCTCAGATTCTGAGGATACGAGTCAGGCTATGCCAGTACTCTCCCCACCTGTTAATCCAATAGTGGTCGCCTTGGATGAGCCAGTAGGGGGGTCTGGTGCTGAGGCTGGCCCAGATCCGCCCACCCCTGTGTTTGTCACAGAGGAAATGCTAGCCGTCTCCCTGGGGGGGCTAGAGAAAAGATTGGCAGCTATGATCACCAATTCTATTCCAGGCAAGAAGCGGACTAGATCCCCTTCGCCTAAGTGTGTATCCTCAGATGCTGAAGTTCTCTCTCCGGAGGAATTAGAATTTCAGGAGGACCAATTGGACCAGAACTTAGAAGGTTCAGAGATTGAGGAATCTACTGTTGAGGAACCGTTCTCAACCTCCCAAGTGGAGAGTTTGTGGGTCCAGTCTTTGACAGACATGGTCCGCTCGGCTTTTAAGTTGCCCTTACCAGAGCCTCGGATTCCGGCAGTTTCTTCTTTGGGCTCTTTAAAAGCGCCCTTGAGCAACGCAGTTTTTCCGGTCCATCCTCTGTTAGAGGAATTGATCTTCCAGGATTGGGTACGGCCGGACAAAATTGTTCTGCCGCCTAAGAGATTTTCTGTTATCTACCCTATGGAAGCGAAGTTTTCTAAGAAGTGGGCGCTCCCAGCTGTGGACGCAGCCATCTCATGTGTAAATAAGTCATTAACTTGCCCGGTGGAAAACATACAAATGTTTAAAGACCCGGTCGATAAACGTTTAGAAACACTTTTAAAGGCTTCCTTTGCTACGGTAGGAGCAGTGGTACAGCCAGCAGTGGCTGCTATCGGGGTCTGTCAGGCTTTAAAGGACCAGACAAAACAGATGCTTAGGGACATTCCTGCCCAGCAGGCAGAATAATTATCTGATATTCCCAGAGCTCTGTGCTTTGCGGTGGATGCTATAAAAGACTCCATCCAGCAGGCGTCTCGTTTGTCACTTTTTCTGGTGCATATGAGAAGGCTCTTATGGTTAAAGAACTGGGCGGCTGAGCCCCCATGCAAGAAGCTACTGGCAGGTTTTCCCTTCCATGGAGGACGACTCTTCGGAGAAGATCTGGATAAATACATTCAGACTATATCAAGTGGCAAAAGTACCCTTCTACCAGTCAAAAATAAGTTTCGGGGTCCTGCATTTAAAAGGCAGCTCTCCCCTGTTCCGGGGGCCCTCAAATTCCAGGCAGTATCGACGGCCTCCTGCGCGATCAAACTTTAACAATAAGTCGCAGGGACAGGCCCCTGGGGGCAAGAGGCCATGGTATCGCAAGCCAGCAAAGCCAGCTCCTAAGTCTGCGTTATGAGTGGGGGGAAGGCTTCGTCTCTTTGCAGAGGTTTGGGAGGCCAGCATCCCCGACAAATGGGTCCGGTCATCTGTGGCCACAGGCTACAGATTAGAATTTCAAAAGTTTCCACCACCTCATTTTCAGGAATCAAGGGTACCGAACGATCCAACAAAAAAGGCCTCGTTGCTGGCGGCATTGGATCGTCTGCTTTGCCAGGGCGTGATAGTAGAGGTACCAGCCCAAGAGCAAGGGCTAGGTTTCTACCCCAATCTGTTTGTCATACCAAAGCCCAACGGCGATGTCAGACCGATTTTGGACCTAAAGGGTTTAAACGTTTACCTAAAGGTTCGGTCATTCCGGATGGAATCCGTTCGGTCAGCAGCTGGAAGGACGACTTTCTGGCCTCTATAGACATAAAGGATGCTTACCTTCATGTACCAATCTTTCAGCCACATCAAAGATTTCTAAGTTTCAAGGTGGCTCAGCGTCACTTCCAATTTGTGGCGCTCCCTTTCGGGCTGGCTGCGGCCCCCCAGGTATTCACGAAGGTCCTAGCGCCAATTCTAGCCAATCTAAGGATCCAAGGGGTCACGGTCCTAGCATACTTGGACGACCTCTTAATCATAGATCACTCGCCTCCTTGCCTGGAGTGAGCAGTGGCCCTCGTGGTTCAGTACCTCGAGAGGTTCGGTTGGGTCCTAAACCGAGAAAAATCTGCATTCCAACCCACAAAACAGTTGGAATATCTCGGCATGAGGTTAGACACAGCTCAGCAAAAGGCTATCAAGGCTATCAAGGAATTGATTCAGTTGGTTCTAAGCAAAAGAGAACCAACTATTCGCCTATGTATGCGGTTACTAGGCAAGCTAGTGGCCACTTTCGAGGCGGTACCATACGCACAGAGCCACACTCGCGTCCTACAGGCAGCCATTCTGGAAGCATGGAGCAAGAGGGCACATGCCTTGGAGTTTCTTTTGACGCTATCATCAAGAGTCCGGCAAGGTCTGTGCTGGTGGTTAAACCCTCAGAATCTTCTGAAGGGAAAGTCTTTCAGCCCCGAAGCCTGGAAGGTAGTGACCACAGACGCCAGCCTGAAAGGCTGGAGAGCAGTCTTGGGTGATTACACTGGCCAAGGTACTTGGGCAGAGGCGGAGAAGCAGCTGCCCATCAATGTCTTAGAGCTCAGAGCTGCTCGGCTAGCCCTCTGGGCATGGACATCCAAATTGCAGGGGTCCCCGGTGAGAATACAATCAGACAATGCCAAGAGTCAAGCCGCTGAGCGAGAGGTGAGCTTGATTTTTCTGTGGGCAGAGGCTCATGTACCCTGCATATCAGCGATATTCATTCCCGGAGTGGACAACCTGCAGGCGGACTTCCTAAGTCGCCAAACTCTGTCGCCAGGGGAATGGTCTCTTAATCCCCAGGTCTTTCAGACAATCTGCCAGAGATGGGGAGTGGCAGACGTGGATATCATGGCATCAAGATTCAACAAGAAGATAGATAGGTTCATGTCCCGGACAAGGGACCCTATGGCCTGCGGAACCGATGCGTTGGTTTGCCCTTGGCATCAGTTCAAACTTCTATATGCCTTTCCCCCGCTACAGTTACTACCCCGCCTGTTGCGCAGGATCAGAGTGGAGCACAGGCCAGTCATCCTGGTAGCTCCAGCTTGGCCCCGGAGGGCGTGGTACTCACTAGTCCTGAAGATGGCAGTGGGAGACCCTTGGACTCTTCCTCTACGACCAGACCTACTCTCACAAGGCCCGATCCTCCACCCTGCATTACGGCATCTAAATTTGACGGCCTGGCGGCTGAATCCCTGATTCTCAAGGGTAAAGGTCTGTCTAGGCAGGTAATCTCTACCCTGATTAAGGCTAAAAAGCCGGTCTCCAGAGTAATTTATTACAGGGTTTGGAGGGCCTACGTAGGCTGGTGTGAGTCCAAGAGTTGGTATTCCCGCAAGTATACCATTGATAGAGTGTTTTCTCCAGCTAGGAGTGGATAAAGGCCTGGCATTAAGCACAATCAAGGGACAGATTTCAGCTTTGTCAGTGTGGTTTTAGAGGCCGCTGGCCACCCACTCGCTGGTTAAGACCTTCATTCAGGGGGTCTTACGTATTAATCCTCTGGTCAAGTCACCACTCTGTCCGTGGGACTTAAATCTTGTTCTGTCAGCTCTACAGAAACAACCTTTTGAGCCGTTGGCTGAAATTCCTTTGGTTTTACTGACAAGGAAGTTGGTATTTCTGGTCGCTATAGTTTCGGCCAGGAGAGTGTCAGAATTGGCTGCCTTATCTTGTAAGGAGCCATATCTCATTCTGCATAAGGACAGGGCGGTTCTCTGGCCTCATCCTTCCTTCCTACCAAAGGTTATATCCAGTTTTCATCTAAACCAGGATTTGGTACTACCATCCTTCTTTCCGAAACCTACTTCTAGAAAGGAAGGGTTGCTGCATACCTTGGATATTGTCAGGGCCATGAAGGCCTATCTCAAGGCTACAGAGAAGATTCGGAAAACAGATGTGTTGTTCATTTTGCCGGATGGGCCCAAGAAGGGGCAGGCAGCTGCAAAGTCCCCCATCTCGAGATGGATTAAACAGTTAATCACTCAGGCCTACGGCTTGAAGGGGTTGCCTCCTCTGTTGTCAATAAAGGCTCATTCTACCAGGGCCATGGGCGCCTCCTGGGCAGCACACCATCAGATCTCTATGGCTCAAGTATGCAAGGCAGCAACCTGGTCATCAGTCCATATGTTTACAAAGTTTTACCGGTTGGACGTAAGAAGGAATGCAGAGACAGCAGAGACAGCCTTTGGGCAGGCAGTGCTGCAGGCTGCGATTTAAGACCCTCAGAATCGGGGGCACCCTTGATTTAAATTTAAGTTTGAATTAAAATTTATTTTCTTGACTAAGTTGGATTTATTATTATTTGAGTGTACCTCTAAATCCTTTTGTCTTGGAAGATGTCTCCCTCCCCTCATTAAAGCATTGCTTTCGGACATCCCGTATAGTAATGAATATGCCGCTCTGTGTCCCGTGATGTACGAGAAAGAAAAAGGGATTTTTAATACAGCTTACCTGTAAAATCCTTTTCTTGGAGTACATCACGGGACACAGAGCTCCCACCCCTCTTATGGGGAACATTTTGGGAGGCAGACTGCTTGCTACAAAACTGAGGTACTCCTCCTATGGGAGGGGGTTATATAGGGAGGGGACTTCCTGTTTGAGATTGCCAGTGTCCATCACCTGAAGGTACTCCATATAACCCGTATAGTAATGAATATGCCGCTCTGTGTCCCGTGATGTACTCCAAGAAAAGGATTTTACAGGTAAGCTGTATTAAAAATCCCTTTTTATCCTCTAGCCAAATTGAAACATTTGGGAACTGTTCTCGCCTTAAACCAGAATGGGTCTTTTCTGCCAATTCTTGAAAACCCGTTACCTGATGGGGACCAGTCGGACAACCATTTCGACCGAGTTTGTTAGGGAAATTCATAGGGCCGAAACAACTAATCGATTAATCGACGACTAATCTATTATGAAATTAATCGATTACAATTTTCATAATCGATTAATCGGCCAGTAACATAATGGGGTTAAAAAAACTAAAATTAGCCCTTTATAGTACACAAAAGCAAATCGCTACTGTAAATATTACTTTCACTGTCCCACAGTAAAAAAATTAACCCCTTACAGTAGTTATTTGCTCTTTTTGTACTTGTTTTTGTTTTTTTAACCTCATTATGTTACTAAACATCTCAGGCCTGGGTCACACCTCTGTTTTTTGGTGCTTTTTGCAGAAACACACTACAGTTCATTTACATGTTTTCCTATGGGACACGTTCACATGCATGATTCTTTTCCGGGTGCTGCGTATTTGGAAAGGGCAGGGACTTTTTAATGCAAAATGGTGCTATTTTATTTTTATTTTTTGGTTCAATATACTTCAATGGAGAAGCTGCAGAAAAGCATGTAATGTGTTTTTGCGGCAATTTGTGTTTTGTAATCTGCCCAACAACAAATTGGCCCAAAAAAAATGTAAAAATGCATTTTTTTTTTTTTAAAGGCTATTATCCGATTAATCGAGTAATCGAAACAATAAATCGGCCAACTAATCGATTATGAAAATAATCGTTAGTTGCAGCCCTAGAAATTCACCTGAGACCACACTCTGGAACAAGTTAAGAAGTTTTCCCTATTTGATTCGTACGGGGAGACAAGTTATGGACAGATATTTGCCTATTGGTTCTGACCGTCTGCCACCTGTGCAATAGGGCTGCATAGACAGACAGCCTGATGGACGCCTATCTGAACAGATAATTGCCCACCGGTTCTGATCTCTATGACCCGTGCAATAGGGCAGCATACATAGAGGTCAGCCTTATGAGCTCCTATCTGACTTGTCTAACTAACAATTGTAAAACTTGCATTTTTATACCTTTACAAGCCTTTTCTTAGCCATCTCTCCTAGATATGATTGGTTGCTAAGATCTACGTCAATGTAACACCTGTCCTACAACCAGACAAACCTAATTATCCCCAGAATTCCTATATGTTCATTAAAGTGATTTATAACTGGTTTTGTCCAATTAAAAACACCTGTGTAGAGACAGTCTGGCACCCAGCTGTGTTAGATCAAACCCTCCTAGTCCTGATAAGGCTCCACCAACAGATTTATGAGAGAGAATGAACTTTCAATAACACCAACTTATCTGTTACATATAACAGTTTTAATGAGGGCACAAGCAGACCTTTTTTTGAGAGCACTACTATATATTAATATGAATAATAATTATATTATCAATAAAACATATGAAAATCAATATAAATAACATGAAATACATTGGCTAATATGAGATTCTACAACAGTGGCCAGGCTGTGAAATAGTCTCACACATGTGGTACCACCAAACTTGGGAGGAGTAGCAGAATGTGTTTTGGGGCGTATTTTCAAGTATGCATTCTGACGTGGAGATTTCTCTATACGCTATGTGTAATCCTTGTCTCCTGCGATAATAAGCGCCTTTTCAGCCTTTTGGTATAATGTAAGCGCTGCGCAAACTGTTGGCGCTATATAAATCCTGTATAATAATTAATAATAAGAGTGTATCTTAGAGCAACCCTGTTTCCTGAGTAAAAACAGACATAACCACCGTCCTCACATCTGTATTATCCCAGTAAGACAAAGTAAGCCACATGGCTGGCCTAAGAATTCATGAACACTGCCAGTGACAAAGGGAGAACCTACACAGCTCCCGGTTCTTTCAATGGGAGAAATGACTGATCGTATGTTCATACAAAATATGAACAGCGATCTGTCATTTCCCCTAGTCAGTCCCATCTCCCCTTCAGTTAGAACCCCTTCACTGCCAGTGACATTTTTACAGTAATCGGTGCATTTTTATAGCACTGATTGCTGTAAAAATGCCAATTGTCCCAAAAATGTGTCGAAAGTGTCCGATATGTCCGCCATAATGTTGCAGTCCTGCTAAAAATCACAGATCACCAACATTATTAGTAAAAAAAATATAAAAAAAATACAATAATTCTATCCCCTCCAAACCAATCAATAATATACGCTTATTGCAATTTTTTTATTTTTTTCCAAAAATATGTAGAAGAATATATATCGGCCTAAACTGAGAAACTATTTTAAAAAAAAAATTATTTGGGGATATTTATTATAGCAAAAGAGATAGATATTGTGTTTTTTTTTTTCAAAATTGTCGCTGTTCTTTTATTTATAGCACTAAAAAAAAAACGCAGGGGTGATCAAATACCACCAAAAGAAAGCTCTATTTGTGGGAAAAAAGGATGCAAATTTTGTTTGTGTGCAATGTCGCACGAAGGCGCAATTGTCAGTTAAAGCGACGCAGTGCCAAATTGTAAAAAGTGCTCTGGAAAGGAAGGGGGTAAAATCTTCCGGGGCTGAAGCGGTTAAAACAGGACATGTTAGGTATATATTTACTCAGCATAATTTCATCTTTCACATTATACAAATAAATTGCAAGAACTATTGTGTCTTGTTTCTTTTTAATTCATTAAAGTATATTTTTTCAAAAATAAAAGCGTTTTAAAAACCGCTGTGCACATACAGTGTTACATAAAATATTTCAACAATCACCATTTTATTCTCTAGGGTCTCTGCTAAAAAAATTTTTTTTGGGGGTTCTAAGTAATTTTATAACAAAAAATACTAATTTAAACTTGTAAACAAAAAGTTCTAGAAATAGCCTGGTCAGCAAGTGGTTTATCAGTCCTAACCCTTACACTGTATTATTGTACATTACATACTCCTGACCCCTGCACTATATACTCTATGTTGTACATTACATCATTCTGATACTATATAGTCCTATCTGTTGTATCTTATACAATATGTTGTACATTACATAGTCCTGACTTCTGCTCTCTCCCCTCTACCCACTGCTACATATACACATAATATTTATTCTCTTTTATTACACCCATTTTCTACCAGCTGGACATATTTATATCTGATGATTTGATTGGAGCACAGACCTTTACATGTTGATAATAATGTGATAACATCCTCAAACTTTGGAACCTTAAACAGAAAGTGATAACCCAATGATGGGGGTCTTCAGGATCAGTCCAGTCTTCATCTTGGTTGTTCTCCCCCCATCCTCACTCTCTGACCTCTGGTGGGGCTCAGCCCCGCTGTTATTCATGACTAAATCATGGACTAAATAAGGAAGTGCAGGACTTCTTGTGTTGGAAAGATGGCAATGAGTGATAGAGGGGGTGGGGACACTCGTCCTATAATCTCCTCATCACTGCCACTCCTATAAAAGACAGATCTTGTTGTTTCCTCACTCTCTGACTAAGGTCCATGAATAAAATAAATAAACTGATAGGAGATCAGAGGACCCATTTACTAGTTACCTTGAGGGGGGAATTGTAAGATCCTCAGAGACAAAGCTGCCTGATGTGGGCGGAGTCCTGGCTTAGGGGAACCAATCAGCTCATGTCTAGTAATAATCTTTTTATTTCTATTTTAGTAGATGGACGGGAGATGAGGAAAACCTCGGAGGATTGTCTCACTTTGTCTCCAGACTGTAAAGTAGAAGATGAGGACATCACACAGTATAGTCCAGGAGAAAACCCGACTACCTCAAATGTCCATCCGGCACCTCGCAGTGTAAATGGACCATCGTATTCCTCTTATCCTGAGGAACCTCAGACTGTGAGGGACGGTGCCGGACCATCGTATTCCTCTTATCCTGAGGAACCTCAGACTGTGCGGGATGGTTCCGGACAATCGTATTCCTCTTATCCTGAGGAACCTCAGACTGTGCGGGACAGTGCCGGACCATCGTATTCCTCTTTTCCTGAGGAACCTCAGACAGTGAGGGACAGTGCCGTCCTTCCAACAGAGAAAAGGTTTTCCTGTACAGAGTGTGGGAAGTGTTTTTCAATGAAGTTCCATCTTTACAGACATCAGCAGACACACTGAGGGGAGAAGCCGTATTCTTGTCTTGAGTGTGGGAAATGTTTTTCACAAAATTCCCATCTTCAAATACATTATACAGCTCTGCACACAGGGGAGAAGCCATATTATTGTCCTGAATGTGGGAAAAGTTTTTCACAGAAGTCCCATCTTTACACACATCAGAGATCTCACACAGGGGAGAAGCCGTATTCCTGTCCTGAGTGTGGGAAATGTTTTGTAATGAAATCACATCTTGCCACACATCAAAGGCTTCACACAGGGGAAAAACCATACTCCTGTTCTGAGTGTGGGAAATGTTTTTCAGACCAATCCTTTTATCACAGACAGAGATTTCACATGGAGGAGAAGCGATATTCCTCTCCTGAGTGTGGGAAATGTTTTTCACAGAAGTCCCATCTTTACACACATCAGAGATCTCACACGGGGGAGAAGCCGTATTCCTGTCCTCAGTGCGGGAAATGTTTTTCAGTAAAGTCCAGTCTTTCCACACATCAGAGATCTCACACAGGAGAGAAGCCATATTCCTGTCCTGTGTACGGGAAAAGTTTTTCATAGAAGTCCAATCTTTCCACACGCCAGAGATCTCACACGGGGGAAAAGCCGTATTCCTGTCCTGAGTGCGGGAAATGTTTTTCACTGAAGTTCAATCTTCACAAACATCAGAGATCTCACACAGGGGAGAAGCCACTTTCCTGTCCTGAGTGAGGGAATTGTTCCTCACTGAAGTCCTGTCTTCCTGTACATCAGAGGTCCCACACAACCCTCACGGTGTATTAGTGCCTTGAGTGTGGGAAATGTCTTGTATATGAATGTTGCTGGACATCACAGCTCTCATGTGGGGAAGAAGCACACCCTGATATACACCTCAGATATACTCCATGGCTGATCTTCATCATGTAAGAAACAGTTCATAAGGAGATCAGAGATCACCAAAGACATGGATGTTGGCCATTGATAGCAGTAGAAAAATAAAAATGGAGTCATTACCTCTCATCCATTTTTGTTGCTTTTGTACATATTTAGTGGTCTATTAAAAAAATAGTTAAATGAATGTTGCTCGCATTCCTCCAGTTGTGTGAAATATTGGTCTTTTTTTTGTATTTCCCAAAAACATTTTATTAGAAAAGAGGTGAGGTTAGATGGGCCTAGGAATACACAAAGGGGCAGTGAATACAACCATCAGTAACATCCGATTGTAGAAACAATATTCAATATAATAAAGTCATGTAAAATCTGTTGATATTCAAAGACTGTGATGGGGAGAGCATCATTGTCTCTATGACCAACATTTCAAATCTCATCATGGAAATGACACCAAGTAATAATTGTAGGAAGTGTGTACTGAGATGTAGTCTTGGAACAAAAGAGAGGCGGCAGATCAATCTCCAGAATCTGAAGCATCGGTCATATTTTATTTCATACAATGATTTCCTATTACCATTGGTACCATCTAGTGGCAATACTGTGGCATTGCTCTAATTTTTGGGATGAAGGTATTTCAGAAAAAAATACTTATTACTGGGGAAGATCCACGAAGAAGTTACGACGGCGTATCTATTGATACGCCGCGTAACTTCTAGTTTGCTCCGGCGTATATATTTGTTTTGTATCCACAAAACAAGAAACACGCCTAAGGCCCCATACACACGATAGAATTTATCCGCAGATACGGTTCAGCGGACCGTATCCGCGGATAAATCCTCTCTAAGATTTCAGAGGATTTCAATGCGATGGCGTGTACACACCATCGCATTGAAATCCGCGCTGAAATCCTCTGCCGATGACGTGTCGCGCCGTCGCCGCTATTATGACGCGGCGACGGGCGCGACACTGTCATATAAGGAATTCCACGCATGCGTCTATTCATTACGGCGCGTGCGGGGAATCCCTTTGGACGGATGGATCCGGTAAGTCTGTACAGACGAGCGGATCCATCCGTTGGAATGGATTCCAGCAGATAGATATTCTGTGCATGTCGACAAATATTTATCTGCTGGAAATCCATTCCAGGGGAGATTTATCTGCGGATAGATATCCGACGGAGTGTACACACCATAGGATCTATCCGCAGAAACCCATTTGATGGGATTTATCTGCGGATAGATTCTATGGTGTGTATGGGGCCTAAAGCTGGGCTAAATCCGACTGGTGTACGTCTTAGTACGCCGTCGGATCTAAGGTGCATATTTACGCTGGCCGCTAGGTGGCGTTTCTGTTGATTTCCGCGGCGAGTATGCAAATTAGCTAGATACAGCGATCCACGAACGTACGTCCGGCCGGCGCATTTTTTTACGTTGTTTCCGTAAGGCTTTTTTCGGCGTATAGTTACCCCTGCTATATGAGGCGTATCCTATATTAAGTATGGCCGTTGTTCCCGCGTTGAAATTTGAAAATTTTACGTCGTTTGCGTAAGTCGTTCGCGAATAGGGCTTTGCGTAGAATGACATTCACGTTGTAAGCATTAGCTTGTTGCGGGTTAATTTCGAGCATGCGCACTAGGATACCCCCACGGACGGCGCATGCGCCGTTAAAATAAAATCATTTACGTCAGGTCAAGACGTATTAACATAAAACACGCCCCATCTAATACATTTGAATTGCGCGCCCTTACGCCGCCAAAGTTACACTACGCCACTGTAACTTACGGCGCAAATTCTTTCAGGATACAGAAAATACGCTGTAAGTTACGGCACGGTAGTGTACGGCACAGAAAGAAGCGCCGCGCTTCGTGGATCTGGCCCACAGTCTCTAGATGGAGCTGATGATCATAGGAAATCACATCAATTCAATTAAACCACAAATTTATGACAGCTGGGCAAATGCTTTTCCAACACATTTTCTATTTGTAGTCCCCTTAGTTTCCACTGTCAGACATGTCTTCTTACTAAAACCTGAGATCATACTCATGTACCGATCAGTACAGTACACACTGAAGAACATAAGTTAAAGAGTATGTAATCCCAACATGTCATATTCCTGATTTGTTACTGCTGTCCCATGTACTGGTATGAAGAAGTCTCCTGTTCTCTTTGTATTGCCTCCTTTGTATAAAAACCCATGGTGATGCTGCCACACACTTTATTAAAAACTGACCACACTAGGCATGCACATGGTCAGTGTGCAGGCTGTACTGATAACTCCTCCAATGATTAGACTTCTGCTGACATGTCTCATTCACTAGGAGGACCAATGTGCTGCTGTTTCTCCTCCCCAGCTCTGTATGCAGCCGAGAACTTATAAAAAAAGGGGGGAAAAACATATGTAAATATTTGTATTTGCAGGTGTGTGCAGAGCAACTTTAACCACTTAAGCCCCGGACCAATATGCAGCCTAAAGACCCAAGGTGTTTTTACAGTTCGGGACTGCGTCGCTTTAACAGACAATTGCGCGGTCGTGCGACGTGGCTCCCAAACAAAATTGGCGTCCTTTTTTCCCCACAAATAGAGCTTTCTTTTGGTGGTATTTGATCACATCTGCGGTTTTTAGTTTTTGCGCTATAAACAAAAATAGAGCGACAATTTTGAAAAAAAAGCAATATTTTTTACTTTTTGCTGTAATAAATATCCCCCAAAAACATATATAAAAACATTTTTTTTCCTCAGTTTAGGCCGATACGTATTCTTCTACATATTTTTAGTAAAAAAAATCGCAATAAGCGTTTATCGATTGGTTTGCGCAAAATTTATAGTGTTTACAAAATAGGGGATAGTTTTATTGCATTTTTTTTTTTTTATTTTTTTTTTACTATTAATGGCGGCGATCAGCAATTTTTTTCGTGACTGCGACATTATGGCGGACACTTCGGACAATTTTGACACATTTTTGGGACCATTGTCATTTTCACAGCAAAAAATGCATTTAAATTGCATTCTTTATTGTGAAAATGACAGTTGCAGTTTGGGAGTTAACCACAGGTGGCGCTGTAGGAGTTAGGGTGCACCTAGTATGTGTTTACAACTGTTTGGGGGTGTGGCTGTAGGAATGACGTTATCGATCGTGTCTTCCCTATAAAGGGAATGACGCGATCGATGCGCCGCCATAGTGAAGGACGGGGAAGCCGTGTTTACACACGGCTCTCCCCGTTCTTCAGCTCCGGGGAGCGATCGCGACGGAGCGGCTATAAACCAATAGCCGCGCCGTGGTCCCGGATCGCTCCCCGAGCGGACCCGACCTCCGCATGTAGCGGGGGGGGGTCCCGATCGGACCCCCCACCCGCTAATAGGCGAGGACGTACGTGTACGCCCATGTGCCTGTACGTGCCATATTGTGGACGTATATGTACATGCGGGGGTCGGGAACTGGTTAAAAAAAAAATGTTATTTACATTTTTTTTAACTTGTTTTATTTATTCCTCCTTATTTAGCTGTATTGCGATCACAAGGAGATAACAAACCCCCATGTGATATCATTGGGAAGGTGACAGGTTCTCTTTATGAGACATTGGGGTGTATTAGACCTCCAATGTCTCCTCTACCCTCCAATGCACAGATGGCGCTCACTTAGATGCTTCCTTGGTGGTATCATTCGGGGAATGACGGCTCAGAAATGGGAAACACTCAGAGCTGAGGACTGCCGGCTTCATTCAGTGCAGAGGAGATCGGGGGATGGATGGTCACCAGTCTCCTCCCTCTTGGCTTCCTTCCTGGATGTGGTATCAGGCTCCCAAGACAAGTGGCAAAGCCCAGGAACCACACAGGGGGGTCATGGGGGGACCGGGCTGCTTTCAGTGTAAATGGGATGAGGCAGCTATACAACCCCCCGAATCACTCTTACTGTGAAGCTTGGAGCCGGCTGAAGAAAACAAGCACTGCTACTGCCGCCATCAGCTTGTCTACTATCTACCTCCAAAGATATGAAATGGTTAAATAAAATGTCTGGGGGGGTCCTAATCCTGCCTGTGAAGGGACATCTCTGTGATGTACAGAAAGTGCTGCAGCTGAGCTGACATTTACTAAGGAGAAATTGCCAAAATAGCACACAGACCACCCCCGAGGTTCTTCTGTGTATTTGGGGACCTTTGGAGGGTCTGTGTGCTGCTTACAGAAGCCGGGAATGAAATGTAATTTTTTGGCAAGCTAAACGGATTTACTTTTTCTTTGTAAAAGTCACTTTTTCTGTAGCCCGTCACCTCTGACTGTACTCTTCGCTGGTTCTCTTCCTACTTATCCAACTACACCTTAAGGCCAGGTTCACACCTATGCGAATTGAGTGCGGATTAAACCGCATCCAATTTGCAGAACATTTTAAAATACATTGTTTTCAATGAGGCTGGTTCACATATGTGCGATGCATTCGCACTGCGCATTGCCGCCAAACCGTGTGCGTCTTTTAGGCATTGCGGTGCGGCTCAGGTGCGAATTCAAGCCCATTATCTTCTATGGGTACTGTGATGCAATTGCCTATATATACTTCAGTTTAACCACTTCCAGACCTGCGCACGACGATGTACGTCCTATTTTTAAAGACGGATATCTCGGTAACGGCAGCAGCTGCTGTCACAACCGAGGTATCCATCTTTAGGGTGCGCGGTCTGGAATCCGATAATGGCGGTCTCCGCGGCGGATTCACCGCGAGATCGCCGTTATCGGTGGCGGGAGAGGGGCCCCCCCCCCTCCCGCCGCTCTCCCGTGCCCTCCGCCGCTTACCGGAGCCGTCGGTAGCGGCGGAGGCGATCGGATGCTGTCGGCTGGTGAGCGGGGACGGGACTGAAGGAAAAATCTCCTTCGCCCGTCCCCATAGCTCGGCTGGGCGGAAGTGACGTCAAAACGTCAGTCCCGCCCAGCCTCTTAAAGAGACAAATTTTTTTTTTGGTCATTTGAAAAAATGACATTTTTTATTTTTTTTCTATTTTTTGCATTTAAGCCCAAATATGAGATCTGAGGTCTTTTTGACCCCAGATCTCATATTTAAGAGGACCTGTCATGCTTTTTTCTATTACAAGGGATGTTTACATTCCTTGTAATAGGAATAAAAGTGATAATTTTTTTTTTTTTTTTTTTCAGTGTTAAAAATTCTAAAATAAATAAAAATAAATGCGAAAAGCAAAAAAACATTTTTTTAAAGCGCCCCGTCCCGACGAGCTCGCGCGTAGAAGCGAACGCATACGCGAGTAGCGCCGACATATGAAAACGGTATTCAAACCACACAAGTGAGGTATCGCCGCGATCGTTAGAGCGAGAGCAATAATTTTAGCCTTAGGCCTACTCTGTAACTCAAAAAATGCAACCTGTAGAATTTTTTAAACGTCGCCTATCAAGATTTTTAAGGGTAAAAGTTTGACGCCATGCCACGAGCGGGCGCAATTTTTAAGCGTGACATGTTGGGCATCATTTTACTCGGCGTAACATTATCTTTCAAAATATATAAAACAATTGGGCCAAATTTATTGTTGTCTTATTTTTTAATTCAAAAAAGTGAATTTTTTCCAAAAAAGTGCGCTTGTAAGACCGCTGCGCAAATACGGTGTGACAAAAAGTATTGGAATGACCACTATTTTATTCTCTAGGGTGTTAGAAAAAAAATATATAATGTTTGGGGGTTTTAAGTAATTTTCTAGCAGAAAAAAATGTTTTAGTCTTGCAAACACCGAATCTGAAAAACACCTAAGGTCTGGAAGTGGTTAATTCTCCCTGCTAATTTAATGCTGTGTTAGAGGTAACAGGTGTTTTCATGTGTGACTCTCAAGTGTGTGAAGGTGGTTTGTTGTTATGCTGTTTAAGGAATGTGCAGTGATTAGACATGATAATTATCGGTCGGTGCCGACCTGTCTAGAATGTTTTAGTAATTAGCCTTAGTGTGTGATTAGGGGGGGTGGAGAGCTCATTGTTGCTTTAATGTCTTGGACTGTATAAAAAGCTGAGAAGAAAAACATTAAAGTGTGTTGTTCCAGCAGTAAGCTTGTCTCATGTGTGGCTTTCTGGGCGACTCCAGGAATATTCCTCCTCGTGGAATATTGGGGTGATTTTCGTTATGGGAAGAAGGGAACGTTGACGGGGATATCATTGTAATACCGTCACAAATGGTTAGCAGCAGCGGGATTTTCCCTTCTATTCCCCTTTACACCCGGATTCCAAGCAGACACTGGAAGAACTACTGGAAGTTCGTGGAAGGATTGCTAGCAACAAAACCAAGCGGGTCATCATAGCAGAATTAATGGAGATAGACCAGGAGGACGGGATTGCAGCAACGCCAGCAGTACAAGAGATGGAGGCACCAGTGATTCAGGAAGAGGAATCACCAGCCAACAAGCTAATGAGAGAGAAGCTAGCATGGTTCGGTCCGAACCCAACAGCGGATGTGGTGCTTGTGACGGTATTACAATGATATCCCCGTCAACGTTCCCTTCTTCCCATAACGAAAATCACCCCAATATTCCACGAGGAGGAATATTCCTGGAGTCGCCCAGAAAGCCACACATGAGACAAGCTTACTGCTGGAACAACACAGACTTTAATGGTTTTCTTCCCAGCTTTTTATACAGTCCAAGACATTGAAGCAACAATGAAATCTCCACCCCCCCTAATCACACACTAAGGCTAATTACTAAAACAATCTAGACAGGTCGACACCGACTGATAATCATCATGTCTAATCACTGCACATTCCTTAAACAGCATAACAACAAACCACCTTCACACCCTTGAGTTTCTTAGGCAGACGTTTCGTCTGCATCCAGTTTGACACCTAGTAACACCTCTGAGCATCACTAGGTTGTAGACAGCGTTGTCACACAATTAAAGGCCTTTCAAAAGCTAGCCTTATTTAACATATGAACAGTCTTTACAGAGAGAGATGAATCACACATGAAAACACCTGTTACCTGTAACCCACAGCATTAAATTAGCAGGGAGAATTAAACTGGAGCATATATAGGCAATTGCATCACAGTGCTGAAAGTGATGGATCTGTTAGCGAAGGTGTGATAGACGTGAAACTAAAATTAAAATTTTATGTTATGATTAGAAATATTAAAGTGTATTTCGGTAATATTTCTTTAGTATACTGCTTATTTTCCTTGATGAAGATTTTGTCATATCAGGAATGAAATGAAGAGATAGGTGTTTTAAAGTTATAAGTACATCTTGGAACTTAAGGTTGACCATACAAAGACATGTTATTAAGAACAGATGTAATCCTCCCTTCTACTACCATTTCCTCTTTACTACACATTCCAAGCCTTTCCTGGATGTTTCATATTGGAGAAGCAATTGTGGATTTGTGGAAGTTCTACCCCTCCCCCTTTCCTGCTTTCTGAGTTGACAAGGAACTTTCCTATGCTTGAATGACACGTATGGATTTTTCAGGAAGAGCTGAAATGAACTTGTGAGGAGAAACCACCCTTCTATATGAATTGACCAATAAAAGACTCACAAGGGTGATGGGGAGGGATTCATGGGTGTGTACATATGTTGTGATATTCTCTGTGTTTTAAATAAAGAACCAGCGGGGTTTGTTTTTCCTGTTGGGATTGGAGACAAGAGAGGTGAGATGTGTTCTGTTCATAGATTGCATTCATCCGGCAGAAATGTTTACCCCTGAGTTTGTCAGCAAATTAATTAATGAGTCCTCATCAAAGGAGGCTAAACAAATAAGAGATGCAGAACTACAGTTAAAACTGGCAGCAGTCCGACAAGCAGCCACACATTCTCCAAACAGTGAGTACAGCACAGCAGACACAATGAAGATTCCGTTTAGCGCTTTTAATGAAAAGGACTGTGAAATTGATAACTACCTGGAAGACTTTGAGCGACAATGTAACCTGCACCGAATAGCTAGAGGAGAGCGGGTTGCAATATTGTCAGGCAAACTGTCAGGCAAAGCTTCTGATGCTTTCCGGACCGTGCCAGATCAAGATATCCATAGCTACGCCAGGGTTAAAGAAGTGCTCCTGGCTCGTTATGCAGTAACCCCAGAGTCCCACCGACAGAAGTTCAGGGACTCACGCAAAACCACGAAAGACTCTTACGCGGAATGGGCATGCCAGTTATCCCTGTCGGCCTCTAACTGGGTTAACAGCAGCCAGGCCACCACAGCAGAAGACATTTTGCAACTAATGCTCCTGGAGCAATTTTACAATCACATCCAGACAGACGTCAAAGACTGGGTGAGAGATCGCAGGCCCATGACTCTACCAGAGGCCGCTAAGTTGGCAGATGAATATGCGGAAACTCGCAAGACGAACCAGGTCACACCACAGGTACAACCTTCACGACCAACGGTGCCCTCACACCCACCAGCCGCTAGATACCAACCTCCTAACAGACCGGTGACATCTAGCCCTCGCTATCCACGCCAGGAGGACAACGAACAACGCTGCTTCCGGTGCAGCTGGGTCACTTCAAGCAGAATTGCCCCATGAACGACAACACCAGGTCAAATTGGTCTCAACCTGGGTACCGCCCACCAGCAGCAGCCCATTGTGTAGACTCGGCTTGGGATCTCCAGGAGTTGGGTCAGGAAGAACCATTGGACACCCTTTACGAAGTCCTCACGGTACAATCTGTTATTACGGACAACAGGGAACACCATTGTCAGCTGGTCATGGGCGACAGCCATGAGCCGGAGGGGCCTTGGAGGGAGCTGGGCAGAAAGAGGCACCGCCGGCTACCCCCCAAGAAGAAGAGGTCCTGGAAGCCGTATAACAAGCTGACCTGGGAGGAGAAGAAGCGACTGGAGGAGAGGGAGTCGCAGCGGGCGTCCCAGATGTGGGCTGAGATGTTCGGCAAGGGCCCAACGGTGGCCCCTTACACCACCACCCAGTTCCTGATGATGAAGGACCACGTGGAGAGCCTGCAGGACATGAGCAAGCAGGATCTGATCCGTGAGTACATAGAGCTGGAGGAGTGCATAAGCCGCATGGAGGAGGAGAACAACCACCTGAGGTCACAGCGGACTGACCCCCCCAGGCTCCATGAACTGGAGATGGAGCTGGAGAAGCTCAAAGAGGAGAACCGGCGGCTGCGGAGGGAGCAGAGGGTGGCTGACCCTATGGGGCACTGATCCCCCCCCCCCCCCGGACTCTGAGCACCAGTGCTACAGAATTTCAACAAATATAACATTTTCTTTTTATGAATCTCCTGTGATTGTCACTTCAGAGCCATAACCTGCCCCTCCCATAGCGGGACACCTATATGGCGGCGCACTGACCCATTCGCCGTCTTCACACTGACTTCTGGTGACTCTGCAGATCGCACAAAGACTTGGGGACTGACCGGCGTGTGATCTGACGACCCGGTGGCATACCTGAGTCGGGAGCAGTTGCCAAGGGAGGTCAGTTACGCCAAACTGAGTTAACCTCGGACTAAAAGCTCTGAACCCGTCAACCCTACTGGACCAGGGAAGGTCCAACCGGGTTTGCCGGAGCAGGGAGAAAAAGGGGGGCAATTGTGATGCAATTGCCTATATATACTTAAGTTTAATTCTCCCTGCTAATTTAATGCTGTGTTAGAGGTAACAGGTGTTTTCATGTGTGACTCATCTCTCTGTGTAACAGACTGTTCATATGTTAAATAAGGCTGGCTTTTGAAAGGCCTTTAATTGTGTGATAACACTGTCTACAGCCTAGTGATGCTCAGAGGTGTTAATAGGTGTCAAGCTGCATGCAGGGACGAAACGTCTGCCTAGGAAACTCAAGTGTGTGAAGGTGGTTTGTTGTTATGCTGTTTAAGGAATGTGCAGTGATTAGACATGATAATTATCGGTCGGTGCCGACCTGTCTAGAATGTTTTAGTAATTAGCCTTATGCCGCGTACAGACGGTCGTTTTATGCGATGTAAAAAAACGACGTTTTTAAAAACGTCAATTTAATTGACCATGTGTGGGAGAAAACGTCGTTTTATGTCTTCTGAAAAACGACCAAAAAAAATTGAAGCATGCTTCAATTTTATGTGTCGTTTTTCAAAACGTTGTTTTTTACTTCACAGAAATTGACCGTGAGTAGCAAAAAACAACGTTTCAAACAACGTTTTTACACCCGCGCATGCCCAGAAGCTAGTTATGAAGCGAGCTTCAATGGAAAAACGTGGTGAACGTAACCTCGCTTTGCTAGAGCACTGTGAAAAAACGTCGTTTTTTACTTCACAGAAAACGTTGTTTTTTTACATCGCATAAAACGACCGTCTGTACGCGGCATTAGTGTGTGATTGGGGGGGTGGAGAACTCATTGTTGCTTTAATGTCTTGGACTGTATAAAAAGCTGAGAAGAAAACCATTAAAGTGTGTTGTTCCAGCAGTAAGCTTGTCTCATGTGTGGCTTTCTGGGCGACTCCAGGAATATTCCTCCTCGTGGAATATTGGGGTGATTTTCGTTATGGGAAGAAGGGAACATTGACGGGGATATCATTGTAATACCGTCACAGGTACGCAGCTGAATTCGCAGATGTGTTCAGTTCTCTTCAGGAATTTTTCCCATTCAGCTCAATACACTTCTCCCCCACTCTCCTCTCACCCGTAACTTCTCCCAGGTCTCCAAATTCGCATCTAAAATGTTGCTAATCTGCTGAACACTTCTCTTATCTCTCTGCAGAGATAAGAGAGCTGAAATTCGCACCGCACTAGTGTGATTCCGGCCTTAGTGTTACTTACACTACTTTCTCCTTCCTCTGCTGGGGTCCCCCAAGGTTCTGTTCTCGGATCTCTCCTATTCTCGATCTACACCTCCTCCTTGAGGCAGCTGATAGTCTGACGACACCCATATTTATCCCTCTTCCCCTCAGCTCACTCTATCAGTTGTCTCATGTATCACAAATTTACTGACAGACATATCAGCCTTAATGTCACACCACTTCCTCAAACTCGATCTATCCAAAACCAAGCTCATAATATTTCCTCCCCTACATGCTCCTTCCCTGACTTCCCCATTAAAATCAATGGCTCAGCTATCAACCCATCCCCACATGCCAGGGTGCTAGGTGTAATCCTGGACTCTTAACTCTACTTTTGGCCCCATATACAATCACTTTCTAAAGCTTGCCGCCGCAACATCTCCAAAATATTCCTCTTTCTAACCAATGACACCACAAAGCTGCTAAGCCTCTCCCTGGTCATCTCTCATCTTGGCTACTGCAACTCCCTCCTCATTGGCTTACCTTTACATAGGCCATCCCCCAGTCCATCATGAATGCTGCTGCCAGACTCATCCACCTTACAAACCGCTCAGTGTCTGCTACCCCTTTCTGCCAATCCCTCCATTGGCTTCCACCCACCCTATGAGTTAAATTAAAAACAATGACAATAAGTTACAAAGCCATCCACAACTTGGGCCCCAGCTACATCTCTAAATACCAATTAAATTGTTCTCTTTGTTCTTCCCAAGACCTCCTGCTCTGGTTCCCTTGCCACCTCCTTCTATGCTCGCTTCCAGGACTTCTCCTGAGCCTCTCACATCCTCTGGAACTCACTAACCCAATATGTCCAACTATCTCCTACTCTATCCACTTTTAGGCGATCCCTGAAAACTTTTCTCTTCAGAGAAGTCTATCCTGCCTCCACCTAACAACTGTACATTTATTTTCTCCATCAGCCCATCCCCCACAGTTATCACCTTTTGTATCACTTGACCCTCCCTCTTAGATTGTAAGCTCTCAGTATCAGGGCCCTCTGACTCCTCCTGTATTGAATTGTATTGTAACTGTACTGTCTGCCCTCACATTGTAAAGAGCTGTTGGCGCCATATAAATCCTAAATAATAATAATAATAATATATGACTGCCTAGTCCAGTCTTTCTCAGCCAGGGTTCCTCCAAAGGTTTCTAGGGGCTCCTTGTCACTTCCTTGGGCTGTATATGGAAGTGTCACCTACCAGACATTTCTGGATACTGAAGATTGTCATCATTGCACCGACACACACAATTTATTTCATTTAACATACCGTATTTGCCGGTGTATAAGGCGACCTGGCGTATAAGACGACCCCCTAATTTGACAGTTTTTTAAGATTTTTTTGCCTGTACTCACCATATAAGACGGCCCCCTTTCGAGGCTTCTGACGCTTCATATTTTTTCCTTCTGGAGCCATATTCTTCTTCCTTCTTAGCCAATCACAGTGAGCGATGTATTCTATTAATGAATACAAAGCCTGCTTGGATTGGCAGAGGCTGTAACATCATCAGCCCACGCCTCTTTGACTCTCAAAGCCAATCCGAGCAGGCTTGTAGCCTGTATGTAGCCTGCTCAGATTGGCAGAGATTGTTACTCCAAGGCTCTGTATTCATTTGAATACCACGCTCACCGGGATTGGCTAAGCTACATACAGTATTACTGCACATCCAGCAGGCATCCGAGCAGCTGACCCGGCATATAAGACGACCCCTGATTTTTGGCCAGTTTTTTTGAGTGTAAAAGGTAGTCTTATACGCCAGCAAATACAGTATTTTTTTATTATAATTTTAACAAGAGTAGAAAGTAATAAAATAGTAAAAGTAGAAATCCGATTGGTCAGGAAAATGACGTGTCTGGAATGCGGCGGCGGAGTCATTATTATTTTGTGTACAATACAATACACAACGTGATACATTATTATAACAAAGTATTGTAGAAAAGATCACACCATAGAAAATGGGGGAAAGGAGAAAATAAACCCGGATATGAAGGTGACATTTGTGTACGAGGAACACCTTAACAATTACCACCATTTTATTCTCCAGGGCCTCTGCTTTCAGAAAATATATGTTTGGGGGTTTTATCTAATCTTCAGGCCCAAAATCTGCATTTTACCATATGTGCAAAAAGAATGGAAAACCAGCTCTGGCAGTGAAAGGGTTAATGTGAGCTAGATGGGATCACTCTGCTGTGGTCACACTCTAATCATTAGAGCTCCCCCTAGCTGCAGCCTGGTAATAACATTGCTAGGAGGTCTATTCATTTATCTGCTACATACTTCCCATCTTTATATAAACGTCTCCTGACATTTAGGGGTCTCATAAATAATTGTACAGCAATTTTCCGGGTGAAAATACATGTACATTCCTTCTGTGTGAATGAGGGGAAATGGAGTTTAATTGGCTATTTGCTGGTCGAATAATTTCCATTGATTTAAAATAGAAAATACTACATTTGCCACTAGCTGGAGATAATTACATATTATTCCTCATTTTAATTCAATGGTTAGTGTAATAGTGTTGTCTTATTTAAGTTCTATCCTTCAGTGTGTACTGTACTGATAAGTGTATGAGTATGATCTCAGGTATTAGTATGAAGACATGTCTGATGAAGGGAAATAAGACGTCCGTTTTTCAAAGAATTTATTGGACTAATGTGACAATCATTCATTCAGCTGTTACAATTTCAGGCTGTGATATAACACAGTGATTTCCTATGATCATCAGCTCCATCTAGTGGCCATAATTGGGTATTTTTCCTGAAATACCTCAATTAGTGCAATACTGCATTATGTTTACTAGATGGAGTCAAGGAAATCAGAGTATGAAATAAAATACGGCCAATATTCATCACAGCTGGGTGAATGCTGATCATAAACGTTTTTTTTTTTTATAAACAGACCTCTAATGCCGCGTACAGACGGTCGTTTTTTGCGATGGAAAAAAAACGACGTTTTATGTGATGTAAAAAACGACGTTTTTGAAACTTCATTTTCAAAAACGACGTAGCATACAGACCATCGTTTTTTCACAATGCTCTAGCAAAGCGAGGTTACGTTTCACCACTTTTTTCCATTGAAGCTCACTTCATAACTAACTTCTGGGCATGCGCGGGTTTAAAAACGTCGTTTTATACGTCGTTTTTTGCTACACACGGTCAATTTCTGTGAAACAAAAACGACGTTTTGAAAAACGACACAAAAAATTCGAGCATATTCGAATTTTTTTTTGGTCGTTTTTTTGAAGACATAAAACAACGTTTTGCCCACACACGATCATTTTAAATGACGTTTTTTAAAACGTCGTTTTTTTCATTAAAAAAAACGACCGTCTGTACGCGGCATTATGCCGCATACACACCATCACTTTATGTGATGAAAAAAAACGACATTTTCTGTGAAGTAAAAAACGACGTTTTTGAAATTTCAATTTTCAAAGACGAAGTTGCCTACACACCATCGTTTCTCTCACAATGTTCTAGCAAAGCGAGGTTACGTTCACCACGTTTTTCCATTGAAGCTTGCTTCATAAGTAGCTTCTGGGCATGCGCGGATGAAAAAACGTCGTTTTAAACGACGTTTTTGCTACACGGTCAATTTCTGTGAAGTAAAAGTTGACGTTTTGAAAAACGACACATAAAATTGAAGCATGCTTCAATTTTTTTTGGTCGTTTTTTAGAAGACATAAAACGATGTTTTCCCCCACACACGGTCAATTAAAGTGACTTTTTAAAAACGTCATTTTTTTTCATCACATAAAGTGATGGTGTGTACGCGGCATTAGTGTTTGTGAAATCTTACACCACAAAATGTACTCAGCCTATGAAAGGTAATGACTCCATTTTTATTTTTCTACTGCTATCAATGGGCAACACGGTACAACACTTCATCCATGTCTTTGGTGATCTCTGATCTCCTTATGAAGTGTTTCTTACATGATGAAGATCAGCCATGGAGTATATCTGAGGTGTATATCAGGGTGTGCTTCTTCCCCACATGAGAGCTCTGATGTCCAGCAACATTCATATACAAGACATTTCCCACACTCAAGGCACTAATACACCTCAAGGGTTGTGTGGGATCCCTGATGTACAGGAAGACAGGACTTCAGTGAGGAACAATTCCCTCACTCAGGACAGGAATACGGCTTCTCCCCCGTGTGAGATCTCTGATGTGAGTAAAGATTGGACTTCCGTGAAAAACATTTCCCACACTCAGGACAGGAATACGGCTTCTCTCCCGTGTGAGATATCTGATGTGAGTAAAGATGGGACTTCCGTGAAAAACATTTTAGGCACTCAGGACAGGAATATGGCTTCTCTCCTGTGTGAGATCTCTGATGTGCGCAAAGATGGGACTTCTGTGAAAAACATTTCCCGCACTCAGGACAAAAATATGGCTTCTCCCCTGTGTGAGATCTCTGATGTGTGGAAAGACTGGACTTCACTGAAAAACATTTCCCGCACTCAGGACAGGAATGCGGATTCTGCCCTGTGTGAGACATCTGATGTGTGGAAAGACTGGACGTCTTTGAAAAACATTTCCCGCACTCAGGACAGGAATACGGCTTCTCTCCCGTGTGAGATCTCTGATGCGAGTAAAGATTTGACTTCCGTGAAAAACGTTTCCCACACTCAGGACAAAAATATGGCTTCTCCCCTGTGTGAGATAACTGATGTGTGGAAAGACTGGACTTCACTGAAAAACATTTCCCGCACTCAGGACAGGAATGCGGCTTCTGCCCTGTGTGAGATCTCTGATGTGTGGAAAGATGGGACTTTTGTGAAAAACATTTCCCGCACTCAGGACAGGAATACGGCTTCTCTCCTGTGTGAGATCTCTGATGAGAGTAAAGATGGGACTTCCGTGAAAAACATTTCCCGCACTCAGGACAAAAATATGGCTTCTCCCCTGTGTGAGATCTCTGATGTGTGGAAAGACTGGACGTCTGTGAAAAACATTTCCCGCACTCAGGACAGAAATATGGCTTCTCCCCCGTGTGAGATCTTTTATGCCTATTAAGTTTAGAATTAGATGAGAAACACTTCCCGCACTCAGTACAGGAAAAGCTCTTCTCTGTTGGAAGGACGGCACCGTCCCTCACAGTCTGAGGTTCCTCAGGATAAGAGGAATACGATGGTCCGGCACCGTCCCGCACAGTCTGAGGTTCCTCAGGATAAGAGGAATACGATGGTCCATCTACACTGTGTGGTGCTGGATGGACATTTGAGGTAGTCGGGTTTTCTCCTGGACTATACTGTGCGATGTCCTCATCTTCTACTTTACAGTCTGGAGACAAAGTGAGACAATCCTCTGAGGTTTTCCTCATCTCCCGTCCATCTACCAAAATAGAAATACAAAGATTATTACTAGACATGAGCTGATTGGTTCCCCTAAACCAGGACTCAGCCCACATCAGGCAGCTTTGTCTCTGAGGATCTTACAATTCCCCCCTCAAAATGACTAGTAAATGGCTCCTCTGTAGTGTGGCAACTAATGATTATTTTCAGAATTGATTAGTTGGCCAATTATTGTTTCGATTAATTAAAATAAAAATAAAAAATAAAAAAGTTTGGTGTATAATGGAGTTAATATTCTTGTCAGAGACAGGACGTCTGGGGGATAATTAACTCACCTGAATGTCATCATCTAAAATAATGTGTATGAAGCCCCATTGTGTGATGTTTTGGGGGTGGAGGGTTTCATTGTCCCTATAACATGCCTGTAACTGCATAAAAAGCTGAGAGTGTACCATTAAAGTTCATTCATTGATTTTGGAACCAGTAACAGAGCGTATGTCTCGTTATTTGTGAGGAAAATCCAATGGGTCCTGTCGGCTGGATTGTGGATTGTCGGATAAGCTGTCGTGGGCGATGGAATGGGAATATCGTAAACGGTGGTGACCGTTACAGCAGTAAATATAAATCTCCAGATATAAGGTTGGATATTTAATCCACTCTGAGAATAACAGACATATAGATGTATTAATAAAGGGTGAATCTGCTACATATCACAATCAGAGATCAACATTAATAAAATATAAAAAGGAGGTAAAACGCTGTTTTGCAGATGATCAGACAGGAGTGTAATATGATATGATGGGTGACAGACTCCCTTGTCATAGACAGGTAGGTGGGTACAAGCTCCCTGCACCTGATGTCACTTATGCTGGCCGTACACTGGTGGTGTATGTAGTTTTTACTCAGAAGTTACATTCATTTCATAATTGAATGGTAAAAGAAAGTGGAATTTTCTATCTACACTCGTCCATTCATCGAATGTACAAATCATTTTCATACAAATATTTGTGTGAATATTCTCATCCAATAATAGATCCGTGTATGACCAGCATAGGACATTTATAGCAGCAGCATGATTTTATTTCATCATCTGTTATGATGGGGATAAAAAATATTCCTTTATAGTACAAAAACATCCGATAATCACTACTATAAGGGATTCATTTATACTGAGAAATAGTGAAAGTAATATATCTTATATCATATATATAATAATAAATATACCCAGAAGTAGGATATATGGGGATTTTACCTGGGAGTCACACATGAAGATATATAGAGGTTAGAGGGGGAAACTTACCTGCTCTGTGTAATTGGTTTGCACAGAGCAGGCCTGATCCTCCTCTTCTGGACCACCCCAACTTAGTGCTCCTCCTGCCTTTAGAGTTCCCCTATAGCAAACTGCAAAGTATAGTATATAGTTCTCCTATAGGAAGGTACAAAGTATAGTATAGAGTTCCCATATAGGAAGGTACAAAATATAGTATAGAGTTCCCCTATAGGAAGGTACAAAGTATAGTATAGAGATCCCCTATAGGAAGGTACAAAGTATAGTATTGAGTTCCCCTATAGGAAGATACAAAGTATAGTATAGAGTTCCCCTATAGGAAGGTACAAAGTATAGTATAGAGTTCCCCTATAGGAAGGTACAAAGTATAGTATAGAGTTCCCCTATAGGAAGGTACAAAATATAGTATAGAGTTCCCCTATAGGAAGGTACAAAATATAGTATAGAGTTCCCCAGTCTCTCTGCCCCCCCCTTATTCTAAGGGCATCATCATTGATTCTTGTCCATTTCCTTTCCAGTATCTTATGTTACAACACTTCTGATGAATGGCTGTAATGCCAGGAAACGCGTTGAGTACCACTAGATGCCCTAAGTTACCTGTACATACTATGTTTGTTTTTTAAACCCATTTATCTTATGTACAATTATTATGTGAATTCCCATTTGTATTGCATGCTATGTAGCAGCATATTTAGTGTAAGTCATGTGACTACCTATTTATTTGATACAATATTTTTCTACAATGTAACAATAAATCATGTCTTGTAAATGTTATGTTTCTGTCCATAGAGTATATAGTGCAGGGGTCAGGAGTATGTAATGTATAACATAGAGTATATAGTGTAAGGCTCAGCCCTCAAATTTTCTACTCACATTTTGCTAGTGGAAAATGATGGTTGGCAAGCGTGGGCTGCCTCAGAGAGGGGAGTGGGGCGAGCACCACCGACAGGTTGGGGTTGAACGGGAGCCATTTTCCCAGGCCAGGGGAAGAGAGGAGAGGAAGAGTCGAGCTGGCCAATCATCAGACAGCGGGGATTGCCCACTGTAACAGCTTTCATTTGAATTGCTGGGTCCCTGGTGCCCCTCACCTTCACATACAGCCCCGACTCCTCAGCCAGCACCGCTCACATCACACAGTCCCGCCTCCTCGCCCAACGCATTTGATAAACAGAACATCGGTCCAATGCAAGGAGGCGGGACTGTGTGACGTGAGGAGGGGGGGGGACTGTGCGACGTGAGGAGGGAATACTGTGCGACGTGAGTGACACCGGGAACGCAGCAATTCAAATGAAAGCTGTTCCAATGGGCAATCCCCTCTCTCTGACGATCAGCCAGCTCGACTCTTCCTCTGCACAGGTGAGGCTGTATTGATGCCCACAGGTGAGGCTGTACTGACGGGCACTGGTCATGCTGTGCTGAGGGGCACTGATAAAGTTGTTGTTAATATTTATTTTTGTAACTTAATTCTGCATAAAACATTTACGTGTAATTTCATGAGATAATTTATAAGGGTATGTTTAGGGGCGGGGACTTGTTGGGTTGGGTGGGGCAACTGGTGGTGAGAACCCCTTAAGGTCTGGCTAGTAGCTCAGGACTTAGAATGCTGAGCCCTGGTGTAAGGGTCAGGAGTATGTAATGTACAATATAAATTAGATAGTGCAGGGGTTAGGACTCATATTATTGGTATTTAGTAATCAGTGGTGGATGAAATGTTTACTGGAGACAAGTTGTAGAGGTCCCACACCGCTGCCTCCCATCTCCTGAGACTGCACTCAGTGACTTGGGTCTGAGACTATACAGACATATCCCTCCACCCGGCACAGCCAGCAGACAACAGAGCAAGTAATCCTGGGAGAATTGTTCTGTCAGAGATCATGCTAGACCTGGGCATGGGGTAGAAGACCCAAAACACATACCCCAGGATCCTAGATCTAGTAACATCTATGGTAAAAATGTAAAATTTTCTGCCAGCTGAACCCCAGAATCTCCATAAATCCAGTCTAGAGACATAAATTGTGTCTGCAGCACAGAGAAGGAAGATTATCCGAGAGAAATACAGGAATACAGGACGGGGGACACAGCTCAGGAAAGTGACCAGGGGATAACATGCTGATATCACCCTTATCTGCATGATAGGCTCAACCATCACCCCTCTATAGGCTAGCTCCCTATCCCTCCTATCCCACTCCTTTCCACACTTGGACTAGCCGACCGCCAGCCAAATAATAAGTGAACTTAGGGGACCATTTAAAGCGGTCCTCCACCCTAAAGTGGAGTCCCGCTGATCGGAACCCTCCCCCCCTCCGGTGTCACATTTGACACCTTTCAGGGGGGAGGGGGGTGCAGACACCTGTCTAAAGACAGGTATTTGCACCCACTTCCGGCCACACGATACGGGCGAAAGACGGGCATTCCGTCACATCCCGTCTGTCGCCCGTTGTGTGCTGGGAACACTCGGCTCCCAGCACACAGCGTGTGAGCCAATCGGCGGGCGCAGCGCGACTCGCGCATGCGCCGTAGGGAACCGGGCAGTGAAGCCGCAGCGCTTCACTTCCTGGTTCCCTGAGCGTGGATGGCGGGGGGAGCAGCAGAGTGACGAGCGATCGCTCGTGCTCTGCTGCGATCGGCGCGGGACTCCAGGACAGGTAAGTGTCCTAATATTAAAAGTCAGCAGCTGCAGTATTTGTAGCTGCTGACTTTTAATATTTTGTTCCCATGGCACATCCGCTTTAAGACCCCACTCTATCAGATTATATCCTAATGATTTGAATTCTTGACTGACCATGGGCTAATGCAATGCGTCCGGACTGTGTTCAGTGTTGTTTTGTATTGTTATATGTTTCTCCTGTTTGTTGATATGTTTATGGTAATTAATTTATTGTCTGATTGCAGTTTTTAAGAACACTGCACTATTTCTAGTCTGAACTTCTTGATAAAGTAAATATACATTTTGTAAATGGAATAAATTCAACTATTTTTTGATAATTTCTAGTTTGATCAAATTTTTGCTGCTAAAAGTAACCCCTTACCCGGGAATTCTCTATAACCGGGTATCAACCCTTTTCCCTGATATCACCCAGTCCCCGTCCTACTCTGGACCAATCAGTGAGCAGTATGGGTGGAGGAATGGATTTAGTGTTAATGACCCACCTGTGCTGATCTCTGTAGGAGTGTCCTCCTCTATAAATGTCCCCGTTATTCCATCCTCCTCCATAGACTGCTGATCATCCCTCACATACGTCTCTTCTTCTTCTGATTTCACCTCAAATTCTATATCAATTGGATCTCCACTCTAAACCAAGAGAATGAGAGAGAATATCATCTGTAAGATATAAGCTTTATTATTGTGACATCACATAGAAAATCCACACATTGTCTATATAAGTGTGTTTTATAATCTCCGTCCCACCAACCTTGTAACAGTGGGGGATGGTGTGACCTTCCTGTGTGGAATCCCGGGAATACAGAGGACGGGGACATCTCTCTGGTGGGTTCCTGGTATTAGGTGGCTCCATCATATCCTTGTGTCCTTCTGATAACTCCTCCATCACTCCATACTCCTCATCCTCCTCTTTATACTCTTCTTTAATATCAATATTATCATCCCCGAGGTTTCCACTCTGAATATATAATAAAACATTCATTGTAACAAACACGCTGTGTATAAATCAGAACTACCAACAATTGTCACTCATCTACCTGATGATGGTGGGGGATGGTGTGATCTTCCTGTGTGGAATCCCGGGAATACAGAGGACGGGGACATCTCTCTGGTGGGTTTCTGTAGCTGGATGACTCCACCATGGTGTCCTGGTACAGATCTTTGTGTTCTTTTAGAGACTCTGACTCCTCCATCACCCCATCCTCATCATCCTCATCTTTTATCTCTTCTTTAACTTCAACTTTAGAATCTCTCAGGTTTCCACTCTGAATATAGAATAAAAATGACATCAATGGTAACAATGCAGATAATGTACAGATCCTAATGATGCTATCAGTGATTGTTCCTCATCTACCTGATGATGGTGGGGGATGGTGAGACCTTCCTGTGTGGAATCCCGGGAATACAGAGGACGGGGACATCTCTCTGGTGGGTTCCCATTACTGGATCCATCTGTAGGAAACACACACACTGACTGAATACATTGGGCCAGATTCACGATGGACTTACGACGGCGTATCTTCACGTACGCCGTCGTAAGTCCAAATGCGAGCCGTCGTATCTATGCGCCTGATTCTTAGAATCAGTTACGCATAGATTTGGCCAAGATACGAGCGGCATAAGTCTCCTATGCCGTCGTATCTTGGGTGCAATATTTACGCTGGCCGCAAGGGGCGCTTCCGTAGATTTACACTTTGATTAGGTAGATACGCCGATTCACAAACGTACTTGCACCCGCTACGCCGTTTACGTTAGGCTTACGTCCGGTGTAAAGTTACCCCTGCTATATGAGGCACAGCCAATGCAAAGTGGACGTCGGCACAAGCGTATCTTCTTACGTCGTTTACGTAAGTCGTACGTGAATGGGGCTGTGCGCAGGTTACGTTCACCTCACAGTCATTGAGCCGGCGTAACTTAGGGAAAAAATTTGATGTGATACTGAGCATGCGCGCGCATGTGCCGTTCTATAAGCGCGTCATTTACGTGGGGTCATGATTGATTTACATAAAACACGCCCACCTCTTCCACATTTGAATTAGGCAGGCTTACGCCGGCCAATTTATGCTACGCCGACGCAACTTACGGAGCAAGGGCTTTGTGAATACTGCACTTGCCCGTCTAAGTTGCGGAGGCGTAGCATAAATAGGATATGCTACGCCGGAACAAAGATACGTGCTCCTAAGTGAATCTGGCCCATTGTTTCTTTGTGTTTATCAGATGATGGGGTATCTATGTGGAGCCTCCGTACTGCTCTCTCCTTTACAATAAAGTCTCCTCTTACCCGGTGATGTGAGGGGCGGCTGATTGTCCATCATGACGTCCTTGTAGAGATTCTTGTGTCCTTCTAAATCCTCCCACTCCTCCATGGAGAAATAGACAGTGACATCCTGACACCTTATAGGAACCTGACACACACAATGATACAGTCACCATCCAGACACATCCCTTGTCTGTTACTGGATAATGTCCCAGAATTCCCGGCACCGCTCACCTCTCCTCCATCATCTCTCTGGTGACTTCTAGAATCTTCTTTGTGTTTCTCTATTCTATCAGGGAGGGAGGTGGAGGCAATGTGATGGTCATATGATCTCCAGTAAATGTGTATATAGACTGCGCTGTTAAAAATATAAATAAAGATTATTAAACAGTTTGCCACATATAAAAAATAAAGAATTAATTAATTAATGACACCAGAAAATACAACTAATGTCCAATGTATCAAAAAGTCCCCTTCAAATATTAGTTGCTTGAAAAACAAGAGGTAGGTGAACAGGTGCTGTGCCATTAGTAACAGATCAACACGTGACCACTTCCAGGTGACCCCACATGGATGACACTCACCACAATGGATGAATCTTCTATTACTAGATAGGTCTCACTGCACTTTTTGGTTGGACCCGCTGTGTATCTTGTCACCAACTTGTCCATTCATATCTACCTGGATATGATTTCTTCCAATGCCATACACTGCCACTCCCCCGCTAATAAAAGTGGTATAATCCATTTAGTGTAGACCAGTGGTCTCCAAACTGTGGCCCGGGGGGCTGCATGCGGCACTTTGCTTGCCTTTATCTAGCCCTTGGGGTACTATTCCATCCACTGACACTATTGCCGCTGTAGGATTGGGGGATCTGATTCCAATGGTAGGTGCGTTTTCCAGTGAGTACGCCAGTCCAGAACTGAGTTTTTAAGAACCTGGTAGCCCACTTTTATTTAAAAGCACACAAGTTCACAAATACATTAGCAGCCCTCGCAGGGGGGGGTTCTACCATTCCTGTATCTTGCAAACTCAACAGCCGAACACAGCGTCTGATTCGCACACAGCGACTTATCCGCACACAGTGACTTATTTGCACACAGCGTTTGAGCTTCTTGGATGCACACAGCATCAATCTTCTTTTCTCACACAGAGACACCAGCCGACATCTGCCTCCTGCAGATATGCATGCTCTAGCTGCAACCCATGCAGCCTCTCTCTCCTCTCAGAGAGATGGGAGCTCACCTGGCTCCCAGGAACAGACTTCCTGTCTGTGGGGTGGGGCTCTGAGCCATGGCAGGTCAGAACTAAAAAACCCAGGACACAGCTGTGCAATTAGTGTGTCTTTCTCTCCAAAATCTGGCGTAAACCAGCAGTCTTTCACATAGCACAGAGTCCCACCCTTACACCGCGTACACACGGTCTTTTTCGGCATGAAAAAAAACAACTATTTTTAAAACGTCATTTAAAATGATTGTGTGTGAGCTTCACATCGTTTTTCGGCTTCTCAAAATCTCGTTTTTCGTGTTGTAAAAAAACCCGCGCATGCCCAGAAGCAAGTTATGAGACGGGAGCGCTCGTTCTGGTAAAACTACCATTCATAATGGAGATCGCACATTCATCACGCTGTAACAGACAAAAAAGCGCGAATCGTCTTTTACTAACAAGGAATCAGCTAAAAGCAGGCCAAAGGCGAATAAAACTTCCCCTTTAGAGTGCCGTCGTACGTGTTGTACATCACCGCGCTTTGTTCATCATTTTTCTAAAACGATGGTGTGTGGGCAACATCATTTTTAATGATGAAGTTGGAAAAACGTTTTTTGGACATGCTAAAAAATGAAATTTTTTTCATGCCGAAAAACGACCGTGTGTACGTGGCATAACAATGGGGAAGTATTCATCCCACTGACACCAATGATAGGGCACCATTCATTTCATTGATATGAACAATGGGGTACAGTTCCTCCCACTGACACCAATGATGGGGCACAATTCCTCCTACTGACACCAACGTTGGATCCAGGAGGGGGCAACAGGGCAATTGCCCCCCCCGAGACAATCATGTCACATTGGCTGCCGCTGCCGAGTCTCTCACTCTCTCATCACCAGGGCCGGACTGGCCCAGCCCGGTAGGCTGCCTGTCCTGAGGCTGCTTTGAGCTGTAGCTGACTGCAGCGCTCCTCCTCTCTCCTGCGTGTATGACACCGGGCATCTCTCGCTGTGTGTGAGAGCTGGGTCTGTGTTTGGCTGTGCTGCCTGTGCTAGACCTGCTCGTGTGATAGTAGATGGAGATGGAACACTGATTGAATTAGTGTTTTGTCTATCACCCGTCTAGGGGGGACCTTGCTAGAGCATACTGCCCTGCCGAACACAGACCTACAGCTCCTGTTTGTTCCACGACACACGTCAGGAGAGGAGATACCTGCTGTGTGTGATCGAGGCAATGCCATGGTGAGTGCCATGCACAGTGGGGCTTCATTCATATACAAAAGTGGGGCTGCATTCATATACAAAGTGGGGCTGCATTTATATACAAAGTGGGGCTGCATTTATATACAAAGTGGGGCTGCATTCATATACAAAGTGGGACTGCATTCATATACAAAGTGGGGCTGCATTCATATACAAAGTGGGGCTGAATTAATATACAAAAGTGGGACTGCATTCATAGACAAAAGTGGGACTGCATTCATATACAAAAGTGGGACTGCATTCATAGACAAAAGTGGGACTGCATTCATAGACAAAGTGGGACTGCATTCATAGACAAAGTGGGGCTGCATTTTATATACAAAAGTGGGGCTGCATTAATATACAAAAGTGGGGCTGCATTAATATACAAGTGGGGCTGCATTCATATACAAAGTGGGGCTGCATTCATATACAAAGTGGGGCTGCATTAATATACTAAGTGGGGCCGCATTAATATACTAAGTGGGGCCGCATTAATATACAAAGTGGGGCTGCATTAATATACAAAAGTGGGGCTGCATTAATATACTAAGTGGGGCCGCATTAATATACAAAGTGGGGCTGCATTAATATACAAAAGTGGGACTGCATTCATAGACAAAAGTGGGACTGCATTCATAGACAAAAGTGGGACTGCATTCATATACAAAAGTGGGACTGAATTTATATACAAAAGTGGGACTGCATTTATATACAAAAGTGGGACTGAATTTATATACAAAAGTGGAACTGAATTTATATACAAAAGTGGGGCTGCATTTATATACAAAAGTGGGGCTGCATTCATACACAAAAGTGGGGCTGCATTCATATACAAAAGTGGGACTGCATTTAAATACAAAAGTGAGACTGCATTTATATACAAAAGTGGGACTGCATTTATATATACAGTGGGACTGCATTTATATACAAAAGTGGGACTGCATTTATATACAAAAGTGGGGCTGTATTTATATACAAAAGTGGGGCTGCATTCATATACAAAAGTGGAACTGAATTTATATACAAAAGTGGGGCTGCATTTATATACAAAAGTGGGGCTGCATTCATATACAAAAGTGGAACTGAATTTATATACAAAAGTGGGGCTGCATTTATATACAAAAGTGGGGCTGTGTTCATATATACAGTGGGGCTGCATTCATAAGTACAGTGAGGCTGCAATGATGGGCACTGATGAGGCTGCATTGATCTCTTGTACCATTTATTCAGTCTCTGACCATCTCTTGTACTATGTCTTCAGTCTCTGACCATCCCTTGTACCATGACCATCCCTTGTACCACGTCTGCAGTCTCTGACCATCTATTGTACCATGTCTGCAGTCTCTGACCATCTCTTGTACCATGTCTGCAGTCTCTGACCATCTCTTGTACCACGTCTGCAGTCTCTGACCATCTCTTGTACCATGTCTGCAGTCTCTGATCATCTCTTGTACCATTTCTGCAGTCTCTGACCATCTCTTGTACCATGTCTGCAGCCTCTCTCCATCTCTTGTACCATGTCTACAGTCTCTGACCATCTTGTGTAATATGTCTGCAGTCTCTGACCATCCCCTGTACCACGTCTGCAGTCTCTGACTATCTCCTGTATCATGTCTGCATTCTCTGACCATCTCTGCAGTCCCTGACAATCGTCTACAAACTATGGGATATATTTATGGCATTTATATTTAAATATTTTTTACTAGTAATGGCGGCGATCATTGATTTTTTAATGGGTACTGCAACATTGCAGGGGACACACCAGACACCTAATTGAGTTCTGTAAGCAACACCTTATTTTCTGACAGTGACCCTCCCGAGACTAGACTCTGGATCCGCCCTTGACTGACACCAACGATGGGGCATTGTTTACTTTAAATGGACATTTTCTACTCCCACTGGCCCCTCTAAAGTCTAAACTGGCCCTTTGTTTATAAAGTTTGGAGACCCCTGATATAGACTGATGAGGTGAGAAGGTGATTGGTGGGAAAGGTGACACATCTCCAAAATGGAGAGTGTTTTCCGGCCCTGTAAGTGGAGAAATGTTCTGACCACAAAGGGGTCTAGGTCTCCACATTATATATATGTGTATCATCATCTGCTGGAGATAAAAGACGTCACAGTGACTATGGAGGAAGAGGACGGACATGACGGGGTTACTGGGTGTAAATAGAAAATAAGATCTTATTACCTCCTCTGCTTCCAACGTCTTCTCTCTATTCCTCTTGACTCACCTCTCACCCGGAACTTCCTGTCTGTACCTGACATCACTTCCTGTCTTCCTTAGAGACGTCCTGGGTAAAAGTGAGATCACCATCTTGTGGAAATCAGAGGAACTGCAGCCCAGAGAAAGATCTCATAGTGTGAACACGGTCCTTGTGCTGTGTGTGTATGTACTGTATATCCTTACAGATGGGTCATCTCCACTCCCACCAAGGGGAGAGAAATATATTACTGACTAGTCCAGACTTTATCAGCCAGGGATCCTTCAAAGGTGTTTAGGGGTTCCCTGTGAATTGATAAATTTCTGTCTTTCAGTAACAACAATTTCATGATAATGTAAAAATGTCCTTCTTTCACTGATCACTGATATAAGTGGATCCTTCTCCCATCGGTCACCAATAAGGGACCAATAAACAGATCACTTGTTTGAACTGAAAAGTGGTGATATCTGCGCTGCGTAACAAAGTGGGGTTGAAAAAGTCTCTAAATGGTGATCCCAAAATCCGGCACAAGTGTTGAAAGGTTGAAAACTTCAGTGTACAAAACACCTCCTGTGATGTCTAGCAGCTTACCTCACAGCTGTTAAACTGACAGCCCAACATATAAAAGAAAAATCTCTGAAAGGTGATCCCAAATGCCGACACAAGTGTTGGAAAGGTAAGGACTTCAGTGTGCAAACACCTCATGCGATGTCCAGCAGCTTACCTCACAGCTGTTGCACTGACAGCCTAACGATCCTCATATATACACAGCAGACAATGGGATGAGCCTAAGTACGGCCAGGGGACCCAATCCCAGGTGGTGGCATATGAAAAAATGGCAAAGGAATATATAGTGTAACTCTGTTGGCCAATAGTAGGTACAGATAAATCGCACACTAATGCACTCACTCAAAGTGATAGGATGATGGACGTATCTCCACGAGCGCCGAGCTCGCAAAACTTCCTGTGTGTCCCCTCTAATCTCTCCTTGCCTCAAAGTTACAGCGGATGTTACTCAGAGAATGGCAATGCAAATGGAGGAAAGAAAAAAGAAAGGCACATCGCATAATCCCGTAAATCAGGAACACATTTATTGGTAAGAACACATAAAAACACTCACAATTGCAACACATCTGCGATCAGTCAGATGTTGCTTAGATTTAGTGCTCCAATCCAGACGCGTATCGTCACGTCACGTGACTTCATCAGGGGATCACCACTTTTCAGTTGACACATTTATTCTTATTAGGATAGATTTTCAGGTGTCTGCAGCAGTGCCCCCTAGCTCAGTTTATTGACAGTGCAGGAGTTCTTTTTGTTTATACAGATCACTTGTTTGGTTTTGTTTTGTTTGGGTTTGGACTGAATTTGCCCTGTTTGGGGTGAGATAATGGCCACACTGAATGGGTATTCAGCCAAGATGAACCTTCAGTTGCAGTATGACTACCAATGCTAAATGTGGCAGCTTCCCACTTCAGTGAGTGCAGATTTTAGTATTTCCTTTTAATAAAAGGCATTACACAATGTAGGGCTCCCCTTTCTCTCCTCCCTGAGTGTGTATGAAGAGGCGGAGATCCTGAGTGTGTATGAAGAGGCGGAGCTCCTCAGTGTGTATGAAGAGGCGGAGATCCTGAGTGTGTATGAAGAGGCGGAGCTCCTGAGTGTGTATGAAAAGGCAGACCTCCTGAGTGTGTATTAAGAGGCGGAGCCCTGAGTATGTATGAAGAGGCGAAGCTCCTGAGTGTATATGAAGAGGCGAAGCTCCTGAGTGTGTATGAAGAGGCGGAGCTCCTGAGTGTGTATGAAGAGGCGGAGCTCCTGAGTGTGTATGAAGAGGCGGAGCTCCTGACTGTGTATGAAGAGGCGGAGCTCCTGAGTGTGTATGAAGAGGAGGAGCCTCGAGTGTGTATGAAGAGGCGGAGCCCTGAGTATGTATGAAGAGGCGGAGCTCCTGAGTGTGTATGAAGAGGCGGAGCTCCTGAGTGTGTATGAAGAGGCGGAGCTCCTGAGTGTGTATGAAGAGGCGGAGCTCCTGAGTGTGTATGAAGAGGCGGAGCTCCTGAGTGTGTAGGAAGAGGCGGAGCTCCTAAGTGTGTAGGAAGAGGAGGAGCCCTGAGTGTGTATGAAGAGGCGGAGCCCTGAGTGTGTATGAAGAGGCGGAGCTCCTGAGTGTGTATGAAGAGGCGGAGCTCTGAGTATGTATGAAGAGGCGGAGCTCCTGAGTGTGTATGAAGAGGCGGAGCTCCTGAGTGTGTATGAAGAGGCGGAGCTCTGAGTATGTATGAAGAGGCGGAGTCCTGAGTGTGTATGAAGAGGCGGAGCTCCTAAGTGTGTATGAAGAGGCAAGCCCTGAGTGTGTATGAAGAGGCGGAGCTCCTGAGTGTGTATAAAGAGGCAGAGCCCTGAGTGTGTATGAAGAGGCGGAGCTCCTGAGTGTGTATGAAGAGGCGGAGCTCCTGAGTGTGTATGAAAAGGCAGACCTCCTGAGTGTGTATTAAGAGGCGGAGCCCTGAGTATGTATGAAGAGGCGAAGCTCCTGAGTGTATATGAAGAGGCGAAGCTCCTGAGTGTATATGAAGAGGCGGAGCTCCTGAGTGTGTATGAAGAGGCGGAGCTCCTGAGTGTGTATGAAGAGGCGGAGCTCCTGACTGTGTATGAAGAGGCGGAGCTCCTGACTGTGTATGAAGAGGCGGAGCTCCTGACTGTGTATGAAGAGGCGGAGCTCCTGAGTGTGTATGGAAAGGCGGAGCTCTGAGTATGTATGAAGAGGTGGAGCTCCTGACTGTGTATGAAGAGGCGGAGCTCCTGAGTGTGTATGGAAAGGCGGAGCTCTGAGTATGTATGAAGAGGTGGAGCTCCTGAGTGTGTATGAAGAGGTGGAGCTCCTGAGTAGGGATGAGCTTTGCGTTCGACTCAAACCCATGTTCGACTCGAACATTGCCTGTTTGATTGTTCGGGTCGTTCGCGCGAAATTCAAGTGACGCGCCACGGCCCATAATTCACTGCGGCATTGCGCGCTGATGATTGGCCAAGCATGCACTATGACCCGCTTGCTTGGCCAATCATATCGCGCAAAAAACGGAGAGCCATAATTGGCCAAAGCCAGGGTATTCAGACAAGATGAACCTTCAGTTGCAGTATGACTACCAATGCTAAATGTGGCAGCTTCCCACTTCAGTGAGTGCAGATTTTAGTATTTCCTTTTAATAAAAGGTGTTACACAATGTAGGGCTCCCCTTTCTCTCCACCCTGAGTGTGTATGAAGAGGTGGAGCTCCTGAGTGTGTATGAAGAGGCGGAGCTCCTGAGTGTGTATGAAAAGGTGGACCTCCTGAGTGTGTATGAAGAGGCGGAGCTCCTGAGTGTGTATGAAGAGGTCGGAGCTCCTGAGTGTGTATGAAGAGGTGGACCTCCTGAGTGTGTATGAAGAGGCGACCCCTGAGTGTGTATGAAAAGGCGGAGCCGTGAGTGTGTATGAAGAGGCGGAGCTCCTGAGTGTGTATGAAGAGGCGAGCCCTGAGTGTGTATGAAGAGGCGGAGCTCCTGAGTGTGTATGAAAAGGCAGAGCCCTAAGTGTGTAGGAAGAGGCGAAGCTCCTGAGTGTGTATGAAGAGGTGGAGCCCTAAGTGTGTATGAAGAGGCGGAGCCCTGAGTGTGTACGAAGAGGAGGAGTTCCTGAGTGTGTATGAAGAGGCGGAGCCCTGAGTGTGTATGAAGAGGCGGAGCTCCTGAGTGTGTATGAAGAGGCGGAGCCCTCAGTGTGTATGGAGAGGTGGAGCCCTGAGTGTGTATGAATGAATGAAAAACTTATAAAGCGCGGCGCATGCGAACTGAATCGCTTCTGGGCGCTAGTTGTTCGTGTCTCATGACATCAAAAGAGCAGAGTTTTGATCTGTCTTCTGAAAGTCAGGTGGTTTTCCTCCAACCGAATGCTGGTTGGTAAAGCGTTCCATAGTCTAGGACCCTGAAAAGCAAACCTTCTTTCTCCTTTGGACTTATATTTGGTTTTTGGTACCCTGACCAGATTTTGGTCGGTGGATCGCAGAACGCGATTCGAATTGTGAGGTTCTATCTTGTCGCAAAGATATTGCGGAGCCTTCCCATGGATGCACTTATGTGTCAGGCAGAGTGCTTTAAATGCAATTCTGTCTTTTACTGGCAGCCAGTGAAGGGTTCTCAGCGAAGGTGAGATTGATTCCCATTTTTTTTTCCCAGTCACCAGTCTGGCGGCCGTATTCTGAACGACTTGCAGACGGGAGATTTGGTACATGTATGAAGAAGCGGAGCTCCTGAGTGTGTATGAAGAGGCGGAGCCCTGAGTATGTATGAAGAGGTGGAGCTTCTGAATGTGTATGAAGAGGCGGAGCTCTGAGTGTGTTAGATCAGTTGTTCCTAATCTGTCAGGCAGTTGATTGTGCTAGCTGCAGTGTTCTCACTTACAGTGTGTAGAGGATATATATACATCCCAGGAGTTGTACATATATTTATCCACTGTATAGTATAGTTAGATTAGTCCTTCCTAATCTGTCAGGCAGTTGATTGTGCTAGCTGCAGTGTTCTCACGTGTTGTATTGCCTGTGTGCTCAGTGCAACTAAACCCACTTGGTGGATAGTGCAAGTGTGCTGCTCATTCATTTGCAACTAAACCCACGTGGTTTAAAGTGCAAGTGTGCTAATTACTTTCCACCTAAACATACTTGGTTTATAGTGCAAGTGTGCTAATTACTTTGCACCTAAACACATTTGGTTTATAGTAAGGTGACCAGATTTTTTAAATTAAATCCGGGGACATATTTTTTCTTTACTAGTAATGGCAACAATCAGCGACTTTCTGCCCGTCGCTATCCGTCTCACTCTCCAGGCCCCCGGCTACTACTAGGTGGGGAGCGGAGGAAAATCACTCCGCCAGGGAAGGCAAGGAGATAGGCAGGTGGCTGGCCAGGATTTGAGCCAAGGCAGAAGAACATGCGAGCAAAGCTGAATGGGAATGCGCCCGAAACTGAAGAAATTTTCCCTCCACTCCGACCAGCACATGATCATCAGAATGGGGCACAGATAATGGGAAAAATACAACCCCCCTATGCTAGTAGGCACGGCAGAGCGGGGGTGTGTAATTCTATTTTTTTTATTTTAATTCTGCAGTGACTGTCTTTGAAATTGCCCCTGCCCCCTATTAAATCCAATCTGGGGACAAAACCAGGGACAGACTTGGACCGGGGACAGTGTCCTCAATCAGGGGACTGTCCCCTGAAACTGGGGATGTCTGGTCACCCTAGTTTATAGTGCAAGTGTGCTAATTACTTTGCACCTAAACCCACTTGGTGTGTACTGCACGTGTCCTCTGCAGTTTGCACCTAAAGCTACGAGGTGTGTGTACTGACTTTGTCCTCTGCAGGCCATTATAATGCCTGGAAGGACAACAAAGAGAGGCAGAGAATCACGAGGGCAAACAGGCTCTGCATCTAGAGGCAACAGTGCTGGTGGTGGACACGGTGCATCCTCTTCAGCACATGGCCATTGCACCTGCTCGTCCTTTTCGGGAGCTGGCCGCGTTGAGCCTCAACATGCAGACAAATTGGTAGAGTGGATGACCAAGCCATCCTCATTCTTGTCCTCATCCTCTCTCACCCAGGCTCAGGGTACTTTGTCTGGCAAATTAGCTGCCAAGGCATCCTCTTCCCTCTGCTCAATGGCATCACTTACTCCTTCCCTAGTCCCACCATGTCCTCCTGAGGAGTCCCCCAAACTGTTTCAACACAGTGTTGGGTACATGCTGCATGCAGATGTGCAGTAATGTGAGCCCAGAGAGAGGGGGTGCCCGAGAGGGACAGCAATCTGGCAGTCATGTTCCCCCAGCTGCAGCATACTGCCAGGCTTTCGACAGTGATGAGGAGGGAGGGGATGATGAGGTCACTGACTCTACGTGGGTGCCTGAGAGGAGGAGGAGGCACAGGCACATCTCCAATGAGGCAGGATGCCCTCCAGGGGCCAGCTTAAGGGCAGCACACCGACTGCATCACAACGCAGAGCTTTGCATATGCAGGGCGCTGCTGTGTCTCAACATTACTGCAAAAGTTCTTTGGTGTGGGCCTTTTTTGAGACATGTGCATCAGATCGCACCGTTGCTATTTGCAACATATCTCTCAAGCGTATCTCGCGTGGCCAAAACATCACCCGCTTGGGCACCACATGCTCGACCAGACATATGTCGACCTGCCATGCAGTTCGTTGGCAAGCATACCTGAAAGACCCACACCAAAGAACAAAGCGGACCTCCCCTTGCCCCTCATCAGCTGGGATCTCCAACTCCACTATACCCTCAGTCCTCTCTGAAGCCTGCACTGATAGGACTGAAGGTGTAGAATTAGGTGTGTCACAACCTAGTAGTACATGCGGGCAATCTACTATCGGTACACCGATGTCAGATTGTACCAGCCAAATTTCCCTGCCCCAGCTGCTGCAGCGCCGAAAGAAGTACTCTCCCAGCCATCCAAATGCCCAGCGGTTGAATTCTAGCTTAGCGAAATTGCTAGCACTTCAACTGCTGCCTTTTCAGTTGGTAGACTCTGCCCCCTTCCGTGAGTTTGTGGAATGTGCGGTACCTCAGTGGCAAGTTCCCAAACGCCACTTTTTCTCACGAAAGGCGATTCTGGCTCTCTACTGCCATGTGGAAGGCAATGTCCATGCCTCGCTGGACAGGGCGGTCAGTGGTAAGGTGCATATTACCGCTGACTCATGGTCCAGCAGGCATGGACAGGGACGTTACCTCTCTTTCACGGTGCATTGGGTGACTGGCAGCTGGGAAGGACGCAGGGCAAGGTACAGTAGTGTTGGAGGTTGTTCCTCCACCACGCCTCCAAAACACTACTACTGGTTGTGACACACCTCTCTCCTCCACCCCCTCCTCTTCTTCCTCTGTGGCCTCTCCCTGTGCTGATGTGTCCTCGGAACCAGCCGTGCTCCGTAGGCGTACGAGGGTCTACGCAGGAATGCAGGCAAAGAGATGCCATGCGGTGCTAGAGCTGGTGTGCTTGGGAGACAGGAGCCACACTGGGGCAGAGGTTCTGTCAGCTCTGCAGGGGCAGGCTCAGAGGTGGTTGACGCCACGCCAGCTTAAGCCAGACATGGTGGTTAGCGACAATGGCACCAACCTCCTCTCTGCCCTGCGACAGGGACAACTGACCCATGTGCCCTGTTTTGCTCATGTTCTCAATTTGGTGGTGCAGTGGTTCTTGGGCAGGTACCCGGGCTTACAGGATGTCCTGAAGCAGGCCAGGAAAGTCTGTGTGCATTTCCGAAGGTCATATAATGCCACTGCCCGGCTGACAGACCTCCTAAGGGAATACAACCTGCCCAAGAACTGCCTAATCTGTGACATGCCCACCAGATGGAACTCTACATTGGCCATGCTGCAGTGGCTGCACACGCAGCAGAGGGCCATCAATGAGTACCTGTGCCAATATGGCAGCAGAACTGGGTCAGGGGAGCTTGGGTTTTTTCCCCCACGCCAGTGGGCCTTGATCAGGAGGACTTCCTTACCTCTCAAGGCCCCCTTTATCCAGACAGCGATCCTGCTTGCTCGCCTAGCACACAGGAAGGGGATGAGGAGGAGGAGGAGGATTGTATCATCAGCATGGAGGTGGAGCCTACCACTCAGCAGCAGCAGTCTTCAAGGGATCATTTACAGTCCCAGGGAACCCATGGACTTTTACGTGGCTGGGATGAGGTGGCTGCGAAAACTGTCGTCCTCAGTGACCCAGAGGACTGTGCCCCGAATGCCTCAGCAAACCTACGCTGCATGGCCTCCCTGATCCTGCAAAGCCTGCGTAAGGATCCTTGTATTCATGGTATCAAGGAGAGGGATCATTACTGGCTGGCAACTCTCCTTGATCCACGTTACAAGAGTAAGGTTGCGGAGCTTATCTTGCCGTCGCAGAGGGAGCAGAAGATGAAACATCTTCGGGAGGCCTTGCAGAAAGGTCTGTGCAACGCGTTCCCAGAACCTGGGGGATTACCAAATCCTGGTCCTGGACAACGTGTTGCTGAGGCTTCCGTGAGTCACAGAAGGAGCGGTGGAGAAGGTGGCCATCTGACTGATGCGTTCAGACAATTTTTTAGTCTGCAGCCCCAAGGTATGAGTGGTTCCAGCAACCATGGCCAGCGTCTGGTTTACATGGTGCGGGAATACCTAGGGGCAAGATCAGACTTGGACACCTTCCCCACCGAAAATCCTCTGGCTTACTGGGTCTTGAGGATGGATCACTGGCCAGAGCTTGCACAGTACGCAATTGAGCTACTGGCTTGTCCTGCATCCAGCGTTCTTTCAGAACGCACATTCAGTGCTGCTGGAGGCTTTGTGACCGATCACAGGGTGCGCCTCTCCACCGACTCCGTCGATCGACTGACCTTCATAAACCTGATGCTGATGTAACTGAATAATTTTTTGGAAGTGTCAGATCCCTTGGAGACTGCCTATGCTAATGCTGAGTGACTATCCTGTTATGCTGACTGAATATCCTTTTCCTCCTCAATGATCTTGCTGATAGCTAGTAAGAACATTGTCGGTTCTGGGTTCCCGCCACCAGTGCCTAAGGCACAATTTTTCTGCCCCTGTTTAACAGGGGCGTGTAATAACAATTTTTGATGCAATACTTTGCATGTGGCTCTTTGCTGTGCTACAATTACAGTATCTGTGAGGGGTTGCAGTGTTGTGGCACCAGCACCAGTGGCTAAGGCCCAATTTTTCTGCCCCTGTTCAATAGGGGCGTGTAATTACAATTCTTGATCTAATATTTCACAGCAGGGCGTTCCAGTGCCCACCAAGACTAACTGTGAGGGCTTACAGTGTTGTGGCAACACCAACACCTAGGGCCTAAATTTCTGCAGAGTATATACGTCAGGCCCCTACTTTCAAACATCCAACTTACAAACGACTCCTACTTGCAAATGGAAGGAGACAACAGGAAGTGAGAGGAAATCTACCCCTAGGAAGGGAAATTCTCTTCTGTAAAAGGTGTCTCCTGTCCACTGATGCTTTATCACAAATCACAATCCTTGTTTCACAAAAAAAAATTTTTTTTCAAAAAATCATTTGTCATTGGGACAGAAAGTGAGGTGCAATCTTCTGAACAGATGCACACAGACAGCAAAACAAATGTTACAGGGGTGATAACCCTTCTCTATGTTTTCAGAAAAGCTTAAAAAAGATTTTATGGCTGAAGCTACACTTTAAAGAAGTTCCAGTTGAAAATTACAAATAGATTCTACCTAACAACAAACCTACAGTCCCTGTCTTGTTTGCACCGCCTGTATACTGCTGTTCAAAGTATATAGGGCCAAAGGGGCTTGTAATGACCTGGGGGGAGGGGGGCGGGGGAAACCCATGCTATTTTTCTTAGTGATTTTCATCCATATTGCAGGGACCAAAAATTACATTAAAGCTGCAAGCAGTTGTAGCGCTCACCCCCGAAGGAGCCGCTGAATTATCGGGTCTTCTGTCTCACCTCTGTGACACACCACAAACAATGAATCCACAGCACACCAGCACACCTTGTGAAGCTTTATAACAGATTTAATAACTGTGGGATAGAGCAAAAGGAGGAAGTAGTGAGGAGAGGGAGTCTGGAACAAGGACCCAGGCAAGACAGATCTGCATCACAGGGTGATTTAAGACGGCCTGTGTCAGAGCTGTGTGTTTGCCACTGAGACACAGGCTCTATGCAATAGTTCTTGGAGAGACTATAGTTCGTCTACTGAAACAGAGAGAGACTGTGTTTTGAGCGATAGAACTGAGGCCTGGTCGCAGGGCCGATTCAGCCACCGGAGTAATCCAGCCTGCCCAACTGAGTGAGGACAGCTGACGGAGGTTATTGCCAGATTCCCCAGACGGCCCCTAGACGATCTGAGATGTCCTGCCAAAGGCTTTAAAAGACTGCATCCATTTCACAGACGTCGGTCTGAGGAGAGAGGGACATTCGCTTCCGCAGACAATCATCCTCCTTTCCCAAAGAGACACTAGAAGTGGTAAGCGGCCTTTGGCCATTGCAACAAGTGTACTCCCTACACCAGGGCCCCAACGTTGGCTAGCCTAGGACAGTACTACTGGCCAGTAGTTTAGGGTGGGGTAGATACCGCTAAGTATATATATATATATTACTGTTCATTGCATTCAATCTAAATGTATTATCCCATCCTGTTATTAGTTGTATTATATTAGAGTGGGGAGACATTAAGGGCTTTTGCTCTATCCCACAGTTATTAAATCTGTTATAAAGCTTCACAAGGTGTGCTGGTGTGCTGTGGATTCATTGTTTGTGGTGTGTCACAGAGGTGAGACAGAAGACCCGATAATTCAGCGGCTCCTTCGGGGGTGAGCGCTACAACTGCTTGCAGCTTTAATGTAATTTTTGGTCCCTGCAATATGGATGAAAATCACTAAGAAAAATAGCATGGGTTTCCCCCGCCCCCCTCCCCCCAGGTCATTACAAGCCCCTTTGGCCCTATATACTTTGAACAGCAGTATACAGGCGGTGCAAACAAGACAGGGACTGTAGGTTTGTTGTTAGGTAGAATCTATTTGTAATTTTCAACTGGAACTTCTTTAAAGTGTAGCTTCAGCCATAAAATCTTTTTTAAGCTTTTCTGAAAACATAGAGAAGGGTTATCACCCCTGTAACATTTGTTTTGCTGTCTGTGTGCATCTGTTCAGAAGATTGCACCTCACTTTCTGTCCCAATGACAAATGATTTTTTGAAAAAAAAATTTTTTTTGTGAAACAAGGATTGTGATTTGTGATAAAGCATCAGTGGACAGGAGACACCTTTTACAGAAGAGAATTTCCCTTCCTAGGGGTAGATTTCCTCTCACTTCCTGTTGTCTCCTTCCATTTGCAAGTAGGAGTCGTTTGTAAGTTGGATGTTTGAAAGTAGGGGCCTGACGTATATACTCTGCAGAAATTTAGGCCCTAGGTGTTGGTGTTGCCACAACACTGTAAGCCCTCACAGTTAGTCTTGGTGGGCACTGGAACGCCCTGCTGTGAAATATTAGATCAAGAATTGTAATTACACGCCCCTATTGAACAGGGGCAGAAAAATTGGGCCTTAGCCACTGGTGCTGGTGCCACAACACTGCAACCCCTCACAGATACTGTAATTGTAGCACAGCAAAGAGCCACATGCAAAGTATTGCATCAAAAATTGTTATTACACGCCCCTGTTAAACAGGGGCAGAAAAATTGTGCCTTAGGCACTGGTGGCGGGAACCCAGAACCGACAATGTTCTTACTAGCTATCAGCAAGATCATTGAGGAGGAAAAGGATATTCAGTCAGCATAACAGGATAGTCACTCAGCATTAGCATAGGCAGTCTCCAAGGGATCTGACACTTCCAAAAAATTATTCAGTTACATCAGCATCAGGTTTATGAAGGTCAGTCGATCGACGGAGTCGGTGGAGAGGCGCACCCTGTGATCGGTCACAAAGCCTCCAGCAGCACTGAATGTGCGTTCTGAAAGAACGCTGGATGCAGGACAAGCCAGTAGCTCAATTGCGTACTGTGCAAGCTCTGGCCAGTGATCCATCCTCAAGACCCAGTAAGCCAGAGGATTTTCGGTGGGGAAGGTGTCCAAGTCTGATCTTGCCCCTAGGTATTCCCGCACCATGTAAACCAGACGCTGGCGATGGTTGCTGGAACCGGTCAGACCTTGGGGCTGCAGACTAAAAAATTGTCTGAACGCATCAGTCAGATGGCCACCTTCTCCACCGAAAATCCTCTGGCTTACTGGGTCTTGAGGATGGATCACTGGCCAGAGCTTGCACAACAGGGCTACACAGTCTTAAATGACTTTTTTCTTATAGTAATCTAATTTTGTGCAGGGACAGTTCTAAACACGTACCACTACTAAAGACACCCAGCAGGTATGATATTTAAAGGAATTTTTCAATTTTTTTCACTTTAAGCATCACTAAAATCGCTGCTCCAGAAAAATCAACAGTTTTTAAAACTTTATTTTCCATTGATACATGTTCCCTGGGGCAAGACCCGGGTTCTCAAATCCATTTTCCGACAATAACTTGTATATTGGGCTTTAAAATGAGCACGTTTGAATTCGAACATTCGAGTCCCATAGACGTCAATGGGTTTTGATACGTTCGCGTGAACGTTAGGTTCGTTCAAAGGTTCTGGTGCGAACCGAACACGGGGGTGTTCGGCTCATCCCTACTCCTGAGTGTGTATGAAGAGGCGAAGCTCCTGCTGGAACAGCGGTCGGAGGAGGAAGCCGAGTCTAGGAGGGAGACTGACAGAAACGTCAGCAGACTTGCAGGAGTGAGCAAGGAGGATCCATCGGAGGTGAGGAGAGTGTGAAGGATGTTGGTGACTCTGGTAGATGAAAAGCTGGGAGTCATTTTGCTCTGGTGAGTGGGAAAGCACTACTAAGGGGCGCCCTCACCATCACGTGTGTAAGAGGCCGTGGCTACACTACAGCTGGCACAGTTTGGAGCACGGAGAACTTTCACACCTTATCAACTTTTCATTGATTGGTGGACTTTTTTGGAGCAAAATAAGTTAATTGAAGTAGATGCAAAGTGGAAGCAGTGGACTTGCAGAGAACACTATATAGAGTACAAAATATTGTATGATTACATGGATTTACACATATTTTTACATTATTTATAATAGCAGCAAATATTATAAGAATAAAGAAGTAGGTGCAAAGGGGAAGCAGTGGATCTGCAGGGAACATCATCCTGACCACAAAGCACTTTATGTTGCATATGAATCAGTTTACTTCATTTATTGATAAACACCATAAGATGAATGAAGTAGGTGTAAAGTGGAAGCAGTAGATCTGCAGAGAATATTATTGGAGCCCCTAGCACTTTATATATGAATGTCTCCACATATTTTAGTGTATTTGTGATAATTGATGGGCGGCACACACAATAGGACAGCGCTGTGACACATAATGCTCTTCTAGGTGATAAAGGGAATACTTACCTTTGTTACAGCAGCAGTCCGGTATAAGTTATTTCTGTAGATACAGTTGAACCTCGGATTACGAGCATAATCCGTTCCAGGAGAATTCTCGTAATCCAAAGTACTTGCATATCAAAGCGAGTTTTCCTATTGAAGTCAATAGAAACAAAAATAATTTGTTCCACATTGACTACAATGGGATGCAATACCAAATCCGGCCAGAGGTGGGGGGACGCCAGAGAGCCTCAGAACAGCCAAAAAGGCCCAAGGACACTTCGGCACGACTCCTGCACCCCTGTACCTCAGGCCAAATGAGGTACTGCAGGACAATGTTCGGCTCTGCTTGGCTCCTGCGCCCCCATACCTCAGTCCAAATGAGGTACTGCAGTCCTATTTAGCTTGAACTCTGCTCGTCTTGTGAGTCAACACTCGCAAACCGAGTCAGAATTAATAAAAAAGTTCAAAACGCTCTCAAACCAAGTTACTCTTAAACCGAGGTTCTACTGTATTTGAGTAAATAGAAAAAAATCAGCGCAATAAAAAGATAGAACACAAACAGCAGCTGTACACTGGGATTCAATTAAAAAAATTCCTGAAAGTATATGTAAAAAGGTAGTGCAGCGCTAAAACAAAGTCCAAATAAAAGCCATCCAGGTGATCCTTTTAAAAGTGACTGGTAATATAAATCATGCAGGTGATGTAGCGTGGGATAGCAGGAGACCTCCACCAACAATAGCAATGGCCGCTCACCTCACAGATATTAAAATACGCTTTCCCACAAGGGTGTATCCAAGGCACATCTCCAGCACAGACCAAGCAGGGGAATGAAATCTCTCAGGACAGGTCAACATAGATGGCAAGCATGGAATCCGAAGATAATAAAAAAAAGGACAAAACATAGTGTTTCTCCACAGTACAAATGGTAAAATTTAACGATAAAAATAAACTCACATAAAAGGCACTATATCCAGTGCCAGGAGTAAATACAGACAAGCAGCATAGTCCGATGGATGGCAGCGGGTGACGTCACGTGCTTCCCTACCGAACGTTGCGTCCCAGGGGCGGGACTTCTTCAGCGGATGTAGGGAAGAAGAGACGTGCACCCAGATATAAACATCTACTGTATTTGAGTTGTTAGTAGTTAGTAGATATTTAGGGTTGCCACCTCATCCCTTTAAAACAGAACACATAGTAATTACACAGGTTCTGGGGCTAATTTAATGCAGATAAGGCACCAAGTGAGTTTGATTACCACCTTAATCAGCCACAGAACCTGTGTAATTACTATGTGTTCTGTTTTAAAGGGATGAGGTGGCAACCCTATAGATATTCTACATGACTAAGTCTGACATCAATTTTACTGAAAAATCAAAGGGGCCAAAATGTCCCCCCCCCCCCCCCCCGAGCAGTAATATATTTCTGTCCCCCTTGGTGGGAGTGGAGATGACCCATCTATGAGGATATACAGTACATACACACACAGCACAAGGCCGTGTTCACACTACGAGATGTTTCTCAGGGCTGCAGTTCCTCTGAGCTCCACAAGGTGGTGATCTCACTTTTACCCGGACAGCAAGTCTCTATGGAAGACAGGAAGTGATGTCACGTACACACAGGAAGTTTCGGGTGAGAGGTGAGTCAGGAAGAAGTAGAGAGGAAACGTTGCTGGAAGTGGCAGCAGAGGAGGTAATAAGATCTTATTTTCTATTTACACCCAGTAACCCCGTCATGTCCGTCCTCTTCCTCCATAGTCACTGTGATGTCTTTTATCTCCAGCAGGTGATGATACACACATATATAATGTGGAAATGTGTGTAGCGCCTGGTTACTTCTAAGAACCTGTGCTAGTTTAAATTTAGAGGGGGTCAGAGAGTTGGTTACCTCTGACCAGGCTGATTTGTTCAAATTTGGGTCTCTGTTTCAGCTTGGCTGTGCTGTGGGCTCATTCTGTCATTTCTGGGGTGCTGAGCTCACCCCAGGATGACAGGTGGCAGCAGTGGAGTCAAGGTTTGGGTCCTTTTCCCTAGTGGCCAATCAGGGGGAGTTTTCCTCGCTGTGCATGCTGGGGGAAGGTATTCACGAGACAGACGCCATTAATCTGGGTCTTCTTCCAGCGTGGCACCCACCTTTAGGGTGACCATGTCACAGCGCCCCGGCAAAATGGCCTTCCAGGCCGGGGTGCGCGTGCCACGCGGTGTTCCTGGTTCTGGGACCACGTTGGTCCGGAACGTTTGAGCTGTGGCTGGGCTCCAGTGATCGACTGGATCCCCAATCTTGAGAAGATCCCAAGCGTTGTTCCTTTGAGAGGAAGCTGTTCGGTGGGGTGTCCGGCTTGAGGAGAGGCTGGCAATCCAATAGGGTCTCGACCATCCACCGGGGATCAAGGTAACCGGGTACTGAAAGGCTGGACGTCGGTCACCTATCAGTCGGTAACCTAACTGCAAACTACCTGAAGGAGATCCAGGTGTAAAGTCTATTGAGGAGGATTATCTCCGCAATCTCAATTCTTAGGGCTCTTTCACACGGAGCGGACCGTTTCCGGGTCCGCTCCGTGTGTCTCCGTCGGCTCAGCGGGGATCCCCGCTCAGCTGTCAGCGGATAGGGCGGTCCCCGCACACAGTGCAGGGACCGCCCTGTCTCTGCTCCGCTGTCCCCTATGGGGAACCTGATCCAGACGGACCGTCTGTCCGTCTGCATCAGTTCAGCTCCGCCGAACGGAAAAAAAAAATGGTTTCTTCCGTTCGGAAAAGCGGATCCCGACTGACGCAGACGCTAGCGGATGCTCCATCCGCTAACGGACGCGTTCCCATAGGGATTCATTACAAGTCCGTTAACGGACTTGTAATGAGCGGACGAACGGTCCGCTAGTGTGAAAGGACCCTAAGGAGGGTCTGTGGCAGAGACTTTTCCCTTAACCCCTTCCATACAGGGCATTTTCACCCCCTTCCTGCCCAGACCAATTTTTCAGCGCTGTTGCACTTTGAATGACAATTGCGTGGTCATGCAACACTGTACCCAAACTAAATCTTTATATTCCCCCCCCCACACAAATAGAGCTTTCTTTTGGTGGTATTTGATCATCTCTGCGGTTTTTATTTTTTTGCGCTATAAACAAAAGAAGAGCGACAATTTAAAAAAAAAACACAATATTTTTTACTTTTTTATTTAATAAATATCACAATTTTTTTTCCTCAGTTTAGACCGATATAATACATATCGGCCTAAACTGAGGGGAAAAAAATGTTTTTTTTTTAAAAAAAATTGTGATATTTATTAAATAAAAATATATTTTTGGTAAAAAAATCGCTGGTGCGTGCACGCGCCCTAGATCGACGGGAACAAAAACATCATATTAAATCCACCCGGATCGAGGGAGGGTTCCTGCCGGCGTCATTTTACAATGCGCCGGTAAGGAAGGAGTTAAAGGGGTTGCAAAGAGAATAAAATGGCGATCGTTGCAATACTTTGTCATGCCGTATTTGCGCAGCGGTCTTACAAGCACACTTTTTTGGGGAAAAAATTACACTTTTTTTAATTAAAAAATAAGACAACAGTAAAGTTATCCCCATTTTTTTTTATATTATGAAAGATAATGTTACGCCGAGTAAATTCATACCCAACATGTCACGCTTCAAAATTACGTCCGCTCGTGGAATGCCGACAAACTTTTACCCTTTAAAATCTTCATAGGCGACGTTTAAAAAAATCTACAGGTTGCATGTTTTGAGTTACAGAGGAGGACTAGGGCTAGAATTATTGCTCTCGCTCTACCAATCGCGGCGATACCTCACATGTGTGGTTTGAACACCGTTTATATATGCGGGTGCTGCTCACGTATGCGTTCGCTTCTGCGCGCAAGCTCGTCAGGACGGGATGCGTTTTCTGGCTCCTAACATTTTTAGCTGGCTCCTAGATTCCAAACTAATTTGTCAAACCTTGGTATAGAGGCAAATGGTTTCAGTTCCCAGATGGTTTCTGCAGAGTATTTTAGATAACCCATGGTTGCAGAAACGACACAGGGAGGAGATGTTGATTGGGGGCTTTAACGGCGCTGGGAGGACGAATGAGCAAGTGAAGTGCCACTCGTTCAGACTTGGTCCAGAGGAAGGCGAAAAACCACAGGCGTGCTGTGCCAATCTGCAGCGACCGGGGAAAAAATTCCTTCCTGATCCCTCGCTGGCGATTGGTGAACCCTGGATTAATTTCTTTGTGGGTGGGGCATGGGGGATACGTACCCCTGGATTAAGCGGTGGCACCTGGTTTCAGGCAGAAACAGGTTGAGGGGGGGGGGGGGGGTTGAGGGTGAGTGATAGTGGTGTTTTTGTTTGAAAGGGTGTACCAAGATGGCCGCCGACCTGGACTAGGCCCGAGCCGGGGGCTGTGGTACAGGGACAGCAAGAGGGGGGGGAGGATATGCAGGGGCGACGAGGGGAGAATCCTCGGGGGCCTGGGGGGTTTTGGGGGTGTTGTGAGTGGCGGGGAGGCTATGGCTAGGTGACTCACGGGCGTCCTGCTAAGCCGCGACTGAAGCTGCGGACTTTCCTGTAAGCGGATGCGGCACCCGCGATCCAGTAGCAGGGTTTTTCGGGTCCCAAGATGGTAGGGGGGTTAGCGGGGGGATGGCGGTGCGGTGTTAGGGATGGGAAGGAGGTGTAGATGGGGGGATAAGAGTCGTCCGTTTCCCGGGAACACGGCCGCGGCGAATCCTGAAAAGGACGGCCGCACTCAATCCCCGGGTTGGAGGACAGACTGGCCAGATGGATCAGGCCTTACCTTAGGAGGAGCTGCCTTTGGAAGGCCAAGGAGGGTGGTCAGCAGGGGATGGAGGATCGGCAGTCCTGAGCACCACTGGCGGGTCTTTGCTATCCTAAGCTGCCTGACTGCCTGTTCTGACTAGCCCTGGGAGAGCAGACTCATCTGGAAGTGTCCTACTCTCTACTGACTAGCACTGAACTGACTGAATGTAGACAGGTAGGGATTGCTCCTGCATCTGTTTTATGTATCTTTATAGTATTTTTATATTTGTATAACTTTCCTTGTTAAAGAAGAGGAGGGTGAGGCCTATGGAGTGATGGAGGAATTAACAGAAGGACACAAGGATATGATGGAGCCACCTAATACCAGGAACCCACCAGAGAGATGTCCCCGTCCTCTGTATTCCCGGGATTCCACACAGGAAGATCACACCATTCCCCACCATCATCAGGTAGATGAGGAACAATCACTGATAGTATCATTAGGATCTGTACATTATCTGCATTGTTACCATTGATGTCATTTTTATTCTATATTCAGAGTGGAAACCTGAGAGATTCTAAAGTTGAGGTTAAAGAAGTTATAAAAGAGGAGGATGATGAGGATGGGGTGATGGAGGAGTCAGAGTCTCTAAAAGAACACAAAGATCTGTACCAGGACACCATGGTGGAGTCATCCAGCTACAGGAACCCACCAGAGAGATGTCCCCGTCCTCTGTATTCCCGGGATTCCACACAGGAAGGTCACACCATCCCCCACCATCATCAGGTAGATGAGTGACAATTATTGGTGGTTATGATTTATACACAGCATGTTTGTTACAATGAATGTTTTATTATATATTCAGAGTGGAAACCTCTGGGATGATAATATTGTTGTTAACCACTTAAGGACCGCCTCATGTACATATACGTCAGCAGAATGGCACAGGCAGGCACATCAACGTATATATACGTCCTCTGCTTGACGTGGGTCGGGGGTCCGATCGGGACCCCCCCCCGGTACATGCGGCGGTCCCCGTGGCTTCAGGAGCGATCCGGGACGACGGCGCGGCTATTCGTTTATAGCCGCTCCGTCGCGATCGCTCCCCGGAGCTGAAGAACGGGGAGAGCCGTGTGTAAACGCGGCTTCCCCGTGCTTCACTGTGTCGGCGCATCGATCGCGTCATCCCCTTTATAGGGAAGACACGATCGATGACGTCATTCCTACAGCCACACCCCCCTACACTAGTAAACACATACACAGTGATCCCTAAATGTTACAGCGCCCCCTGTGTTTAACTCCCAAACTGCAACTGTCATTTTCACAATAAAGAATTCAATTTAAATGCATTTTTTGCTGTGAAAATGACAATTGTCCCAAAAATGTGTCAAAATTGTCCGAAGTGTCCGCCATAATGTCGCAGTCACGAAAAAAATCGCTGATCGCCGCCATTAGTAGTAAAAAAAATAAAATAAATAAAAATGCAAAAAAACTATCCCCTATTTTGTAAACACTATGAATTTTGCGCAAACCAACCGATAAACGATTATTGCGATTTTTTTTACCAAAAATAGGTAGAAGAATACGTATCGGCCTAAACTGAGGGGAAAAAAAATGTTATATATGTTTTTGGGGGATATTTATTATAGCAAAAACTAAAAAATATTGAATTTTTTTCAAAATTGTCGCTCTATTTTTGTTTATAGCGCAAAAAATAAAAACCGCAGAGGTGATCAAATACCACCAAAAGAAAGCTCTATTTGTGGGGAAAAAAAGACGCCAATTTTGTTTGGGAGCCACGTCGCACGACCGCGCAATTGTCTGTTAAAGCGACGCAGTCCCGAACTGTAAAAACCCCTTGGGTCTTTAGGCAGCATTTTGGTCCGGGGCTTAAGTGGTTAAAGAAGAGTATAAAGAGGAGGATGAGGAGTATGGAGTGATGGAGGAGTTTTCAGAAGGACACAAGGATATGATGGAGCCACCTAATACCAGGAACCCCCCAGAGAGATGTCCCCGTCCTCTGTATTCCCGGGATTCCACACAGGAAGGTCACACCATCCCCCACCATCATCAGGTAGATGAGTGACAATCACTGATAGTATTATTAGGATCTGTACATTATCTCCATTGTTACCATTGATGTCATTTTAATTCTATATTCAGAGTGGAAACCTGAGAGATTCTAAAGTTGAGGTGAAAAAGGAAGAAGAAACTTATGTGAGGGATGATCAGCAGTCTATGGAGGAGGATGGAATATTGAGGCTAATTCTAGAGGACGGCACTCTTACAGAGATCAGCACAGGTGGGTCATTAACACTAAATCCATTCCTCCACCCATACTGCTCACTGATTGGTCCAGAGTAGGGCGGGGACTGGGTGATATCAGCCTGTAATCCCCTGGTCACTTTCCTGAGCTGTGTTCCCCGTCCTGTATTTCTCTCGGATAATCTTCCTTCTCTGTGCTGCAGACACAATTTATGTATCTAGACTGGATTTATGGAGATTCTGGGGTTCAGCTGGCAGCAAAATGTTCATTTTCACCATAGATGTTAATAGACCTAGGCACAGGCGTTGCTATGGGGGTGCGGGGAGTGTGGGCCGCACCGGGTGACACCCGCCAGAGGGGTGACACCAGGGGCCGGACTAGACGGGGACAAGAGAGGGGGTCCAGTCTCGGGCGAAGTGTTGTAGCAGCGAGCGGAGCGCCAGTGGGCCACTACAGTACAGTATGTGTCGGCATTTGCCGACATCTCCTGCGGGGTGTCCACGGGTCTCCAGCGCAGTGAAGGCTGGATGTTAGCAGCTCCTATCTGTCCCAGCCGGCTGCATGTTGGCCGTGTCAGAGCGCCGGGAGATCTCCTTCCCAGGTTCCTCCTCTGCTTTGGCGTGTCTTCTGACGGGAAAGGAGGAGGAGCCTGCGAAGGAGATCTCCCGGCGCTCTGACACGGCCAACATGCAGCCGGCTGGGACAGATAGGAGCTGCTAAAGTGTCAGCAATCAATCACTGAGGACCCGGTAACTAATAACTGGTAAGTCAGTGCTGGGGGAAGGGATCTGAGGATTTGTGCTGAGAGGGATTAAGAATTTTTTTTGTTTGTTTTTTTATGGGAAAATCCGGAGGCGTGTGCCTTGGTATTAGGGTGGGGGTTGTGCTTGTAGGGGGAAATTGTCAGGGAGGGATTAAATAAGAGATTTGTGCTGAGGGTGGCTTGGTTGGGGGAATAAGAGAATTTGGGCAAGAAGAGGGGTTTAATACTGAAAGGGGGGAGATGTGGAGCTGGTATGACGATACCTCACATAGAACTACAAGTCCCAGCAGGCCATGAGCCCTCTGAAGAAGACAGAGAGAAAATTCTATGAGACAAGACTTCCATATTGCAATCGATGGGGGAAGGGGGGCTGTATGCAAGAGCTCGTATGACGATAACTCACATAGAACTACAAGTCCCAGCGGGCCAGGAGCACGCCAGAGAAGATGGAGAAATAATCCTATGAGACAAGACTTCTATATCCCAATGGATTGGAGCGGGGTGGGGGGTATGGGGGGGATGTATGCAGGAGCTTGTATGATGATTTGTGCTAAAAGTGGGGGGGATCTCTGCAGGGAGGGGGAGATGGGGGGATGATTTCTGCTGAGAGCGGGGGTCTGTGCAGGGAGGGTGAGATGATTTATGCTGAGGGAGGATCTGTGCAGGGAGATGGGGGGATGATTTGTGCTGAAAGGGGGGGTCTATGCAGGGATGGGGGGATGATTTGTCCTGAGAGGGGGGATAAAATAATTTGTATAAGAAGAAGGAAGAGTTTGGGGGGGGGATTTATACTGGGAAGAGGGATATGGGGGGCATTTTGAGCTGAGAAGGGGGATTTGTGCTAAAAGGGGCTATATGAGGGTGATGACTTGTGCTGGTAGGGGTAAATGGAGGGGAAGTAATGTTCTGAGAGGGGGTATTTGTACTGGAAGTGGGCATTGTAACGGCTACCCACTGGTAGTGAGGGGTATCGGCCGTTGGAGACGTCCTTTTTGCTGACAAGTTATGATATGCAAGTACCGCCGGTATATCCCATCGAACGCCCTTCCAAGAAACGAGACGGGCTACGTTTGAAGGGTCAAGCAGACTGTCTTTATTTGGCATATTTCACCTGCTTATATCTGCTTACAACTGTTACAAGAACAATGACAGTTTCCGCCCCCCCCTTCACCCAGTAGGGGGCTTCAACACAGACCCCCTGAAACAATGACATCTCCTTGAATTAATCACTTGACCAGTCTCTAGACGCTTCGGCACCGCAAACCACTTAACGTTTTCTGGCCAGGCACATTCCTTTCTCAATAGAATTCAATTAACCTTTAAAACAATTATCACTCACACATAATCCCCATCAGCATACACCTCACAGGGGGCTGTTACCTACACAAGAGAGAGTTCATTAGCTATGCGAAGGGAACATTAGCATTCAGCAATGAAAGAGACTTGTCCAATTAACCCTTTGAGCTCAGAATACAATGTGGTACATCCAATTGTGACAAGCCATGCAGTTCCTTGTAGTCCTCCCTGCACGAAGATTATAACTGTCCCGGCAGCATGCATATGTCCGATACACTACTCCCCTTTTGTGGAACACTCCGGCAGACCCGGATTGATCTTTTTCGGATCAACTTGGGGATGTCCGGTCTGCTGTTAGGGTAAAAGTTCCGTTTGCCTGGACAGTCCGTCGGCATTCCCATTGAATCTGCCAGGGCGGTATTGGATAGAAAAATTGTAGGGTTGTAGGGCCAAGCTCCATCTTAGCAGGCGCCCATTATCTCCGGCTACCCGGTTCAGCCATACTAGGGGGTTATGGTCCGTGATCAGGGTTAATTCCTGACCATACAGGTAGGGTGTGAGCTTCTTTAAAGCCCAAACCAGGGCTAAACATTCCTTTTCCACGGCCGCGTAGCTCACTTCCCTGGGTAATAGTTTTCTACTCAGGTACGCGACAGGGTGTTCTCCTCCATCCTCCCCGATCTGGCTTAGAACTGCCCCCAGTCCATACATGGACGCATCTGTATGAACGACAAACCTTTTGTTAGGGACGGGGGCAGATAGAACAGGTGCGTTGATCAATGCTTGTTTCAAGGTTTGGAATGCTGTTTCACAGGCGGGAGACCACAGGACTACTCTAGGCAAATTCTTCTTGGTCAAATCCGTCAGGGGTTTGGCAATGGTACTGTAGTCAGGGACAAATTTTCTGTAATACCCTGCTGTCCCTAGAAATGCCAGTACCTGGGTCTTAGTGTGGGGTGTTGGCCAATTGGCTACAGCCTCAACCTTAGCGGGTTCTGGTCGTTGTTTCCCACACCCCACTCTGTGTCCCAAGTACTGGATTTCTGCCATCCCGAAATTACATTTTTCTGGTTTCAGGGTTAGGCCCGCGGCCCTAATCTGATCCAGTACAGCCTCAACATGCCTCAAGTGTTCCCCCCAAGTCTCACTATAGATCGCAATGTCATCCAGGTACGCGCAAGCGAAATCCTGGAAGCCATCAAGGAGGCGGTCCACTAAGCGCTGAAATGTGGCTGGGGCGTTCTTCATCCCAAATGGCATGACCTTGAACTGGAATAAGCCAAATGGGGTGACAAATGCCGACTTAGGGATAGCTTCCTTGGACAGGGGAATCTGCCAATACCCTTTGCACAGATCGATTGTGGTCAGATAACGTCCCCTGGCAATACGATCTAATAGCTCGTCTACTCGGGGCATGGGGTAGGCATCTGTCACGGTTTTGTCATTGAGGCGTCGGTAATCGACACAGAATCGGGTTGTTCCGTCCTTTTTGGGTACTAGGACAACAGGCGAGGCCCAGGGGCTGTCAGATGGTTCTATGATCCCCAGTCTTAACATTTCTTGTATTTCCTTCCTCATCTCCTCTTTTACTGCCTCCGGGATTCTGTAGGGAGTCTGTCTGAGCGGGTTTTGTCCTGGGGTCTCTACGTAGTGAGTCGCTAAGAGAGTGTACCCGGGCTCCTGGGAAAATGTCAGTCCTTTCTCAGTTATCAATTGTCGCATCTGTCCCTTTTCTGCGGGAGGTAACCGCTCCCCTAGCTGTATCGTATTGAGCAGAGTTTTAGGTTCCGAATCTGCTAATAGATCTGGGATGGGTAAGCTGTCAGGGTCTTCAGTGGCTGGAATACATATGGCTGCTACATCCTCTGGTATTTCCTGATACTCTTTTAATAAGTTTACATGAAAGGACTTCTGGACCCTTTCATCTTGGCTGCTGGCGATTACATATGTAGTATCGCAGACTTGCGCTACCACTTTGTAAGGGCCCTGCCATGAGGTCTGGAGCTTATTCCCTTTGACAGGCCTAAGCACCAGCACCTTCTGGCCCACTTGAAACGTTCTCTGACGGGCGCCCCGGTCGTACCAGTGTTTCTGTCGTCCCTGGGCCGTTTGGAGATGGTCCCATGCCATCCGAGCTAACTGTTCCATGCGGTCCCGCATTTCCAGCACATATGAATGAATGAATGAATGAAAAATTTATATAGCGCGGCACATGCGAACTGAATCGCCTCTGGGCGCTTGTTGTTTGTGTCTCATGCCTATCAGAAAAGCAGGGTTTTGATCTGCCTTCTGAAAGACAGGTGGTTTTGCTCCAACCGAATGCTGGTTGGTAAAGCATTCCAAAGCCTGGGGCCCTGAAAAGCAAACCTTCTTTCTCCTTTGGACTTGTATTTGGTTTTAGGAACCTTGACCAGATTTTGGTCGGTGGATCGCAGAATGCGGTTGCAATTGTGCGGTTTGATCTTGTCGCATAGATATCTAGGAGCCTTCCCATGGATGCACTTATGTGTCAGGCAGAGTGCTTTGAATGCAATTCTGTCTTTCACTGGCAACCAGTGAAGGGATCTCAGCGAAGGTGAGATTGATTCCCAAGATTTTTTCCCAGTCACAAGTCTAGCGGCCGTATTCTGTACGACTTGAAGACGAGCGATTTGGTACTTGGGGAGCCCGAGGTAAAGGGCATTTGCATAGTCCAGTCTGGAATTCACGATTGTTCCCACCACGACTGCTATGTCTTCTTTGGGAATAAATGGAATAAGTCTGCGTAGAAGGCGCATCAAATGGTGCGTCCCGCTGACTACTGACCCTATTTGTGCGTCCATTGTCATGAAGGTGTCAAACGTGACTCCTAGACTTCTGACTTTGGAGCTAGGGGAGATGGTCTGACCCAGGATGGGCGAAGGTGTCCAGTTTGTTGTCGGTTGACTCTTCCGACTGGCATTGAACATAAAGAGTTCTGTTTTAGCGCTATTGAGTTTGAGATAACTCTTAGTCATCCAGTTTTCTATTGAAGAGAGACATTTCTCTAATCTGAGATGATGATCCTTTTTTTGGCAGATGCGAAAGTACAACTGCGTGTCGTCTGCATAAGAGTGATAGAGTAGTTCTTGGCTACTGATAATATCAAAGAGGACGAAGATAGATATTAAACAGCACCGGTGATAGGGGGGATCCTTGGGGGACCCCACATGGCACCGCGCGTTTTTCTGACGTGAAAGATCCCAGTTTCACTGTTTGTGAACGGTTTCCGAGAAAAGAGGAGAACCATGGTAAGGCATCTTCTGAGACTCCGGCGACTTCTGTTAGTCGTCTCAGTAGCAATTTATGGTCTACTGTGTCAAAGGCTGCGCTTAGGTCCAGCAGAACCAGGAGACACGATTCTCCTTCGTCTGCGGCCTCGAGCGCATCATCCCATATTTTCAGTAAGGCCGTTTCTGTCCCGTGTCCGGGACGGAACCCGGATTGAAATGGATCGAGTAGGTTGTGGGTATCCAGATGCTGTTGCAGCTGATTTACCACCACTTTCTCCATTATCTTGGACAGAGCATTTAGACCTGTTATGGGACGGCGGTGAGTTGGGTCCATAGGATCCAAATTAGGTTTTTTCAAGATCGGCAGGATTGTGCCCTCTTTCAGCAGGGAAGGCACTATGCCTTCCTTAAATGACTGATTTATAAGCTGTGTGATCGGAGGCGCCAGGATGTCGGCACATTCCTTCAGTAGCTTGGTGGGAATGATGTCATTGGGTGCTGTGCTGTTGCGCAGCGCACCAATGAATTTTTTTGTGGTATCAATGGAGATGGGTTCCAAAGTGAACTTAGTTGATTGTAGAGGCGTTCCGTCGGTGTTTTGATTGAAGAGGGGGCTGAGTGGAGTATTGTTTTGCCGAATACTTACCCGAATTTTTTCAATTTTGTTGATGAAGAAATCCGATAGTTCATTGCAGAACTCTTGGGTGTCTGAAGTGGGGACTTCAAGACATCCCGGATTCATGGTCTGGGTGACCATCTTGAAGAGTTCACGTGGGCGATTCATTGCGCTGTTAATCACCGTGGAAAAGTGAAGTTTCTTGGCTTTGAAAATTTCCTTGTGATATCGTGTAGTTACTGCTTTGTAGAAGTTGAGGCGGTCTTCTGAAGGACTTCTTATCCAGGCGGCTTCCGCCCTTCTGCGCTCTTGCTTCAATAGCGACAGCTGGTTATTGAACCAGCTGGACTTTTTTGCCCGGCTGCGGACTTTGCGCTTTGGTGCTGCTAAGTCAGCTGACTGTAACAGAGCTGCATTTATGGCATCCAATGTATCTGAGGCTGCTAGCTGAGGAGGAATAGCCCCAATTCGGTTTCCCAGGGTAGATCTGAAGAGTTCCGAGTGGAGCTTCCTCTGAGATCTAGCCCAGTGTATTGTCACCGGCATGGGTACTTTCATGACTAGTGGAATTCTGGGAATTATGAAGCTAATTGCATGGTGGTCTGTCCATGGCAGAGGTTCAATACCCAGAATGTTTATTTTCAGATTTTGTCTGAAAATTAGGTCGAGAGTGTGACCTGAAGCATGCGTGGGTCCGCATATAAGTTGCTGAAGACCTAACCCTTCCAGGTGGTCGATGCAGGCATCCGCGATGGGATCCTGTGAGGAGTTGGCCCACAAATTGAAATCCCCGAGCAGCAAAAGATGATTGCTGTTAAGGGAGAAAGTGGATATGAACTCCGTTAATGCTGAAATCAAATGCGATTTTGGCCCAGGGGGCCTATAGCAGAGGAGAATGTGAACGGTCTCCTGAGAGTGAGCTTGAAGTTGAAGCGTGAGGGTTTCCATAAAAGGTAGAGGATTTTGAAGGACCGGTTTAGTGATTGCAATATGAGACTTATGAATCACCGCCAGGCCTCCTCCTCTTTGCCCTATTCTATTTTCCGTTAGGATATGATAATTTGCTGGTACCAGTTCTCCAAGAATGGTGTTGCAATCGTCTGACAGCCAACTTTCTGTAATGAAGAGGCAGTCTAGATCGTTTTGTAGTAAGAAATCATGGATTTCTGATCGGTGTTTAACTGCTGATCTAGTGTTAAGCAACGCACATGATATGTGCTTGAGCTGTGTTGAATGGTTGAAATTTTTGATGATCGATCGTCGATCGATTCTCAAAAGTTGATCTGATTTTAAGGCTTTTTTGGTGACGGCAGGTAATATTGTTGCGAATTGTCTCAGACCCCAAATGGTTTCCGCAGAGTATCGCAATTTAACCATTGTTGCCAGTCACCGTGGGCGGGGGTGGGGGTGATCGGTGAGAGAGGATTCGCAGAATCCTCGCTCTCAGCAATCCTTGGTCCAGAGGAAGGCAAAAAAACCCTGGGCAAGCTGGCCAATGTGCTGCGGCAGGGAAAAAAATTCCTTCCTGATCCCAAAGGCGATCGGCTCAAGCCCTGGATCAAAGACAGCTGAACTTAATGAGGGGAAAAAAGAGGGGGGGGGGGGGGATGCTGGGTGTCACTGTTGCTGGGGTGCACCAAGATGGCCGCCAGGCAAAGACACAGGACCCAGGCTGGGGGGGCAACCAGGTTGGTAAGAAAATGATTCCACCGATCTGGTTGCTTAGCAGGGGGGTGGAGGGGACCTCTGGGGGTGCAGGGGCGATAATCAGAAAGACCCGCACTATTGGTGGCAGGCGCAGGGAGAAAACGGACGGAGCGCCGGTAGGCCGCGGCTGAAGCCGCGGACTTTCCTGAGGCGCGGCGGCCGCGGAAAGTAGCAGGCTGGCGCGGGCGTGTAAAAAACGCCGAGAAGCGCCGAAAATACACCCAGGTGGGGTGTCTAGGGGCCACCACAATCGTGGGTGGCCGTGCGAGTGGGGATGCCGAGCCCAAGAGGGGACACCTTCATGTTCTGTCTCGCCCTCCCAGTGCTCCCGGATGAGGTCGAGGGGGCCTCGCACTCTCCGTCCATAGAGCAGCTCGAAGGGGGAGAACCCTGTGGATTCCTGCGGTACCTCTCGATAGGCAAACAGGTGCGGCAAAAATCGCTCCCAGTCTCTGTATTCCGCCGTAAAGGTCCGCAGCAATTGCTTGAGGGTACCATTAAAGCGTTCACAGAGACCGTTGGTCTGAGGGTGGTACGGTGAACTAAGCAGGGTCTTAATACCGCAGACCTTCCATAACTGTTGGGTTAGGTCTGCAGTAAACTGGGTCCCTCGGTCGGACAGGATTTCCTGAGGGAACCCCACTCGGGTGAATATCCCAACGAGCGCACTGGCAACAGTGTCTGCCTGAATATTCGTCAGAGCGACGGCCTCCGGGTAGCGGGTAGCATAGTCTACTACGGTAAGAATGTATTTCTTACCTGAGGGACTGGGGTTAGGTAGAGGTCCCACTAGGTCGACTGCTACCCTGCTAAACGGTTCCTCGATCACGGGCATAGGTGACAGTCGAGCCTTAGGGTGGTCCCCTCTTTTTCCTACCCGTTGGCATACGTCACAGGTGCTGCAGTAACGTCGCACATCCTTCGAGATCCCCGGCCAAAAGAAAGTCTGGGTGATCCTGTAGGTGGTGCGGTTACCCCCTAGGTGCCCTGCCAACGGAATGTCGTGGCCGATTCGGAGAAGTTCCAACCGGTACTTTCTGGGTACCACTAGTTGGCGCTTTTGCGATGGGACACCGCCTCTCTTTCTGCCTTCAGTCAATCTGTATAACCTGTCACCATCCCATATAAAACGTTCCCGCTCATCCCCTCTACTGTCTGCTAATTCTCGATACTTTTGAAGGGTGGAGTCCTCCCTAGTTTCCCTCCCAAATTCCTCTGGGGTGTCCCAAGCTATGGGTCTCTCTACCGTAGTGGGGTTACATGTCGGTTCTTGGCTTACCTGGGTCTCCTGGCCTATTGTAGGATCATCTGTGATACGGGTCTGTGAGCGGGTGGTCACGGGGCAAGCTGCATCAGGTGTAGGTAGATATGCCGAAGTCAGAGGGCCAATGTCATTGCCCAGCACAACCTCGGCCGGTAGGTTGTCCATGATACCAACGGTGGTCTTTCCTGACCCGACTCCCCAGTCTAAGTGCACCCGGGCGGTGGGTAAGCGGAATACAGCGCCCCCTGCGACCCGGATGGCAACTGTACGAGTGGAGACGTTCTCTGGCTTTACCAGATGTTTTTGAACCAGAGTGATAGTGGCCCCGGTATCTCTTAAGCCTTGTGCTACTTGTCCATTCACCCGTACCTCCTGACGGTGATGCTGACGGTTATCTGGAGAGGCAGCTTGTATTGGGTCTGCCTCATACAAAATTCCCAGACATTCCTCCGGGCCCCCCTCGGTCTCCAGGCAGTGGGCCGCAGAGGGACGTGATGGAGTGACTTCTGTGTTGGGTGTTGTACGTCTCCAGTTGTTATTTGTAGCTCTTAGAGGGCAATAACGAGCAATATGTCCCGTGTTGCTGCAGTGATGGCACGTCACCCTAGACGAATCCCGGGGGTAGTTGTTAGGCCCCTGAGGACGTGGTGGTCCTGGTGGGACTGGAGCCCGAAACTCTGGGCGTGGGGTGACGGTTGGAGTACGTGGTTCCACCTTATGAGCCAGCCGTGTAGTACTCTGGCTTACTTTCCTTGTCTCTGCGTACTCATCTGCTAGCCGAGCCGCCTCGTTTAAGTTAGCAGGACGGCGATCTCGTACCCAGTCTTGTATGTCTGCGGCCAGGTCTTGGAAGAAATGTTCCATTAGGAACAGCTGCAATACTTCCTCCCCGGTGTTGGCCTTGCACCCTTGGACCCAATGGGATGCCACCCTTTGTAACTGGTTTGCCCATTCCATGTGGGAGTCCACAGCCTTCTTCTTGGACTCCCGGAAGCGACGGCGGTAGGCTTCTGGAGTTACGGCGTATCGGGTTAGCAGCGCCTTTTTAACTTGCTGGTATTGTAAAATATCCTCTGGAGCGAGAGCCCGAAAGGCTTCATTGGCTTTGCCCGACAATTTCCCCGACAAAATAGTGACCCATTGGTCTGGTGGTACCTGGTGTAGTAAGCACTGCCTCTCAAAGTCCGCCAAATATCCATCTATTTCCTCCTCACTTTCTACAAAAGCTTTAAATGCAGTGAACGGTATTTTCTTTCCTGTAGCAGCAGGTGGGGGGGTAGGAACTGCAGGTGTAATGGGCTGTCTAGCTCTTACCAGTTCCAGTTCTTGTCCCCTCTTCGTTTGTATCTCTTCCCTTGCTTCCCGGAACAGCTGGTTGATTAGTTCCACGGACGTTTCTGGATACAAGGATAATCTCCGCTGTACAATCCCAGTAATTACATCTTCCTCGCTGACCGGTGCAAGGGGCTCCGTTCCTTCCATGGATCCATCCATTTCGTCCAGCTCCAGCAGTTCAGCTATCAGCTCCCTCCGTGGTCTGTTGCTGGCACTCCTACCACGAATCTCCAATAGATCTTTTAGTGTGGATCTTTTCAGCCTGGCGTACTGCGACTCCATTCAGAACTTGTTCTTTGGATAAAAGGACCATCCCACCGCTGCCAACCAATGTAACGGCTACCCACTGGTAGTGAGGGGTATCGGCCGTTGGAGACGTCCTTTTTGCTGACAAGTTATGATATGCAGGTACCGCCGGTATATCCCATCGAACGCCCTCCCAAGAAACGAGACAGGCTACGTTTGAAGGGGTCAAGCAGACTGTCTTTATTTGGCATATTTCACCTGCTTATATCTGCTTACAACTGTTACAAGAACAATGACAGTTTCCGCCCCCCCCTTCACCCAGTAGGGGGCTTCAACACAGACCCCCTGAAACAATGACATCTCCTTGAATTAATCACTTGACCAGTCTCTAGACGCTTCGGCACCGCAAACCACTTAACATTTTCTGGCCAGGCACATTCCTTTCTCAATAGAATTCAATTAACCTTTAAAACAATTATCACTCACACATAATCCCCATCAGCATACACCTCACAGGGGGCTGTTACCTACACAAGAGAGAGTTCATTAGCTATGCGAAGGGTACATTAGCATTCAACAATGAAAGAGACTTGTCCAATTAACCCTTTGAGCTCAGAATACAATGTGGTACATCCAATTGTGACAAGCCATGCAGTTCCTTGTAGTCCTCCCTGCACGAAGATTATAACTGTCCCGGCAGCATGCATATGTCCGTTACAGGCATATGGGGGTGAAGATTTTTGTTAAGAGGGGGAATATTGGGGGGCGATTTGTGCTGAGAGGGGGGGTAAGGGAAGGAGAAAGAGGAATTGTTCTAGGAGGGGGTATATGGGGGTGAGGGGCACTCTGCACATAGTTCTTTAGACAAAGGGGGGGGGTGACACCATGTTTTACCGCACCAGGTGACACCAACCCTAGTGACGCCACTGGACCTAGGCACCTGGGGTATGTGATTTGAGCCTCCTTCCCCATGCCTGGGTCTAGCAGGATCTCTGACACAACAATTCTCCTCCCAGGGTTGCTTGCTCTGTTGTCTGCTGGCTGTGCCGGGTGGAGGGATATGTCTGTATAGTCTCAGACCCAAGTCACTGAGTGCAGTCTCAGGAGATGGGAGGCAGCGGTGTGGGACCTCTGCAACTTGTCTCATGTAAACATTTAATCTTCCACTGATTACTGAATACCAATATTATGAGTCCTGATCATAACACTGTATAATTTATATTGTACATTACATACTCCTGACCCCTGCACTATATACTCTATGGTGTACATTACATTATTCTGATACAAACAAATCCTAAGTTGTACATTACATAGGCCTTATCTCTACTTCATCCATTTCTACCAGCTGGACATTTTATATCTGATGATTTGATTGGAGCACAGACTTTTACATGGTGATAATAATGTGATAACATCCTCAAACTTTGGAACCTTAAACAGAAAGTGAGAATGAGGGAGGAGTCAATAACCCAATGATGGGGATCTTCAGGATCAGTCCAGTCTTCATCTTGGTGGTTCTCCCCATCCTCACTCTCTGACCTCTGGTTGGGCTCAGCCCCGCTGTTATTCATGACTAAATTATGGACTAAATAAGGAAGTGCAGGACTTCTTGTGTTGGGAAGATGGCAATGAGTGATAGAGGGGGAGGGGACCCTCGTTCTATCATCCCCTCATCACTGTCACTCCTATAAAAGACAGTTCTCGTTGTTTCCTCACGCTCTGACTAAGGTCCATGAATAAAGAAATGATCTGGTAGGAGATCAGAGGACCCATTTACTAGTTACCTTGAGGGGGGAATTGTAAGATCCTCAGAGAAAAAGCTGCCTGATGTGGGTGGAGTCCTAGTTTAGGGGAACCAATCAGGTCATGTCTAGTAATAATCTTTGTATTTCTATTTTAGTAGATGGACGGGAGATGAGGAAAACCTCAGAGGATTGTCTCACTTTGTCTCCAGACTGTAAAGTAGAAGATGAGGACATCACACAGTATAGTCCAGGAGAAAACCCGACTACCTCAAATGTCCATCCGGCACCACACAGTGTAGATGGACCATCGTATTCCTCTTATCCTGAGGAACCTCAGACTGTGCGGGACGGTGCCGGACCATCGTATTCCTCTTATCCTGAGGAACCTCAGACTGTGAGGGACGGTGCCAGACCATTGTATTCCTCTTATCCTGAGGAACCTCAGACTGTGCGGGATGGCGCCGTCCTTCCAACAGATAAGAGGTTTTTCTGTACTGAGTGCGGGAAGTGTTTCCATTCTAAATACAATCTTAATAGGCATAAAAGATCTCACACGGGGAAGAAGCCGTATTCCTGTGCTGAGTGCGGGAAATGTTTTTCAGTGATGTCCAATCTTTACACACATCAGAGATCTCACATGGGGGAGAAACCGTATTCCTGTCCTGAGTGCGGGAAATGTTTTTCAGTGAAGTCCAGTCTTTACACACATCAGAGATCTCACACAGGAAAGAAGCCGTATTCCTGTCCTGAGTGCGGGAAATGTTTTTCAGTGAAGTCCAATCTTCACACACATCAGAGATCTCACATGGGGGAGAAGCCGTATTCCTGTCCTGATTGCGGGAAATGTTTTTTACGGAAGTCCAATCTTTACACACATCAGAGATCTCACACGGGGGAGAAGCCGTATTCTTGTCCTGAGTGTGGGAAATGTTTTTCACAGAGATCCAGTCTTTTCACACACCAGAGATCTCACACGGGGGAGAAGCCGTATTCCTGTCCTGAGTGCAGGAAATGTTTTTCACAGAAGTCCCATCTTTCCAAACATCAGAAATCTCACACGGGGGAGAAGCCGTATTCCTGTCCTGAGTGCAGGAAATGTTTTTCACAGAAGTCCAATCTTTCCAAACATCAGAGATCTCACACGGGGGAGAAGCCGTATGCCTGTCCTGAGTGTGGGAAATGTTTTACACAGAAGTCCCATGTTTACACACATCAGAGATCTCACACGGGGGAGAAACCGTATTCCTGTCCTGAGTGTGGAAAATGTTTTTCAGGTCAGTCCAGTCTTTACAAACATCAGAGATCTCACATGGGGGAGAATCCACTTTCCTGTCCTGAGTGAGGGAATTGTTCCTCACTGAAGTCCTGTCTTCCTGTACATCAGGGATCCCACACAACCCTTGAGGTGTATTAGTGGCTTCAGTGCGAGAAATGTCTTGTATATGAATGTTGCTGGACATCAGAGCTCTCATGTGGGGAAGAAGCACACCCTGATATACACCTCAGATATACTCCATGGCTGATCTTCATCATGTAAGAAATAGTTCCAGGGGTGTGGACATTTTTTGAAAAAAAATACTAAAATCGGGGTCCCATTCTCCTTGTTCCTCATCTACCAGCGGTGTGGGAGTTTCTTGAAAACTACAGGCCGACATCGGCAAAGGACAGAACTTGGTGAGTGAATTTCACAGCCGCGCTCTTTTCATAAAGTGACAGCCGGTACGGGGAACTTCTCACCGCACTGCTGTCACACAGAGGACTCGGATCACTGAGCCTCTGCAGGAACATGTAATATCTCCCCGAAGGTGAACGTTTCCTTTAAACCCTTTCACTGCCAGAGACATTTTTGCAGTTTTTGTTTCCCCACATGTTTAACCACTTCAATACCGGACACTTAATGACAATTGTGCGGTCATGTAACACTGTACCCATATGATATTTTTATCTTTTTTTCCCCAAAAATAAAGCTTTATTTTGGTGGTATTTGATCACCACTGTGGTTTTTATTTTGTCTGCTATAAATAAATAAATAAAACAGAAAAAAAAAAGTTTTTCTTTGTTTCTGTTATAAAATGTTGTAAATAAGTAAGTTATCTCCTTCACTGATTGGCACTGATGAGGCGACACTAATATGTAGCACTGATTGTCCTCCCTGATGGGCACTCTGGGCATTACTGGTGATCATCGGTGATGTGCCTGTACTGATAATCAATGCTGAATATTAGGGGTGCAACGGATCAAAAAACTCACAGTTCGCATCGTTCCTCGGATCACGGATCGGATAATTTTTCGGATCGGCAAAAAAAAAATCTCCCCCACTGTAATATTCACATCTCCCCCCACTGCAAAATCCATGGAACGGAAGGGCCCGTGGGACCCAGAAGCTCCCTGATGCCTCTTATGTGTAGATCACCCTGTGTCTCTAATAGGGGCACAGGGTGAATGAGAACCCCACTATGATCTGTGCTAGTCAGATTCAATGTGGTATACATTGTATATATTGTGTGTTGGCTGTGGTGTACTATAAAGCTTGCTGTGATTGCATTCTATTGTCTGTTAATTAAGTCCGCTACTGTGATAAATGTGTATTGAATCCAGACTGGCTTCTAAGGATCTGTCATTGTGGCTTGTGCTAATTGACCCTGTATTGTGTGAAGGAGTCCTGTGATAAATGTGTATTGCAAGCTAACAGACAGTTTAAAGGTCATGTGTCTGAGACATCAGCTGTAGAGGACAGAGAGGAGGGGGAGTAACTGACAGAGGGGGAGTGGCTGACAGAGGGGGGGTAGCTGACAGACAGCGGCAGGCTGACAGAAGGGTGTGAGAAGGCAGATGAGGAGTGAGGACTCGAGGAGAGCACATGCCAGGCAAGGAGATGTGACTCCGGGCGGCCGCGATTACCCACAGTCCAGCCCCGCCTCCACATGTGACCAGGTCCACCGGGCCATACGTATATGCTGCCCACGTGACCTATTCAACCAATCACAGGCTGAATAGGTATGCCTGCTGCCCATCACAGCTCGGCTCGGAGGTGGAGCGGCGAGCGCACAGGCAGACATATGTGCGTGACATTGATGGCGGGCGCAGGAATTTGGGATGCGCCGCTCTGGTTGAATTGCTGCTATATGTGCCGGGGTTTCAGGCGGCTTAAAAACCGGGCACATGTGTCCAAACCTGGACTGTCCAGGTCAAAACCGGACAGGTGGCAACCCTAAGCCCAGGATACATAGCGGGTGTGTGTCGGGGCGGGGGCACTTTACCGGGGGGTGTGGAAACATTCACTCGGCCACCCGACAAGTAAACCTGCTCCTTGCTTGCCCACAGCAGGGCTAAATGTTAAAAAATATAACCTGTCTGGTGTCTTGTTGGTATGGTGCTTTTCGCAAAGGGGCGGATGTATTATTGAGCAGAGCTTTTTTGGGGGATGGTTTTCTCAATAAACTACACATCGGCCACTTGTTGTGTTCAATGAATAACCATACATCCGCCCCTTTGAGAAAAGCACTGCCCGTCATGTAGCCTATTCTGTATGCATCCTCCCATTCAATGAATAACCTGCCCGGGAGCGTGCGGCAGTGTATTGCGCAGGCGCGGTGTACAGCTGATGAACAGCTGTTCATCCTCTGTAATTTTTGGCTGCTCCATTTGCGCATGCGCTGCGCCTGTGCAGTCCAACCTGGGCCTTATTTGACAGGGGACCCATCTTGTCAGAACACCGGTCCTCAGAACTGCATGTCTCAGGTGTCAGGCGATTGGAATTGTACATCCCGGAGTTCATAAGGAGATCAGAGATCACCAAAGACATGGATGAAGTGTTGTACCGTGTTGGCCATTGATAGCAGGATAAAAATAAAAATGGAGTCATTACCTCTCATTGGCTGAGTACATTTTGTAGTGTAATATTTCACAAACACTTAGAGGTCGATTAAAAAAAATATTAGTTGAAATAATGTGAGCGGCATTCACCCAGCTGTGATGAATATTGGATGTATTTTATTTCATACTCTGATTTCCTTGGCTCCATCTAATGACCATAATGCAGTATTGTGTTATTTGTAATAATGGAGGTATGTCAGGAAAAATACCCCATTATGGTCACTAGATGGAGCTGACAATCATAGGAAACCACTTTGCTGCATTACGGTCAGAGGGTCAGATTCACGTAGAATCGGGCAAATCTGCGGCGGCGTAACGTATGACATTTACGTTACGCCGCCGCAGGTTTTACGGGCAAGTGCTTGATTCACAAAGCACTTGCCTGTAAAGTTGCGGCGGCGTAGCGTAAATCCCCCGGCGCAAGCCCGCCTAATTCAATTCGTAAATTTACTGCGACGGGCAATCGTACGTTCTTGAATCGGCGTAACGACTCATTTGCATATTCTACGCCGAAATGCAATGGAAGCGCCACCTAGCGGCCAGCGTAAATATTGCACCCTAAGATACGACGGCGCAGGCCGTCGTATCGTAGGCATGTTTAAGTGTATCTCAGTTTGAGAATACATTTAGACTTACGACGGGCTTAGATTCGGAGTTAAGTTGGCGTATCTGCTGATATGCCGGCGTAACTCTTTGAGAATCTGGCCCAGAATATGTAATGGCTGGATGAGTGATTGTCACATTCATCCCATGAATTTTCTATAAGTAGACCCCTTAGTTTCCTTCATCAGACATGTCTTCATACTAATACCTGAGATCATACTCATACACTTATAATTACCAAAACATCACACAGACCCCCCGAGGTGTATACACAAGGCAGATCTCACCCCATGACTTGTGTCAATGCAGTCTTGATTAAGAGAGAAGCTTTTCTGTGGATATGATGATATACGGGGCTCGTCCATCAGTGGTTATTTGTGCCACATGGATGAGTTGTTCCCGTATTACATATCTGAGAGATCGATCATTTCATAGGGCAGAAGACAGATGGCCCATATCTTCTGTAAGACATTATTTACTATCATACTTTCTCTTTTTCTGTTCATCTAATTTTTATATGTGGCCAACAGATGGGAGGAGAGAGATATTCCCCCATCTCTTCATACCAGTTGGTGTTGGTGAGTAGACTATGGGCCTGATTCTTGTAGAATCTGCGGCGGCGTAGCGTAAGCCATTTACACTACGCCGCCGCAACTTACTGGAGCAAGTGCCGTATTCTCCAAGCACTTGCTCCGTAATTTGCGTCGGCGTAGTGTAATTGGCCCGGCGTAAGGCCGCGTAATTCAAAGGGGGCGGCTTGTATTTAAATTAAGCGCGGCCCCGCTCCGATCGAACTGCGCATGCGCCGGGCGGAAAAATCGCCCAGTGCGCATGCCCCAGTTTACAACGGAAAACGTCAATGACGCCGACGTGAGCGTCATTGACGTAAAGTCGTATTCACGGACAACTTACGAAAACGACGGAAAAAGCCGACGCCATACTTAACATGGCATACAGGGGCAAGTTTACGCTTATGTAAACGTCGTAAATTCTCTGCGTCGTCCGCGCGTACGTTCGGGAATCGTCGTAAATTGCTAATTTACATAAGCGGCAGGGGGAAAAAGACGTCGGCGACACCTAGCGGCGGAAAAAAAAATTGCATTTAAGATCTGACAGCGTAAGAGCCTTACGCTTGTCAGATCTAAGGGATATCTATGCGTAACTGATTCTAAGAATCAGTCGCATAGATAGGCCGGGCCAGATTAGGACTTATGATGGCGCAAATGGCTTTGCGCCGTCGTAACGCCTTTGAGAATCTGGCCCTATGACTTTACATCTCCTCTATACAGCCTGGAGCCTTATATTGAATGTAGGAGGAGATTATAACCCTCATATTGTCATATATATATATATATATATATATATATATCAAGAGAAGTTTTACTATTTAAACTTGGTAGATGTTAGCCACTTTAATACGGGGCAACTCATCCTGCCCAGGCCAATTTTCAGCTTTTACCGTTGTCGCACTTTGAAGGACAATTGCGCGGTCATGCAACACTATAGCCAAGCACAGTTTTTATCAATTTTTATCATTTAGAGCTTTCTTTTGGTGGTATTTGATCACTATTGAGGCTGCACTGATAAGGCGGGACTGATGGGCACTGGTGAGGTGGCACTGATGAGGTACTAATATGCATCACTGATGGGCACTGATAGGTGGCACTGATGGGCACTTATAGGCGGCACTGTTGGGCACTGGTAGATGGCTCTGAAAGGCAGCACTGATGAGGAGGCACTGGCAGGCATTACTGCTGGGCTCTAATTGGCACCTCTAATGGTCATACCTGGTGGTCCTCGGTAGCATCACTGGTGGACATTTCTGGTGTCAGAATAGCAGTCGATCAGCTCTCCTCTCCTCTGTCAGCGAGATTGGACACAGCTGATCACATGGTAAAGCGCCTCCATCAGAGGCTCTTTACCAAGATCAGTGATGCGAACTGACACACCACACCAACGATCGCCGCACTGTGCAACCCCACGGGTGCGTGATAGTGGCTTATCCTGCTGAATGTCATATGATATCCAGTCAGAATAACTTAACTGCTTGCCGACCGCCCACCGTAGTTTTACGGCGGCAGGTCAGGTCGGCTGCGCAAAATCACGTAATATAACGTGATTTTGCATTGCAGCCACTAGGGGCGTACGCCCCCTGGTGCCTATGCCAGTGCCTGGCGGGCGTGACAGAGCAAGAACCAGAAGCTGTGTGTGTAAACAAACAGCTCCAGGTTCTTTCAGGGGAGAAATGATTAATCATCTGTTCATACAATGTATGAACAGAGATCTGTCATTTCCCCTAGTCAGTCCCATCCCCCCTTCAGTTAGAACACAATGAGGAACATAATTAACCCCTTCCTCACCCCCTAGTGTTAACCTCTTCCCTGCCAGTGTAATTTTTACAGTAATCAATGCATTTTTATAGCACTGATCGCTATAAAAATGGCAATGGTCCCAAAAATGTGTCAAAAATTTCCGATGTGTCTTCCATAAGGTCGCAGTACCAATAAAAATCGCAGATCGCCGCCATAAATTATTAATAAAAATGTCATAAAGCTATCTAAGGTCGCAGTACCGATATAAATCGCAAATCGCCACCATAAATTATTAATAAAAATGTCATAAAACTATCCCCTATTTTGTAGACACTATAACTTTTGCGCAAACCAATCAATAAACGCTTATTGCAAAATAAAATGTACGAAAGGTATGTAGAAGAATACGTATCGGCCTAAACTGAGGGAAAAAAAACGCTGAGGTGATGAAATACCACCAAAAGAAAACTCTATTTGTGGGAAAGAAAGGACGCCAATTTTGTTTGGGAGCCACGTCATACGACCGCGCAATTGCCAGTTAAAGCGACGCAGTGCCGAATCGCAAAGTGGCCCGGTCATTGACCAGCAAAAGGGTCCGGGGCTGAAGTGGTTAACCACTTTGTGAACCTCATTCTGTTAAATTGCAGACGGGAAGTGGTTAATATTACCACATAAAGATGAAACGTTGATTCATATATAATGGCATTGACCTCTTCCTCTAGGTATACCTGATACGGCATTTACATACCTTTTATGATTTACAATAAAATTTACATTTTTGTTAAGTGATGATTTGGTGCGCAGGAAAACACCTCTCATCTAGCTCTAGACCATTATTATTTACATACATTTTTTATTGCTCAAGGAGCCCTTAGAAACCTTTGGAGGAACCCTGGTGGGAGTGGAGATGACCCATCTATAAGGATATACAGTACAGCTGTGGCCAAAAGTTTTGAGAATGGCACAAATATAATATTTTCACAAAGTGCTCCTTCAGTGTTTTTGGATATTTTTGTTATATGTTACTATAATATACTGAAGTATAATTCCAAGCATTCCAGAAGTGTCAAAGGCTTTTATTGACAATTACATTAAGTTTATGCAATGAGTCAATATTTTCAGAGTTGACCCTTCTTTTTCAAGACCTCTGTCATTCACCCTGGCATGCTGGCAATCAACTTGTGGGCCACATCCTGACTGATGGCAGCCCATTTTTGCAGAATCAATGCTTGGAGTTTGTCAGAATTTGTGGGGGTTTTTTTCTTCACCCGCCTCTTAAAGCGGGAGTTCACCCATAAAAAAAAATTTCCCCTTAGATTGATGCTCATTTTGTCTAGGGGAATTGGCTAGTTGTTTTAAAATCAAAGCCGTACTTACCGTTTTAGAGAGCGATCTTCTCCGCCGCTTCCGGGTATGGTCTTCGGGACTGGGCATTCCTATTTTGATTGACAGGCTTCCGACGGTCGCATCCATCGCGTCACGAGTAGCCGAAAGAAGCCGAACATCGGTGCGGCTCTATACTGCACCTGCGCACCGACGTTCGGCTACTTTCGGAAAATCGTGACGCGATGGATGCGACCGTCGGAAGCCTGTCGGAAGACTGTCAATCAAAATAGGAACGCCCAGTCCCGCAGCCCAATACCCGGAAGCGGCGGAGAAGATCGCTCTCTAAAACGGTAAGTACAGCTTTGATTTTTAAAAAAACTAGCCGATTCCCCTAGACAAAATGAGCAGGAATCTAAGGTTAAAACATTTTATTTCCGGGTGAACCTCTACTTTAAAGGGGTGGTTCACCCTAAAAACTACATTTTCTGGTTCACCCTAAAAACTACATTTTCTTATTCCACTGCCCCCCCACATTACAATTCGATTAAGGCTCTTATTATTTTTTCCATGCTGTACATACCTTAGCACAGCATATTCATCCGTGTCCTCCGGGTTACGAGTCCCGCGGGAGTGGGCGTTCCTCACATGCCGTTGATTGACGTTTTGCCCAAAAACGAGCTCCCCCCGTCGCGTAAGCCGCGTCACGGTTGGCGAAAGGAGCCGAACGGCGAGTCGGCGCTATACTGCGCATGCACATCGCCGTTCGGCTCCTTTCGCCAATCGTGACGCGGCTTACGTGACGGGGGGGGAGCTCGTTTTTGGGCAAAATGTCAATCACACACATGTGAGGAACGCCCACTCCCGCGGGACTCGCAACCCGGATGCACGGGTGAATATGCTGTACCAAGGTATGTACAGCATGGAAAAAATAATAAGAGCCTTAATCGAATTGTAATGTGGGGGGGCAGTGGAATAAGAAAATGTAGTTTTTAGGGTGAACCACCGCTTTAAGGATTGACCACAAGTTCTCAATGGGATTAAAGTCTGGAGAGTTTCCTGGCCACGGACCCAAAATTTGATGTTTTGTTCCCCAAGTCACTTAGTTATCTCTTTTGCCTTATGGTGAGCTCCATCATGCTGGAAAAGGCACTGTTCCTCACCAGACTGTTCTTGGATGGTTGGGAGAAGTTGCTCTCGGAGGATGTTTTTGTCCCATTCTTTATTCATGGCTGTGTTCTTGGGAAAATCTGTGAGTGAGCCCCCCACTCCCTTGGCTGAGAAGCAACCCCACACATGAATGGTCTCAGGATGCTTTACTGTTGGCGTGACATATGACTGGTGTGGTAGTGCTCACCTTTTCTTCTCCGGACAAGGGTTTTTCCAGATGCCCCAAACAATTGGAAAGGGGATTCATCAGAGAAAATGACTTCACCCCAGTCCTCAGCAGTCCAATCCCTGAACCTTTTTCAGAATATCAGTCTGTCCCTGATGTTTTTCCTGGATAGAAGTGGCTTCTTTGCTGCCCTTCTTGAAACCAGGCCATCCTCCAAAAGTCTTTGCCTCACTGTGCGAGCAGATAATGCACTCACACCTGCCTGCTGCCATTCCTGAGCAAGCTCTGCATTGGTGGTGCCCTGACCCCGCAGCTGAATCGCAGTGGAGATGGTCCTGGCACTTGCTGGACTTTCTTGGGCGCCCTGAATCCTTCTTCATAAATGCAGTGGAAATGTTTTTTTATGGGATTAAGTTCATTTTAATGGCAAAGAGGGACTTTGCAATTAACTGCAATTCATCTGATCACTCTTCATAATATTCTGGAGTATATGTAAATTGCCATCATAAACACTGAAGCAGCAGACTTTGTGAAAATTAATATTTGTGTCATTCTCAAAAATGTTGGCCACGACTGTACATACACACACAGCACAAGGCCGTGTTCACACTACGAGATGTTTCTCTGGGCTGCAGATCCTCTGATTTTCACAAGATGGTGATTTTACTTTTACATAGGAAGCCTCTATGGAAGACAGGAAGTGAGGTCAGAAACAGGCAGGAAGTGATGTCAGATACAGACAGGAAGTTCTGGGTGAGAGGTGAGTCGGGAAGAAGTAGAGCGAAGACGTAGGTAATAAGATCTTATTTTCTATTTACACCCAGTAACCCCGTCATGTCCGTCCTCTTCCTCCATAGTCACTGTGACGTCTTTTATCTCCAGCAGATGATGATATACACATAGGGTTGCCACCTTTTCATTAAGCTAAACCCGAACACTTTAGCTGCGCACAGCAATTTTTTCATTTTTTTTTCCAATATACACTATAGGATTGTAAAAGACTTGGGACGCCCCGAGAAGAGCAGTAATGCGGTGCCATGATGAACAGTAGGTGTGGCCAGATGGTTGCCCCCCCCCCCCAGTATAACCCCCCCACGGTCAGTCTGTTGCCTAGTACATCCTCCTTAAGTCAGTCTGTTTCCCTGTACAATCTCCTTCCCTCCCCCCCCCCCCAAGGTCAGTCTGTGCCCCAGTGTAATCCACCCCCGGTCAGCTAATGCTGACAGAGGTTGGCGTGAAAGGGGCAGGAAGGACTCTATACAACTGCCCAGGGGAAATAATCTGAGAGCTGAGTATTTTATGGAGCCACATGCAGAAGTGCAAGAAGTAATATGAGAACCCCAAATGGAGTCAGGGGACCCCCCCCCCCCATTCACACACATTTCCAGGCGTACTGACCCCTCTCCAGGAGAAGGAGACCCCTTAACAGGAGGAGTGCATGGGAGTAGGGTTGCCACCTCATCCCTTTAAAACCGAACACATATTAATTACACAGGTTCTCTGGCTGATTAAGGTGCTAATTAAACTCACTTGGTGCCTTATCAACATTAAATTAGCCCCAGAACCTGTGTAATTACTATGTGTTTGGGTTTAAAGGGATGAGGTGGCAACCCTACATGGGGGTGATTAGAAGGGACTCCCTCCCACCCATACAGGAATACTGACAAATACTCTCCCCTCCAGATAAAGAAGACCCCCAGCTAGGAGGACTGCAGGGGGTGATAAGAGGGGACCCTCATCCAGGAACTCCCGTTTTACTCCAGTTAAAGAAGACCCCCAGGTGGGGAGCACTGCAGGGGGGTGATGAGATCAGACCCCAATACAGGAAATCCCCCTCCAGTTAAAGTAGGCCTCCAGCTAGGAGGACTGTGGGGAGGTGATAAGAGGGCAGTGGCGGTGCATCCATAACGGGCACACGGGTGCCGCCCCCTCTCTCCTGCCACCTCTCTATCACCATAGATAGATTTTATGCGATGCATGAAATCTATCTATGGTCGCCGATGACACTCCTTATTCAGGTGCCTGGCCCCTTGTCGGGCACCGGGCACCTGAATTACAGCGGCGGTGTATTTTTTGGAAGAACCTGATTAGAGCCATAGGCTCTAATATGCATCCTAAAAGGTGTCCATGCTGAGCGCTCGCTGTTCACTCAGCGGTGTGTTAGGAAAGCAAATGAATATTCGCTTTCCTAACACTGAACCGCCTCTCAGCCAATCAGGTGCTTGGGTCTGTTATCTGTCACCTGATTAGCTGAAACAACAGGCGCTGTGATTGGACGCCTATCACAGAGGATGGGAAGAGATGATGGGAGAAGACATCGAGGAGCGTGGACACCGCTGCCCCACCAAGACAAGGTAAGTGCCGGGCAAGCACACTGGCAGCATTTGATGTGCACAGTAGCGGCAATTGATGAGCACACAGGCAGCAATTGGTGGGCACAGTAGCTGCGTTTGATGGGCACACTAGCTGCATTTGGGCACAGTGGCTGCATTTGGGCACAGTGGCTGCATTTGGGCACAGTGGCTGTGTTTGATGGGCATAGTAGCTGCATTTGATGGGCACAGTGGCTGCTTTTCATCGGCACAGTGGCGGTGTTTCATGGGCACACTGGCTGCGTTTGATAGGCACACTGGCTGCGTTTGATGGGCACACTGGCTGCGTTTGATGGGCACAGTGGCTGCGTTTGATGGGCACAGTGGCTGCGTTTGATGGGTACAGTGGCTGCAATTGATTTTTTTTTCCAGTTTGTTTGCGCCCCCCCAAATTTTTTTTAGCACCAGCCACCACTGTAAGAGGGGTCCCCAATTCAGGAACATAGGACCCCCTTCCAGTAAAGAAATCCCCAGCTGGGGGGGAGTGATAAGAGGGGACCCCCATTTAGATATACAGGAATTTGCCTCCCTGCAGTTTTAGAAGACCCCTTAGCCAGTAGGACTGCAGGGGGGGTGATGATGGGGACCCCCATCCAGGAATATGTGAGGGGTGATAGGAGGGAACATTTCTAACCCCCCCTTTGGTAGATAGAGACCACCTGTCAGGAAGAATACAGACATCTGCCCCCCTCCTCCCTCTTAAAAAGGTGAATGACAGTAGTGTATGAAGATATTCAGAGTTACTCACAGTCAACAGCTCCGGTCACAGTGCGGTGGGGTGAATCACCATAGCAGATAAGGAGGAAATCCCTGTACAGCTGCAATGTCTGTGAAGAGCTCTGGGCGGGCTGTCCTGTCGCTGCTGCTTCTACTCCCCTCTCCGTCCCCCGCGCTGCTGACACTCTCACTTTCAGCAGTGGCGGCGAGGATTCACAGGCTGCCCGACTGGTGGGGGAGGGGGATGGATAGCAGGCACCGTGCAAGTTGCGGGGGGGGGGGGGAAGCAAAGTGAGTGAGATGGTCGGGACTGCGGGTATACTGCTGTGTCCGGGTTAGAAGAGGACAGAAACCCGGGCACAAGTCTCAAAAACCGGACTGTCCGGGTCATTCCCGTATGGGTGGCAACCCTATATACACATATATAGTGTGGAAACCTTCATTAACCCCTTCAGAGTCAGAACATTTCCCCATTTGTGGGGCCAGAACATTCCCCTCATTTTGGAGATGTCACCTTTCCCACCAATCACCTTCTCACCTCATCAGTCTATACTAACAGTTATATGACGTTTATTTGAGATGGGGGGGGGGGGGTTATTTAGGGGGGATTGGAATACGGATGCCTTTATTTTATAAGATTCAAATAGGAAGAAAAAGGGAAAAATATAATTTGTAGTGAATGTCCTGAAAACGAATATCTCCATAATGATCCCAGTCTCAGATCTTCATCCTAAAATGTGATCAGTAAAGTCTCCGGAGTACACGGAGATCACAGGAATATGATGTGTCCTGGCAAAGCCTAAAGACAACGTTCATCTATTATTTAGGAGATGCGTGACGTACCCGGGAGAAATGAGTCTGTGTGTACAGATACCTCACAGAGCGCCCCTCACAGCTCCTCCTCTCAATGTCCCTCCAACCGGAGTCAGCAAACCTTATGACATCACATTGGCCTCACAGCTCCTCCTCTCAATGTCCCTCTAATCCAAGTCAGAGAATCCTATGACATCACACTGACCTCACAGCCCCTCCTCCCAATGTCCCTCCAACCAGAGTCAGCAAACCATATGACATCACACTGACCTCACAGCTCCTTCTCTCAATGTCCCTCCAACCAGAGTCAGAGAATCCTATGACATCACAATGTCCTCACAGCTCCTCCTCTCAATGTCCCTCCAACCAGAGTCAGCAAACCCTATGACATCACACTGACCTCACAGCTCCTCCCCCCCAATGTCCCTCTCACAAGCAAAAGCAAGATTGTTGGTCCCAGAATTCCTTGCAATAAGCTTTTAACCTACAGAGTGGGGGGCCCTGTCTGGGTAAATTATATCCCAGTGGAGTTTTGATAAAAAAAGAGACCTGATTGGTGAGGTGAGGAGGATTCTGGGAATGTCATTTGATTTTACTATATGTGTTCAAATCTAGAGTTTTCCTCCTGTGAAGTCTGGAGATCCTATGATAATCACACTGCCTCCACCCCCTCCTTGATAGAATAGAGAAATACAAAGAAGATTCTAGAAGTCACCAGAGAGATCATCAAGCTGCTGACAGGAGACATGATCGGTGCCGGGAAGGATGTCATGATGGACAATCAGCCGCCCCTCACATCACCGGGTAAGAGGAGACTTTATTGTAATGGAGAGAGCAGTACGGAGGCTCCACCTAGATCCCCCATCATCTGATAAACACATAGAAACAATGTATTCAGTCAGTGTGTGTGTTTCCTACAGATGGATCCAGTAATGGGAACCCACCAGAGAGATGTCCCCGTCCTCTGTATTCCCGGGATTCCACACAGGAAGGTCACACCATCCCCCACCATCATCAGGTAGATGATTGACAATTATTAGTGGTTCTGATTTATACACAGCATGTTTGTTACAATGAATGTTTTATTATATATTCAGATTGGAAACCTCGGGGATGATAATATTGATGTTAAAGAAGAGTATAAAGAGGAGGATGAGGAGTATGGAGTGATGGAGGAGTTATCAGAAGGACACAAGGATATGATGGAGCCACCTAATACCAGGAACCCACCAGAGAGATGTCCCCTTCCTCTGTATTCCCGGGATTCTACACAGGAAGGTCACACCATCCCTCCTTATTTAAAGGTTGGTGAGATGGAGCATCTAGAACATGAACTTGAGGAGATTTATTTATGTGATGTCACAACAATAAAGCTTATATTTTACAGATGATATTCTCATTTTCTTGGTTTAGAGTGGAGATCCAATCGATATAGAATTTGAGGTGAAATCAGAAGAAGAAGAGACGTATGTGAGGGATGATCAGCAGTCTATGGAGGAGGATGGAATAACGGGGACATTTATAGAGGAGGACACTCCTACAGAGATCAGCACAGGTGGGTCATTAACACTAAATCCATTCCTCCACCCATACTACTCACTGATTGGTCCAGAGTAGGGCAGGGACTGGGTGATATCAGCCTGTAATCCCCTGGTCACTTTCCTGAGCTGTGTTCCCCATCCTGTATTCCTGTATTTCTCTCGGATAATCTTCCTTCTCTGTTCTGCAGACACAATTTATGTCTCTAGACTGGATTTATGGAGATTCTGGGGTTCAATTGGCAGCAAAATGTTAATTTTCACTGTTATCAATAAAATCTATATTTTAAGATTTAATATCTCAAAGCTATGATAAGAGTTAAGTAAGAGTTCTTTTGACCAGAATTGAAAGCTTCAATATAATAAACATGTATTAGAGCTTATACAAAGTCTTATCTAACACACAGAACCTATCTATAGTCTCAAACAAGACCGTAGGTTAAAATACATACATTTACATGAAGGAATATGGAGCATATTCCTCTAAAACATTATAGTACAAGCGTGTGCAGTTGCTACATGTAAGTAAGCCTATACCAAAGTTACCCTTTAGACTCATCCTTCAAGTCATCCTTCCATAAAGTGAGTTCCCTCTCCCTCTGCAGTCGAGTATATCTCTCTATGCTGACGTCCCATTGGTTGGCCTAGCTAGGATCAGTATTGGACGCATCAATCCATAAGTCAGCCCCCTTTCATGCAAATCCTGGTGACTATATTCGGGCAGCAGATTAAAGGGAACTTTCCCAGGGTTAAAAGGGTGGGGCTATCTTGGTTGAACATCCCAGCATGGGGTCCATCACATAAGGTGGTTTAACTCACTGGGCTAGATTCACATAGATTAGCGGATCTTTAGATCCGCGTAATCTATGTGATTTACGATCCGCCGGTGCAATTTAGCGAGGCTAGTGCTGTATTCACAAAGCACTTACCTCGAAAATTGCACCGTCGGATCGTAACTCTCCCGGCGGAATTCAAATTCCGCGGCTAGGGGGAGTGTACAATTTAATTCAGGCGCGTTCCCGCGCCGATTTAACTGCGCATGCGCCGCCGGCAAAATTTCCCAGTGCGCATGCTCCAAATGACGTCGCTAGGACGTCATTGTTTTCAGCGGCAACGTCAATTGCGGCCATTCGTATTCCAGACCGACTTACGCAAACGACGTAAAAATGTGAACCTCGGCGCGGGAACGACGGCCATACTTAACATGAGCTACCCCTCATATAGCAGGGGTAACTATCCGCCAGAAAAAGCCGAACGCAAACGACGTAAAAACAAGCGACGGGCGGGCGTTCGTTTCTGAATCGGCGGTTCTCCTCATTTGCATATCCGATGCGTAAAAGACCGAGGCGACACCTAGCGGCCGGCGGGAGATTGCAGCCTAAGATCCGACGATGTAAGTCACTTACACCAGTCGGATCTAAGGGAGATCTATGCGGAACTGATTCTTATGAATCAGTCGCATAGATCCGACCGTCGGAACTCAGAGATACGACGGCGGATCAGGAGATCCGCCGTCGTATCTCTTTGTGAATCTGGCCCACTGACTCCCTAATGTCTAGTAACGAACAAAGGGCTTTGCTATGTGCTAAATGCCATGAATTAGCAAGCTAAATGAACAATATACTCTGAATGAAATGTCTTCAGCCACTACTAAGAGAAATATATTCATAATTACAATATATATATTTATTCATATATAGACACAGCTATATATATATATATATAAATATATATATATATATATATATATATATATATATACAGTACAGACCAAAAGTTTGGACACACCTTCTCATTCAAAGAGTTTTCTTTATTTTTAGGACTATGAAAATTGTAGATTCACACTGAAGGCATGAAAACTATGAATGAACACATGTGGAATTATACATAACAAAAAAGTGTGAAACAACTGAAAATAGATTTCATATTCCAGGTTCTTCAAAGTAGCCACCTTTTGCTTTGATTACTGCTTGGCACACTCTTGGCATTCTCTTGATGAGCTTCAAGAGGTAGTCACCTGGCGCGGCACCCCATCACTCTCCTTGGTCAAATAGCCCTTCCCCCGCCTGGAGGTGTGTTTGGGGTCATTGTCCAGTTGAAAAATAAATGATGGTCCAACTAAACGCAAACCGGATGTAATAGCATGTCGCTGCAAGATGCTGTGGTAGCCATGCTGGTTCAGTATGCCTTCAATTTTGAATAAATCCCCAACAGTGTCACCAGCAAAGCACCCCCACACCATCACACCTCCTCCTCCATGCTTCACGGTGGGAACCAGGCATGTAGAGTCCATCCGTTCACCTTTTCTGCGTCGCACAAAGACATGGGGGGGTTGGAACCAAAGATCTCAAGTTTGGACTCATCACACCAAAGCACAGATTTCCACTGGTCTAATGTCCATCCCTTGTGTTCTTTACCCAAACAAGTCTCTTCTGCTTGTTGCCTTTCTTTAGCAGTGGTTTCCTAGCAGATATTCTACCATGAAGGCCTGATTCACACAGTCTCCTCTTAACAGTTCTAGAGATGTGTCTGCTACAAAAGGTGGAAGAACCTAGAATATGAAATATATTTTCAGTTGTTTCACACTTTTTTGTTATGTATAATTCCACATGTGTTCATTCATAGTTTTGATGCCTTCAGTGTGAATCTATAATTTTCATAGTCATGAAAATAAAGAAAACTCTTTGATTGAGAAGGTGTGTCTGTACTGTATATATATATATATATACACATACATATACATATATATATATATATACATTATATATATATATATATATATATATATATATATATATATATATATCACACATGTCAATTTAATTTAGATTACCCAAAAACCATATGGCAACATCACCATAGGCGTTACTAGACCTAGGTACCTGGGGTATGTGATTTGGGTCTTCTGCCCCATACAGAGTATGGCAAGATCTCTGACAGAACAATTCTCCCAGGATTACTTGTTCTGTTGTCTGCTGGCTGTGCCGGGTGGAGGGATATGTCTGTATAGTCTCAGACCCAAGTCACTGAGTGCAGTCTCAGGAGATGGGAGGCAGGGGTGTGGGATCTCTGCAACTTGTCTCATGTAACTATTTAGGGGCAGATCCACGTACATCGGCGCATATTTCCGCCGGGCGTAGCGTATCTAAGATACACTACACCGCCGTAACTTACTTTTTTTTTTTAATCCTCAAAGAATGTGCGCCGTAAGGGCGCGCAATTCAAATTGATGTGATGGGGGCGTGTTTTATGTAAATACGTCGTGACCCGGCATAAAACAACGTTTTTTTTTAACGGCGCATGCGCCGTCCGTGGGGGTATCCCAGTGCACATGCTCGAAATTAAACCGGAACAAGCCAATGCTTACGACGGTGACGTCATTCTACGCAAATCCCTATTCGAAAACAACGTAAAAAATTCAAATTTCGACGCGGGAACGACAGCCATACTTAACATTGAGTACGCCTCATAAGAGCAGGGGTAACTATACGCCGGAAAAAGCCGAACGCAAACGACGTAAAAAAATGCGCCGGACGTACGTTCGTGGATCGCCGTATCTAGCAAATTTGCATACTCGACGCGGAATTTGACGGAAACGCCACCTAGCGGCCGCCAGAAAAATGCACCTAAGATCCGACGGCGTACTAAGACGTACGCCTGTCGGATCGATCCCTCATTCGGTTGTATCTTGTTTTGTGGATACAAAACAAAGATATGACGCGGGAACTTTGAAATTACGCGGCATATCGATAGATACACCGGCGTAATTCGTTTGTGGATCTGCCCCTTAATCTTCCACTGATTACTTAATACCAATATTATGAGTCCTGACCCTTATACTGTATAATTTATATTGTACATTACATACTCCTGACCCCTGCACTATATACTCTATATCAGTGTTTCTCAACCTTTTTCCAGTCGGGGCGCCTTTAAAAAGTATTTTCAGTCTTGAAGCACCCCAGTCCAAGGCTTGGTTCACGTTACTGTATGTCGCACTCGTTCCTGACACACAGACAAATGCTCTGATATTTAGGGGTGCCATTAATTCTTAATGCTACACATTGGAAAACATTTAAAAAAATTAGTGCAATTTAAAAAAAAAGGTCAGGGACTTCTTTCCCTGCATTTTTGTGGGTAGGGAAGCCCACTGCAATTAATTGGCTGCCCTACACACAGCCACACAGATGTGAACCAAGCAAGGGGCAGTAAAACCACATGGTTGAGCTGTTTTTTCCACCCCCAACTTCTAACACATGCTATGGCCTCAGCTGGAGGTATACCCAGGGTGAATGGGGCTGCACTGCTACTACTCTGCAACTGTGTGGAATGCACGTTTGCGGTGTAGTGATGCTGCATTTATGGGCTTAAACAGGTGGTGACGAGGCAACATAATGCCCCTTTACCGCTTGTCAAATGCCTCTGAAAAGCGATCTGTGCATGGATGGTTTTCAGCAGTCCTTGCTGCTATCACAAACAAGGCCTACAAAAGCACTTCTGATGGTACAGGAATGGGGGAGGCAGGATTAAAAGTAACATACATATATATTAGGGCTGGGGAAAAAATCGATTTGAATCTTGCAAGGTCAAATTGATTCAGATTTTGACCAAATGTATTTTTTTTTATAAATTTTTTCTCCATAGGACTGGCGCTCCGCGGACTAGGCCAAGGCTGCGGCATCGCCTTAACAATTTGTCCCACAGCTCGCCGCAATCCTGGGAAAAAGCCGCGAGGCCGGACGCTGCAGACTAGGCCGAAGCCTTTTCCAAGGATCGTGGCGAACTGCGGGCAGGATTTTCTTAGTCAAGGCCTAGTCTGTGGCCTCTTCCCAGGATCGCGGCGGACTAGGCCGAAGCCACGGCCTCGCCTAAAAACTCCTGCCTGCAGCTCCTTAGGACAGGCGCGGTGGCCATTAGAAATAAAACTTGATTTGAATTGTGAATTTTTCTTTAACGTACATCACGGGACACAGAGTCTTAGTCTTAGTCATTACTAAGTGGGTTATATTCCACCTTCAGGTGGAATAAATTAGAACAGGAAGTTCCCTCCCTATATAACCCATCCCATACTGGGAGCACCTCAGTTTTTTCACCAGTGTCTAAGGTGTTGGTCACGAGTGAACATGTGCACTTAGGAGCTCCACTGGAGGGATCCATGCTGGATTTAAAAAGCCTCCATAAAATCCAGATCCGTCCAAGGTGCTTCATAGCCAAAGTGGATGGTACCCGGGCCTTGGTACGAAGAACGAGGTCTTGCCTATAATGCTTCTCTCTGAGAGCTGGACCCTGGGTTTCAGTACATTGGTCGATGCCAAAGACCAAATGTTTTTTGTTGCCAGGGTGCTATATAGGTCCAGGGGAGAGGTGTACCTGCTATGGACCCAGGTCTCTGAAGGTCTGAGACGAAGCCCACGGTGAGGGGTGAATGCTGGGCCTCTTGCTTTGCAATACCCTGCAGCGTGGAAAGGTAAGGGAGGTACCTACGGGACTTGGTCCGACAGAAGGTCTTCCATTGGGGACTATGGGTCTCGCCTGTTTTTTATGCTTCTATGCATGGGCAACTTAACCACTATGTCTTTTGAGACAGGATGGCTCTGGCACCCATATACCTCCCCTAGCTGGTCCTAGTGCTCTCCTGAAGGGGCTATTGGGTCTTGTCTATAATGCAGGTGTGCCTGGGCAAAGAGACCACTATGTCTGTTGAGACAGGATGGCTGTAGTACCCATAGATCTCCCCTGGAGAGGGCTTGTACCCCTAAATCCTATGCAATAGGATTGTCATGAGTAGCTGCCGGTCTTATCTGTTTTCTACCACTAAAGTCAGTAGAAAGACATGCCAGGTGTTTCGCTTACTATGCTTTCCAAGAAGCTCAAGGTTAGCTGATCTATGGTGCAGCTTACTTCCTCCGCTTCAGGCTCTGCCACGATGGGGGGGTCCCTCGTAATCCGGGTCCACGGCACTCTTTGTGGGGTCCCTCTCTCCACCATTCCCTATGTGCGCGAGGGGGGGCGCGCTTTGTAGGCGGGGGGACAAGGTGGTTGCCGCTGGCGCACGTGCTCGCTGGCTCATGGTGCAGACGTAGGGCGGCCCCTTCAAAAGGCCCAGACGTCAGAGCTCTGTAAAGCCAGGAGGACACAGTAGCTTGGAGCACGTAAGCACCTCGTGTGGATTGAATACAGACTCATCTAAGACACCTACTCGGCATCTAGCTGTGCAAATTAGCAGGCATTATTTTGCTAGACTAAGTTCAGCTGTTGATGCACCAGGGTTAAGTTCCTCTGCTTTTGGCTTAGGACTTTTTGTCTCTCGTAAAAGAGGGTTCAGGCTTGGGGCCCTTTATCATGCTTGCATGATACTATCCTCCCCTGTAGAGACTTAAGACAGCTCATTCTGTGAGCTATCAGCCCTGTCAGATGTTGCAGCCTTCCCCAACATTGCAGTCACTCTGCATATGTTTTGTTGCATTGCGTTTATGGGTCTTTAAGAGGTTAACTGCTATATCCGCAGCATCCTCAAAAGCAGAAAACAGGGTGTGTCCCTTTCCGTGCTCTAAATCCTCAAACCAGGGGATTAAAAGACCTGAGGATGAAGGTTCACTACCAGAGGACAGGTAACAGGTGAGCCTAATGAGGAGAAAACTATCAGAAGCCCCACAAGCTCTGGTTGCAGCTGCAGTCTTTTCAGAGAATCAAGCTGCATATAACTTCCCTCAGCCTAAGACGGCCAGAGCCTCTGTCTCCATAAGGTCCTCATCCTGGTGTTGGCTTCAGGCTAACCAAATGCACAACTGGGGGATTCACGATTGCTGGTGCACATGGCTAACGTTGCAGGTTTGCGGAGACACATCGGAGCATAACTGCCTCTTTACCAGTCCGCATGTTTGCATGAAATACATGAGTTTGGAATGTTCAAAATGCATGTGGGGTAAAAACAAGTAACAGAACATGTTTTATTGTTGATCACATAAAGATACATGTTTTTTGTTGGTATGATTTTACATGGTCACATGAGGATGGTTAATCACATCAAAGTGCCTGAAATCGCCTAAAAATGCTTAAGTGCATAAGGATGCTGGATCATACATGGTTACCTCATTAACCGAGTCCTTGGCTACCCAAGGATATTTGGTCACACAGAGAGGCTTATTTCCACAGGAATGCCTAAAATCGCATAAAAATGCCTAAGTGCATAAAGATGCGGGATCACACATGGTTACCTGATAACCTGAGTCCTTGATTACCCAAGGATATTTGGTCAAACAGAGAGGCTTGTTTCCACAGAAATGCCTAAAATCGCATAAAGATGCTGGAGTGCATAAAGATGCGGGATCACACATGGTTACCTGATAACCCGAGTCCTTGATTACCCAAGGATATTTGGTCACACAGAGAGGCCTATTTCCACAGGAATGCCTAAAGTCGCATAAAGATGCTGGAGTGCATAAAGATGAGGGATCACACGTGGTTACCTGATCACCCGAGTCCTGGATTACCCAGGGATATTTGGTCACACAGAGAGGTTGTGTCCGCAGAAATGCCTAAAATCGCATAAGATGCTTGAATGCATAAATAAGCTGGATCGCACAGGGGTGCTTGATCATACAAGAGTCCTTGATTACCCAGCATACTTGATCACATAGAGAGGCTTGTTTTTCACAGAGATGCCAAAAATTGCATTAAAATCCTTGATTGCATAAAGATGCTGGATCGCACAGGGGTGCTTGATCATACAAGAGTCCTTGGTCACACAAGGGTACTTGTCCGCACAGGAGTGCTTAAAATGCATGAAATGTTTGATCGCATGAAGGATGCTGAATCGCATAAGGATGCATGTTTGCCTAGATTCTGCGTGGTTGCTTATGAGGCATGATAATTAGGTTTCCTTAATTATACAGGATTCCTTGGGCTTGCATAGGAATACGTGTCTGCATGGGTGCATGTTGCACAATGCTGCATAACACATTCAGAGCGCATACTTGCTTGCAAGATGCTTGTTCATAGCTTACATGCTATATGTATGCGTGTATACAGCACGCCCCTTTTTTATGTTTTTGCCTAAAACCTATTTGTATGAATTCATGCTTCCATGATCACACGCTTCCATAGAGGCATATGGCTTTAAAGCTTGCCACATGCACATATGGGGAGCCATTTGCATATGTGTTTACATGGTGCTGCAGAGGTTGTCTGCGTTTCGCAGGGGAACAGCACTGGCTCCAGTTGGTGGTCTTGCCCCTTGGGTTAGCCACTGTGCCTGGGTTAATAGGGTGCTAGGGCCCGCCTCTAGCAGGTCTAAGGGCCCAGGGTATAGCAGTAATGGCATACCGAGACAAACTCCTGCTGACGGATCAGTCAGTAGCATGGCTGGGCCTAGGGGAGTCCAGCATGGTTAAGTATCTGGAACTCCTGGATTAGGATCCCGGTCTAGAGGTACATTCTTTCATTGACAAGAAGCTTGGAATGTGTGGGACACAGCCCAAAAAGGAGAGTTTTTCGCCTCAGACAAGATCATCGCTATGAGAAAGCTGGTCTATGTGTTCACAGCAAGGAACAGTTCCTTATGTTTTACCTTTTGCTTAAGGTGCTAGGGTATATGCCGGCTTCATTCAAGCTGTCGGCCTGGAACGAGTGGATCCTAACCTTGCATTATCCAAGGAGTCTGGTCCCAGGGATATGCTGGAATTTTCAGTTTATGGTTCTCAACTAAATGATTGGCAGGAGGGAAGATCCTTCATACCCGTTACTGGGCGAGGGCTGGCCTCTAGGGATAAAGGCCAGGCCTGGAAGAGACCACGGCCCAGGGGAGGTGGTCAAGCTCCAAGTGAGCCTTATCCGTCAGCTTTCTAGAGCTACTGATGGAGCATCTTACTTAAAGTCCTGAAACTTTAGGTTACAGGGTTGTTCTGTCAGAATACAATCTGACGATGCCGCTCTAGTGGTTTACTTGGTTTACCAGGGAGGAGCTTGGGCCTTGCCTATTTGACAATCATCATTTCCATGGAATGCAAGATTGGAAGGCGATTCGCTGGAGCCGTCAACAATTGTGTCTGGGAGGTTGACCTCTACACCCCGACTTTTTTCTGACCAAATGTCACAGAATCGATACCCTTTACATAAAAGGTATTGACGTCCAGGTTTAACAAGGGATTGAACAGCTTTGTGTCAAGGACAAAGGATCCACCCGCATGCGGGACAGTGTTAAGTGATCCTGGCGGATCAGTTGTAACTGGTTTATGACTTTGTGACTTCCATGCTACATCAGAGGAGAACGGAAGCTGGCCTAATTGCTTCGGCGTAGCCCATACGACCTTACAGTGCAGAAACAGCAGAGGTGATAGTAGAGGACCCAGGGTCCCTTACAGCTTGTCCAGGCCTACTTTGCAGGGTTACATCCTGTCTTGCATACATGAGTATTAACGGTCTGGCTGTTATAGCCCGCATTCTTGAGGATCGGGGCGTTCAGAATCAGCGGCAGTTACTTTGATTCATACAGGAGAGCTGGCCTCCAGGACCAGATATCCTAGGATCTGGAAGGCCCATGTTCCTGGTGTGAAACCAAGGGGTGGCATCCTTGGTAGTATGTCATAGGTAAAACTCTTGCCTTCCTATATTGGAAAGGAGATGGAGCTAGCCTTGAGTTCCATCAAGGATCCGATCTCGTCCTTGTCAATATTTTCAAAGGTCGCTTGTGTCACACTCTTGATCCGGGCCGTTATACAGGGGGTGGCGTGTATAAGTCCACCAGTTAGGTCGCCCTTGTGCTCGGAGGATTGGATCTAGTTTTGTCAGCTTACAGGGTCAGCACCTTGGGCTGATGCACTATAATTCCTTTCATCCTTCTAAGGAGGGAATTGGTGTTCTTGGCGGCGGTTGCATCCGCAAGAGAGTATTGGCAACTTTGTCTAGAGCCATACTTAATTATTGTTACAAGAAGGGTGATGTTAAATCCTCACCCAACCTTATTTACTAGAAGGATCTAGTGTTCATTTGAATCAAGATATTCTTGCCTTCTTTTTTTCAAGACCTTGGTCCGCGGAAGGAAAGGTTATTGCTTTTCTCTCAATAGAGATGAGAGCAGTTAAAGATCTATCTGAAGGTTTCCAGATATAGAAACCTAACATTTTGTTTTTCCGCCAGAAGACCCTAGATGTGGGCGGGCAGTGTTCAGATCAGCTAATAAAATGGCTACACGCCCTCTCGTTAGCGTAAGAGAGGTCAAGACCTATCTGAAGCGGCTGCTCGGATACGGAAGACTGATGTTGTTGCGCTACCAGGATGCCCCAGCAAAGGGCAGGCAGCTTCTAAATCAACTGTTGTCAAAGGTTGATTCATCAGGTTATTATTCAGGCTTGTGGTTAAAGAGAGGGCTCCCCCTGTTTCTTTTGGGGTGCACCCTACCAGGATAGTAAGCACTTCATGCGGGGTGCATTACCAAGCCTTTATGACTCAGATTTGCCAGGCCGCAACTTGGTCGTTTGTGCTTACGTTCACTAATCCCTATCAGGTGAACGTAAGACGGCAGGAGGATGCAGCCTTTTTTGGCGCAGTAGGCTGCAGGCAGCATTAGAGGTCCTCATGTCTGATGGCGGTCTGCGTTGTTGGTGTCTCCCTCCCCTCAGTAAGCATTGCTTTTAGACATCCCACTTAGTAATGACTAAGACTCTGTGTTCCGTGATGTACGATAAAGAAAATAGGATTTTTATAACAGCTCCCGAGTTCCCGCCCCTCTTGTCTGGGGATATTGGGACACTTATTGCTTTGCTACAAAAACTGAGGTGCTCCCAGTATGGGAAGGGTTATATAGGGAGGGAACTTCCTGTCTAATTGATTACACCAGTGTCCAGCACCTGAAGGTGGAATATAACCCACTTAGTAATGACTAAGACTCTGTGTCCTGTGATGTACTCCAAGAAAAGGATTTTACAGGTAAGCTGTTATAAAAATCCTATTTATTTTTCGGGGGGAAAAAATCACCCAGCTCTAATTATATATATATATGTATATATACACACACACACACACACACACGCACACGCGCGCACACACATGCACATGCATACATATACAAACACACACATACAGATAGACAGCAGACACTCACATGCACACACGCAGACACATGTATAAAGCCCTTTTAAAACAAATCTAGCGTCTAACACAGTATCTTTCCAGTTTCCTCATTCAGCCGGGTACTGCACTGTAGGGGGAAGCAGAGAGCACAGCACACTCCCCTGCACTTTACTTTCACTTTTGAGGCTGAAGGAGCTTCTCACAGTGCTGATGTACAGTTCGGCAGGAGATCGGGAGATCAGGCTCATCTGACAGCCCTTCTCTCACCTGAGAACCTCTAGCGGCACACCAGTGTGCCGTGACACACTGGTTGAAAAAGGCTGCTATAGAGGAACTCTATAAGATACTTTATGGCTTCCTATAGGGGAACTCTATACTTTGTGGCTTCCTATAGGGGAACTCTATACTATACTTTGTAACTTTTTTATAGGGGAACTCTATACTATACATTGTACCTTTTTTATAGGGGAACTCTATACTTTGTACCTTCCTATAGGAGAACTCTATACTATACTTTGTACCTTCCTATAGGAGAACTCTATACTATACTTTGCAACTTTTTATAGGGGCATTCTGAGAAGCCTGAAGTGGGGGGGGGGGGGGTCCAGAAGAGGAGAATCGGGGCTGCTCTGTGCAAAACCATTACACAGAGCAGGTAAGTATGACATGTTTGTTTTAAAAAAAGAAATCCAACATTTACAATGAGTTTAAGGTCTTTACACAGGGAAGATCAGCATCTGACCCCAGAGAAGGTGGAGGCTGATAGACTGGAGGTGATAGAAGGCATTAAAATTACATAAAATAAAAGTTTACCAGTATTGTGCATGATATAAAAAATTATTATATTCATGAATAAAGTCCCAGGTAAAATCCCCATATATCCTACTTCTGGGTATATTTATTATTATATATATATATATGATATAAGATATATTACTTTCACCATTTCACAATATAAATGAATCCCTTATAGTAGTGATTATCTGATGTTTTTGTACTATAATGGAATATTTTTTTTATCCCTATCATTACAGATGATGAAATAAAATTATGCTGCTGCTATAAATGTCCTATGCTGGTCATATACGGATCTATTATTGGATGAGAATATTCACACAAATATTTGTATGAAAATGATTTGTACATTCGATGAATGGACGAGTGTAGATAGAAAATTCCACTTGCTTTTACCATTCAATTATAAAATGAATGTAACTTCTGAGTAAATACCACACCCACCATGTGAGAATTTGTTCTATGGAGAAAAGTTTTCTGTTCTGCTCCTTCCAATTTTCCCGTCACTGTGGTGGAAAATGAACGCCGATTTGACCCACTAATGGTTAGAAAATTGGATGAATGTTTTTGTGAAAGAAAAATGAGTTTGTGTACGGCCAGCATAAGTGACATCAGGTGCAGGGAGCTTGTACCCACCTACCTGTCTATGACAAGGGAGTCTGTCATCCATCATATTATATTACACTCCTGTCTGATCATCTGCAAAACAGCGTTTTACCTCTTTTTTATATTTTATTAATGTTCATCTCTGATTGTGATATATAGCAGATTCACCCTCTAATAATACATCTATCTGTCTGTTATTCTCAGAGTGGATTATATATCTGGAGATTTATATTTACCGCTGTATATAGATATTCAAGAATATTAACTCCATTATACACCAAACTTTTTTTCAGGTTTTTATCCAATTAATCAAAACAATAATCGGCCAACTAATCAATTCTGAAAATAATCATTAGTTGACACCCTACAGAGGAGCCATTTACTAGTTACCTTGAGGGGGGAATTGTAAGTTTCTCAGAGACAAAGCTGCCTGATGTGGGCGGAGTCCTGGTTTAGGGGAACCAATCAGCTCATGTCTAGTAATAATCTTTTTATTTATATTTTAGTAGATGGACGGGAGATGAGGAAAACCTCAGAGGATTGTCTCACTTTTCAAGTAGAAGATAAGGACATCACACAGTATAGTCCAGGAGAAAACCTGACTACCTTAAATGTCCATCCGGCACCACACAGTGTAGATGGACCATCGTATTCCTCTTATCCTGAGGAACCTCAGACTGTGCGGGACGGTGCCGGACCATCGTATTCCTCTTATCCTGAGGAACCTCAGACTGTGCGGGACGGTGCCGGACCATCGTATTCCTCTTATCCTGAGGAACCTCAGACTGTGAGGGACGGTGCCGTCCTTCCATCAGAGAAGAGCTTTTCCTGTACTGAGTGTGGGAAGTGTTTCCGTTTTAAATCCAAACTTAATGTGCATAAAAGATCTCACACAGGGGAGAAGCCGTATTCCTGTCCTGAGTGCGGGAAATATTTTTCAAAGAAGTCTGATCTTAATAGACATCAGAGATCTCACACGGGGGAGAAGCCGTTTTCCTGTCCTGAGTGCGGGAAATATTTTTCAATGAAGTCCGATCTTAACATACATCTGAGATCTCACACGGGGGAGAAGCAACATTCTTGTCCTGAGTGCGGGAAATGTTTTTCAGAGAAGTCCCATCTTCACACACATGAGAGATCTCACACAGGAGAGAAGCCGTATTCCTGTACTGAGTGTGGGAAATGTTTTTCAGTGAAGTCCAATCTTACCAAACATCTGAGATCTCACACGGGGGAGAAGCCATATTCCTGTACCGAGTGCGGGAAATGTTTTTCAATGAATTACGATCTTAACATACATCTGAGATCTCACACGGGTGAGAAGCCATATTCCTGTCCTGAGTGCGGGAAATGTTTTTCAGTCAAGTCCAGTCTTTACAAACATCAGAGATCTCACACGGGGGAGAAGCCGTATTCCTGTCCTGAGTGCCGAAAATGTTTTTCACACAATTACGATCTTTACAGACATCAGAGATCTCACACAGGCGAGAAGCCACACTCCTGTCCTCAGTGCGGGAAATGTTTTTCACAGAAGTGCGATCTTTACAGACATCAGAGATCTCACACGAGGGAGAAGCCATATTCCTGTCTTGAGTGAGGGAATTCTTCCTCACTGAAGTCCTGTCTTCCTGTACATCAGGTAGAGCTGCACGATTCTGGCCAAAATGTGAATCACTATTTTTTTGCTTAGAATGAAGATCACAATTCTCACGGCATAAAATCTATTACATTTATACAAAAAAGAAAACGGGCTAACTTTACTGGCTATTTTTTTTTTTTTAATTCATTAAAGTAATTTTTTCCAAAAAATTGCATCTAAAAAGACTGCTGCGCAAATACAGTGCAACATAAAATATTGCAACAACCGCCATTTTATTCTCTAGGGTCTCTACTAAAAAATGATATAATGTTTGGGGGTTCTAAGTAATTTTCTAGCAAAAAAAATATAATGATTTTAACTTGAAAAGAGCTGTCAGAAAAAGGTTTGGTGTTTAAGTGGTTAAACGTTCCTAATAGGGTTGTCCAGATACCGATACCAGTATCGGTATCGGGACCAATACCGAGTATTTGCGGGAGTACTCGTACTCGCGCAAATACCCCCGATACCTAAATAGAATACTTTCCCCCCCTTCCCCCCCCCCCCCGCCGCCGCATCAATGGACATGGCTGCATATGTGAGGGACATGGCTAGAGGGACATTACTGCATATGTGAGGGACATGGCTAGAGGGACATTACTGCATATGTGAGGGACATGGCTAGAGGGACATGGCTGCATATGTGAGGGACATGGCTAGAGGGACATTGCTGCATATGTGAGGGACATGGCTAGAGGGACATGGCTGCATATGTGAGGGACATGGCTAGAGGGACATTGCTGCATATGTGAGGGACATGGCTAGAGGGACATTGCTGCATATGTGAGGGACATGGCTAGAGGGACATGGCTGCATATGTGAGGGACATGGCTAGAGGGACATGGCTGCATATGTGAGGGACATGGCTGCATATGTGAGGGACATGGCTAGAGGGACATGGCTGCATATGTGAGGGACATGGCTAGAGGGACATGGCTGCATATGTGGGGGACATGGCTGCATATGGGGGGGACATGGCTGCATTTGGGGACACATTTAAAAAAAGTATCGGTATTCGGTATCGGCGACTACTTGAAAAAAAGTATCGGTACTTGTACTCGGTCCTAAAAAAGTGGTATCGGGACAACCCTAGTTCCTAATTTACATACAGAAGTCAATGTGATACAATGTTTAGACTTAACTTTCCACTGATAAAGAATGTTTTCAAAACTTGGCAGGCTGCCCAGACTTGGCAGATTGCCCAGACTTTGACTTTTGGCTGAGAGCAGAGAGGAAATTCTTTGCATACCAAAGTGCAGAGAGAAAATTATTTTCATGTCAAAGATCGTGAAACCCTGTGTCAAGAATCGCAACGGGAAAAAGATCGCGATAACGATTCTTGGCGATTAATCGTGCAGCTCTAACATCAGGGATCCCACACAACCCTTGAGGTGTATTAGTGTCTTGAGTGCGGGAAATGTTGCTGGACATCACAGCTCTCAAGTGGGGAAGAAGCACACCCTGATATACACCTCAGATATACTCCATGGCTGATCTTCATCATGTAAGAAACCATTTCAGGGGTGTGGACATTTTTTGAAAAAACGACTGGTCCAAGGGACTAAATCGGGGTCCCAATCTTCTTGTCCCTCATCTACCAGAGAGCTCAACAGCGGTGTGGGAGTTTGTTAAAAACTACAAGCCGACATCGGCAAAGGACAGAACTCTGTGAATGAATGGCACGGCCGTGCTCTTTTCATAAAGTGACAGCCGGAACGGGGAACTTCTCGCCGCACTGCTGTCACACAGAGGACTCGGATCACTGAGCCGCTACAGGAATATAAACATGTAACATGTCCCTGAAGGTGAAATTATCCTTTAGCCTTTTCACTGCCAAAGCTCATTTTTACAGTTTTTTTTTGGCTCACGTGTTTAACCCTTTCAAAAAATGACACTTTCACCCCCTTCTTGCCCAGGCCACTTTTCAGCTTTCTGTACCCATATTATATTTTTATCTTTTTTTCCCACTTATAGAACTTTCTTTTGGTGGTATTTGATCATCACTGGGTTTTGTGCTACCAATAAAAAGAAGACAACATTTTGAAAAAAAAAGTTTTTCTTTGTTTCTGTTACAAAACTTTGTAAATAAGTACGTTTTTTCTTTCACTGATGAGGAGGCACTGACAAGCATCCCTGATGGGCACTGATTGGCATATGTGGTGGGCACTGGCGATCATCACTGATGGGCCTGTACTGATAATCAATGCTGAATATCAGTGCAGATCCTCCCCTGTCAGGAGATCCTCTGATCGTCTCTCCTCTACTCGCACCTTGTCAGCATGAATAAAAGAAAGCTGATAACCGGCACTTCCTGGTTAAGATGTGAGTAACTTTGATTGGACACAGCTGATCACATGGTAAAGATCCTACGTCATAGATTCTTTACCGAGATTGGAGATGTAGAGTGTCAGAGCGACACATCGCACCACCAATCGCCACGTGTCTGAGCGGCTTATTCTTCTGGACATCATATGACCTCCAGTCAGGATAATGGAACCCCTACCTGATCGTCATCCTGCTATTGGACAGGCAAGAAGGAGTTAAAAAATTATTTTAGGCCTGAAGATTATATAAACCCCCCAAAACCTGATGTATTTTCTGAATGCAGACACCCTAGAGAATAAAATAGTGGTAGTTGCATTTTTTTATGTCACACGATATTATCACAAGTCTAGGAATCGCAAAATTTTGGTAAAAACACACTAAAATTCAGTTTAGGGACACAAAAACACAACAAATTACCAATTTTTTTGGTAAAATATAAAAGCCAAGGTTGCACAGAGTAAGTTGATACCCAACAGATCAATCAAGTGGTAAAAAACGTCAGTACTCTATATTTTCTATAGGTGCAACTTAAAAAGCCCCCTATAGGTCGTCAGTTTAGTGTTACGGAGGAGGTCTGATGATGGAATTATCGCTCTCATTCTGGCCTGCATAGCGATATGTAACACGTGTATCACAATCAATGTTTCTAGGTGTAGGCACCCCAATGTGTGAGTTTATGTTTGTACATGTGTATATGTGGGGGCGCAGCCTCAGATTTTTGGGGGGGAGGGGTTATGTGCCTGGGTTTAAATTTGATTTTGTACAATTAAAAAAATTATATATTTTTTCCATCACATAGAGCAGCCTTTTTCAACCAGGGTGCCCTGAGGTTTTTTCGGGGGTGCCTTGGCAAAATGCGAAACAATTGCCCCAAAATTGTATACAATCCGGAGTGTGGATGAAGACTTTTATTTACACAAAGCCTCAGGTTTTCATTGTCACCATTACAACCCTATATCTGCCAACCTCCTAATGACCAATGATATCATGAGCTGATAAGGAGGATGTCAGTTGCTTGAATATAATCCTTGTGTGACCCTCCCCCGCCTCTCTCCATCAGCTTTGGGGTCTCATTAGCTGAGTGATAGAGAAAAACTGAGGGAGAAGAGAAACATTGGAATACTAGTCAGTACCAGTTTGTAAAAGTGTATTTGCTTTGTAAGAATAAATCACTTATAATGTTGGGTGTCCTACGTGTGTGGATGTTGTTGTATTATGTGGAACTATTAGAATAGTTTTTACATTTTAGATTGGGGCACCTCAAGACCATAAATTTGGAGGGCACCTCAAGACTGTCCATAATTTTGGAGGGCACCTCAAGACTGTCCATAAATTTGGAGGGCACCTCAACACTGTCCATAATTTTGGAGGGCAACTCAAGACTGTCCATAAATTTGGAGGGTGCCTCAAGACTGTCCATAATTTTGGAGGGCGCCTCAAGACTACATAATTTTGGAGGGCACCTCAAGACTGTCCATAAATTTGGAGGGTGCCTCAAGACTGTCCATAAATTTGGAGGGCGCCTCAAGACTGTCCATAATTTTGGAGGGCACCTCAAGACTGTGCATAATTTTGGAGGGCACCTCAAGACTGTTCATAAATTTGGAGGGTGCCTCAAGACTGTCCATAATTTTGGAGGGCCCTCCAGACTGTCCATAATTTTGGAGGGCACCTCAAGACTGTCCATAAATTTGGAGGGCGCCTCAAGACTGTCCATAATTTTGGAGGGCACCTCAAGACTGTCCATAATTTTGGAGGGTGCCTCAAGACTGTCCATAATTTTGGAGGGTGCCTCAAGACTGTCCATAATTTTGGAGGGTGCCTCAAGACTGTCCATAATTTTGGAGGGCGCCTTAAGACTATCCATCATTTTAAAGGGTGTCTTGACTGAAAAAAGGTTTATAAACACTGACATGGAGGACAAAAAGTCTCCTATGTGATGATTTTTTGGTGACAGGTTCACTTTAATGAGACATCCAGGGTCTAAAAGACCCCCAATGTCCCCCCTGTGCTCCACTGAATGTAATGTAATACAGATCACTGCATTATATTCTTTAATGGTGGAGAAACTGTCACCAGGGACCTGGAAGTGATGTCAAACATGTCACTTCCAGGTCAGGAGTAAGAAGGGGAGGAGAGTGGATGTGTGTCCTCTCTCCTCCCTCCCCATCATCATTCACTATGCTGGTCCTGGGTCCACAGATTGGTAAGAGGAGCCCAGGATACATAGCAGGTGTGTGTCGGGGTGGGGGCACTTTACCGGGGGTGTGGAAACATTTACCCAGCCACCCGAATGCTTCCATCCAACAAGTAAACCTTCTCCTTGCTCACCCACAACAGGGCTAAATGTTAAAAAACCTACCTGTCCAACCCTCAGAACTGCATGTCCCGGGTGTCAGGCGATAGGAATTGTTCATCCCGGAGTTCATAAGGAGATCAGAGATCACCAAAGACATGGATGAAGTGTTGTGCCGTGTTGGCCATTGATAGCAGGATAAAAATAAAAATGGAGTCATTACCTCTCATTGGCTGAGTACATTTTGTGGTGGAAGATTTCACAAACACTTAGGCCCAGATTCACGTACGACTTACGCCGACGTATCTTCTGATACGCCGCGTAAGTACTAGGATGCGCCCTTGTATCTATGCGCCTTATTCTTGAAACAAGATACGACCGACGTAAGTCTCCTACGCCGTCGTATCTTTGGTGCATATTTACGCTGGCCGCTAGGGGCGCTTCCATTGATTTACGCGTCGAATATGTAAATGACCTAGATACGCCGATTCACGAACGTACTTGCGCCTGTCGCAGTAAGCTACGCCGTTTACGTAAGGCGTACGTCCGGCATAAAGTTATCCAACCTAAAGCAGGGGTAAGTCATGTCAGGGTATAGACGTCGGAACAGCCGTCGTTGTCATGGACCTTGGAGTACTGGAGTGTTTCTACTTGAAATACTATTTCCTGTATTACAGGATATACTGAGACATTTCATTGTCCATTATGTGATAACCCTGTTTTAAAGCCTTTTGATTATCAGGTATAAATATCGTCTGTCAGAGACAGTCCGTCTGTCTAACATTGTGGATTGAAGGTTAATTGAATCTATTATGTGTGCTTGAAGATGTATGTGTTTACGCTAAAAGACTTTGTATTGTTCTAAAGGTCAGAAGTCTCCTGTCAGGAGTATTGAATTAGCATGTTATTATCTAAAGGAATGTGACCTCTCAGAGGTAGTAATTAAGCCCTGTTAAATAGACCGGGCTATTGTGTACATTGATTACCCCCTGGGGTTTCTGTCTCAATACACATAACAGTCTTTCTATACAAGCTATTGGACCAATCCCTTTTGATTGTTCCAAGTCCTCATTTGCATGGTTAAGGAGGACCTGAGTGAGGACTGCATGTACTTTACAATTGACCAATAGGAAAGCGGTTGTTGGGGGTGGGATGTTCCAAATTCTGTATAAAAGTGTGCCGTGTACTTGAAAATAAAGAGTCCTGTTTGAACTTACATACAGCCTGCCTGGTGTTTGTTCTTAATGGGTCTGAACGGCACATAGCTGTAGTTCAGATCCCGGAACCCTGGATGACTGGACCATCAGACGTTGCAAGCTGATCCAATAGAAGCAGAGGAGTGTCGGGAGAGCAGAACCGGGCGAGCAAAGGGTCTTGTCACAGTCGTATTTTACGTTGTTTACGTAAGTCGTACGTGAATGGGGCTGGGCGTAGGTTACGTTCACGTCGTACGCATTGAGCCGTGGTATCTAAGGGAGTGTATGCGACATGATTCTGAGCATGCGCGCGCATGCGCCGTTCGTTCGGCCATTCATTTACATGGGGTCACGGTTAATTTTAATACAACACGCCCACTACCTTCCTAATTTGAATTAGGCGGGCTTACGCCGGCCCATTTACGCTACGCCGCGGTAACTTAGGGAGCAAGTGCTTTGTGAATACTGGTCTTGCCTCTCTATGTTACGTTGGCGTAGCTCATATGAGATGCGCTACGCCCGCTCAAAGATACGCCGCTGTATGTGAATCTGGCCCTTAGAGGTCTGTTAAAAAAAAAAGAAAATGATATGAATGTGAGCGGCATTCAACTGGCCAAGATGAATATTGGATGTATTATATTTCATACACTGATTTCCTTGGCTCTATCTAGTGGTCATAATGTGGTATTGTGATATTTTTACTAATGAAGTTATGTTAGGAAAAATACCTCATTATGGTCACTAGATGGAGCTGATCATCATAGGAAATCACTTTGCTACATTATGGCCAGAATATGTAATGGCTGGATGAGTGATTGTCACATTCGTCCTATGAATTTTCTATAAGTAGACCCCTTAGTTTCCTTCATCAGACATGTCTTCATACTAATACCTATCAGTCCCTCTGAGTGTAAGATGGATATTAAAGGGGGCCTCACACAAAAAAGCGTGTGCCCCCCAGAAAATCCATACCACACCCTTCATCCAAACATGCAGCGTAGCTGACCAGGAAAGGGGGAGGGGCAAACATGTGGCTCCACCCCTTCTGAACCATACCAGGTCATGTGTCCTCAACATGGGGGGCTTGTCAGGGGTAACTCTGCCCATGGAGAAGCACTGTGGCCCAATCCTCAAAACTCTGGCTTGATGGATGTGGGGGGTCTGTGAACAGGGGGCTTATCAGAATTTGGAACCCCTCTATAATATTTGGGGTCCCACAAATACTGCTCCTCCCCCACATTAATTCATTTGAGGTACATATCATATCATTCACAATAATAAATAAAACAATAAAGACTCTCAATGTCTTTTGTTAAAATCCCCCAAATAAGTCTCTCATTGTAAATCCATCGTCAATCCCGATGCCAACCCCCCACTGACTCCCCCATAACCCTAATGACCTACCACACAGGAGTGATCTCTGATGGTAACACTCGCTGACTGATAGTGTCCTGAGCTGTCATCAGCTATATAAAGGAAGGGGCAGGGATAGTGGTGACATCACAGCAGTGTGCGCATCGTGAGAGGAGGTGTCGGGTGCGCGTCACGGGTGGTGACGGCGCGGAGACTCTGTGGGGGCCCCTCTTCTCAGAACATATCTCTCTCTTTGTGGCCGGTTGATAGGTCATTTCTTAAGTGTGTTTGTGAATTAATATTTGGCATCCATGAGGGTGTTTGGGGTTTGTTAAGAGTTAAGGAGTCAGGATATAGTCAGGAACGACTAGGATGCCACCCTCTGCTGCCTGAAAAACCTGAAGTCTTATGCCTTGTACACACGATCAGTTTTCCCGTCTGAAAAACTGATGTGAGCTTTTGGCTGGGAATTCCGATTGTGTGTATGTTATAGGGATGAGCTTTGTGTTCGAGACAAACATTGTCAGTGTTCAGCCATTTGCCGAATTTTGAACGATATGAGCCGTTCGTGCCAATTTCGAGTGGTGAGTCAGGACCCATCATTCACTGTGTCATCGCAGTGCATTGCTGGCTGATTATTGGCCAAGAATGCACTATTTAAAATGAAAAAAACTTAACCTAAATAGGTGTAAGAAAATTGCAGCGCTAATTAATATAATGATAAATAAACAATAACATATAAACTCAATAACACCACGTGACAAGTAATATAAAGTCCATAAAAAATTTATGAACAAATTCGATAAGAAAATTCCTTATTCTGTGAAACTTCCACCTCCCCACCGTGCTGTGATAACTCCCCTCTGAAAAACGCACACAACAGATGGATTTGCCTTTCACTCTCGTGTTAGGCTAAATCACTTGTGTATGATCCCACAAATGGATAAACAAATCTCAGTTGGACCACCGTGATAACCCCTCAATAATGTACATGAAAACAAAAGAAGTGCTCCAATAGTGTAAAATTGTACCACCAGTTTAAAGTGGAGGTTCACCCGGAAATGTTAATTTTTAACATTAGATTGATGCTCGTTTTGTGAAGGGGAATCGGGTAGTTTTTCTTAAAATTGAAGCAGTACTTACCGTTTTAGAGAGCGATCTTCTCCGCCGCTTCCGGGTATGGGCTGCGGGACTGGGCGTTCCTATTTGATTGACAGGCTTCCGACAGGCTTCCGACGGTCGCATCTATCACGTCACGATTTTCAGAAAGTAGCCGAACGTCGGTGCGCAGGCGCCGTATAGAGCCACACCGACGTTCGGCTTCTTTCGGCTACTCGTGACGCGATGTATGCGACCGTCGGAAGCCTGTCAATCAAATAGGAATGCCCAGTCCCGCAGCCCATACCCGGAAGCGGCAAAGAAGATCGCTCTCTAAAACGGTAAGTACAGCTTCGATTTAAAAAAAAAATACCCGATTCCCCTTGACAAAATGAGCATCAATCTAATGTTAAAAAAAAAAATTTCGGGTGAACTCCCGCTTTAATTCAAAATCACAGCAACACTTCATTCATTAAACTCACATGTAAAAAATTTAAAGTCAGCTTCAAACAAATCACAACAGTATATTAAGTCTGTGTACTGTATACTGGGCCCAGTTTGCACATGAAGCTCACTGCAGACAATTCCTTTTGTACCTATTCCAATACATCAAATAAAGTATGTCTGGAAGGCCAACAAGGAAAGGCAGAAACTCACAGGCCAATAAAAGAGGGCAAGTAGGCTCTGTGTTTAGAGGCAACAGTACTGGTCGCGGACATGGTGCATCCTTATCAGCACGTGGCCATGGGGCACGCTTGTCCTTTTTTTTGCCAGCTGGCCACGTTGAGCCACAACATGCTGAAGAGTTGGTAGAGTAACCATCCTCATCCTCTCTCAGTCAAGCCTTCCCTAGCCCCACCATGTCCTCCTGAGGAGTCCCCCGGACTGTCTGACCACAGTGTTGGGTACATGCTGCAGGAGGATGTGCAGTGTTTTGAAGGCTCCGATGATGGTACACAGCTAGAGGAAGGCAGTAACGTGAGCCCAGAGAAAGGGGGTGCCCAAGTAGGACAGCAATCTGGCAGTCATGTTCCCCCAGCTGCAGCATACAGGTTTGCTCCAGTGATGAGGAGGGAGGGGATGATGAGGTCACTGACTCTACGTGGGTGCCTTATAGGAGGGAGGAGGAGGAGGCACATCTCCAACGAGGCAGGATGCCCTCCAGGGGCCAGCTAGAGTGCAGCCAACCGACTGCATCACACTGCAGAGCTACGCATGTGCAGGGCGTTGCTGTCCTTGCGCGTTATTCCAAAAGTTTTTTGGTGTGGGCCTTTTTTGAGACGTGTGCAGCAGATCGCACCGCTACTATTTGCAACATATGTCTGAAGCATATCTCACAAGGCCAAAACGTCAGCTGCTTGGGCACCACATGCAAGACTAGACATATGTCGACCTCCCATGCAGTCCGTTGGCAAGAGTACTTAAAAGACCCACACCAAATAACAAGGTGGACCTCTACTTGCTCTTCATCAGCTGGGATCTCCAACCCCACTATACCCTCAGTCCTCTCTGAAACCTGCACTGAGAGGAATGAAGGTGTAGAATTAGGTGTCCCAAGTACTTGCGGGCAATCTGCTATTGCTACACCAACATCTGATTGTTGCAGGCAAATTTCCCTACCCCAGTTGCTAAACCGTCAAAAGATATTCGGTCCCAGCCATCCACATGCTCAGCGACTGAATTCTAGCTTGGCTAAATTGCTAGCACTCTAAATGCTGACTTTTCAGCTGGGAGACTCTGCCCCCTTTCTTGAATTAGTGGAATGTGCGGTACCTCAGTGGCAGATTCCCAAATGCCATTTCTTTTCACGGAAGGCCATTCCGGCTGACATGGACAGGGACGTTACCTTTCTTTCATGGCGCACTGGGTAACTCTGCTGGCAGCTGGGAAGGATGCAGGACAGGGTGCAGTATTGTTGGAGCATGTTCCGCCACCATGCCTCCAAAATGCTAGTGGTGGCTCTCTCCTCCACCCCCTCCTCTTCTTGCTCTATGGCCTCTTCCTGTGCTGATTTTTTCTCGGAACCAGTGAAGCTCCGTAGGTGTTCTAGGGGCTATGCAATCACTCAGGCAAAAAGATGCCATGCGGTGCTTGAGTTGGTCTGTTTAGGGGACAGGAGCCACACTGGGGCAGAGATTCTGTCAGCTCTGCAGGGGCAGGCTCAGAGGTGATTGAGGCCACGCCAGCTTCAGCCAGGAATGGTGGTTTGCGACAATGGCACCAACCTCCTCTCCACCCTCTGACAGGGACAGTTGACCCATGTGCCCTGTTTGGCTTACATCCTTAATTTGGTGGTACAGCGGTTCTTGAGCAGGTACCCGGGTGTAACAGAACGTCCCACACTGTGCTTGAGTGCTTCCGTCATATACCGCTTCCTATCAGTCTGGATATAGATATCAGATATTCCAGCTGCTCTCAAGCACACAACGAGACAAGACATGTTTGTCTGCTGAACATGGAGTGTTTAATAGAACCAAGAATACAACCTTATATACAGTTTAAAGAGGAGATAACCAGAACATAAATTAACATGAGCTAATTAACTAATCATTTACCCAGACTAGGCCACTCATAGATATGACCTTTCAGGGTAGACGTCACGTCTCCTGCTATACAATACACATTATCATAAGTGTAAACACAGGACATCTTCACACAATAGCAGGGTCAATTAGCACAGAGAACAGACAGATGGCTGGAGGTGATGGCATTAGCAACTAACAGTAGTTGCAAACAACATTATGAATGAGTCACTCTTACAATTAAACCGTTTTATTTTGTGGATAATAATTACATAATAATCCCATCTCAGGTAGTCCAAGATATCATTTCTCAGTCATCCTATGCCCCTTAGTGGACATAGGATGATTTTAGACATACAGTGGGGATGGAAAGTTTGAGCACCCCAGGTAAAAATTTGTATTAATGTGCATAACAAAGCCAAGGAAAGATGGAAAAATCTCAAAGGCATCAAATTACAGATTAGACATTCTTATAATATGTCAAAAAAAGGTAGATTTTATTTCCATAATTTACACTTTCAAAATGACAGAAAACAAAAAAATGGTGTCTGCAAAAATTTGGACACCCTGCACAATTTATAGCATGCACTGCCCCCTTTGCAAAGCTGAGACCTGCCAGTGTCATGGATTGTTCTCAATCATCATCTGGGAAGACCAGGTGATGTCAATCTCAAAGGTTTTAAATGCCCAGACTCATCTGACCTTGCCCCAACAATCAGCACCATGGGTTCTTCTAAGCAGTTGTCTAGAAAACTGAAAATAGTTGACGCTCACAAAGCTGGAGAAGGCTATAAGAAGATAGCAAAGCGTTTTCAGATGTCAATATCCTCTGTTCGGAATGTAATTAAGAAATGGCAGTCATTAGGAACAGTGGAAGTTAAAGCAAGATCTGGAAGACCAAGAAAAATATCAGACAGAACAGCTCGCAGGATTGTGAGAAAAGCAATTCAAAACCCACGTTTAACTGCACGATCCCTCCAGAAAGATCTGTCAGACACTGGAGATGTGGTACACTATAAAGAGATACTTGTACAAATATGGTCTTCATGGAAGAGTCATCAGAAGAAAACCTCTTCTACGTCCTCACCACAAAAATCAGCGTTTGAACTTTGCAAATGAACATATAGACAAGCCTGATGCATTTTGGAAACACGTTCTGTGGACAAATGAGGTTAAAATAGAACTTTTTGGCCGGAATGAGCAAAGGTACGTTTGGAGAAGAAAGGGCACAGAATTTAATGATCAGAACCTCTGTCCAACTGTGAAGCATGGGGGTGGATCAATCATGCTTTGAGATTGTATTGCAGCCAGTGGCACAGGGAACATTTCACGAGTAGAAGGAAAAATAGATTCAATAAAATTTCAGCACATTTTGGATGGTAACTTGATGCTATCTGTGAAAAAGCTGAAGTTAAAGAGAGGATAACTTCTACAAATGGATAATGATCCTAAACACCTCAACATCCACGGGGGATTACATCAAGAGGCGTAAACAGAAGGTTTTGCCATGGCCTTCACAATCTCCTGACCTCAACATAATTGAAAATCTATGGATAGACCTTAAAAGAGCAGTGCGTGACAGACAGCCCAGAGATCTCTAAGAACTGGAAGACTTTTGTAAGGAAGAATGGGCAAAGATACCTCAAACAAGAATTGAAAGACTCTTGGCTGGCTACAAAAAGCATTTACAAGCTGTGATACTTGCCAAAGGGGGCAGTACAATATATTAACTCTGCAGGGTGCTCAAACTTTTGCAGACGCCATTTTTTGAAAGTGTAAATGATGGAAATAAAATCTAACTTTTTTTTACATATTATAAAAATGTCTAATCTGTAATTTGATGCCTTTTGGAGATTTTTCCATCTTTCCTTGGCTTCGTTATGCACATTAATACACATTTTTACCTGGGGTGCCCAAACTTTCCATCCCCACTGTAAGAGGGATGTCCCGGGTGAGTCTGTCACAAATGCTTTATAGCCACTAGATGGAGCCAAGGAAATCAGTGTATTAAATAAAATATATCCAATATTCATCATGGCCGCTCACATTCATTCAACTATTTTTATTTTAAATAGGTCTCTAAATGTTTGTGAAATCGTCCACCCCAAAAATGTACTCAACCAATGAGAGGTAATGACTCCATTTTTATTTTCCTACTACTATCAATGGCCAACACGGTACAACACTTGATCCATGTTTTTGGTGATCTCTGATCTCCTTATGAATGGTTTCTTACATGATAAGGATCAGCCATGGAGTATATCTGAGGTGTATATCAGGGTGTGCTTCTTCCCCACATGAGAGCTGTGATGTCCAGCAACATTCATATACAAGACATTTCCCGCACTCAAGTCACTAATACACCTCGAGGGTTGTGTGGGATCCCTGATGTACAGGAAGACAGGACTTCAGTGAGGAACATTTCCCTCACTCAGGACAGGAATAAGGCTTCTCCCCCGTGTGAGATATCTGATGTTTGGAAAGATGATGCTTCTGTGAAAAACATTTCCCGCACTCAGGACAGGTATATGGCTTCTCTCCTGTGTGAGATCTCTGATGTCTGGAAAGAAGGGACTTCACTGAAAAACATTTCCCACACTCTGGACAGGAATGCGGCTTCTCCCCTGTGTGAGATCTCTGATGTGTGTAAAGACTGGAAATCTGTGAAAAACATTTTCCGCACTCAGGACAGGAATATGGCTTCTTGCCCGTGTGAGATCTCTGATGTGTGTAAAGACTGGAAATCTGTGAAAAAAAATTCCCGCACTCAGGACAAGAATACGGCTTTTCCCCCGTGTGAGATCTCTGATGTCTGTAAAGACTGGACTTCACTGAAAAACATTTCCTGCACTCAGGACAAGAATACGGCTTCTCCCCCGTGTGAGATCTCTGATGTGTGTAAAGATTGGACTTCTCTGAAAAACATTTCCCGCACTCAGAACAGGAATACGGCTTCTCCCCCGTGTGAGTTCTCTGATGTGTGTAAAGTCTGGACTTCACTGAAAAACATTTCCTGCACTCAGGGCAGGAATACGGCTTTTCCCCCGTGTGAGATCTCTGATGTGTGTAAAGATAGGACTTCTCTGAAAAACATTTCCTGCACTCAGGACAGGAATACGGCTTTTCCCCCGTGTGAGATCTTTGATGTTTGACAAGGTCTGATTTTTGTATAAAACATTTCCCGCACTCTGGACAGGAATACGGCTTCTCCCCTGTGTGAGATCTTTTATGCACATTAAGATTGGATTTAGAAGGGAAACTTTTCCCACACTCAGTACAGGAAAGGCTCTTCTCTGTTTGAAGGACAGCACCATTTCTCACAGTCTGAGGTTCCTCAGGATAAGAGGAATACGATGGTCCGGCACCGTCCCGCACAGTCTGAGGTTCCTCAGGATAAGAGGAATACGATGGTCCGTCTACACTGTGTGGTGCCGGATGGACATTTGAGGTAGTCAGGTTTTCTCCTGGACTATACTGTGTGATGTCCTCATCTTCTACTTTACAGTCTGGAGACAAAGTGAGACAATCCTCTGAGGTTTTCCTCATCTTTCGTCCATCTACTAAAATAGAAGTAAAAAGGTTATTACTAGACATGAGCTGATTGGTTCCACTAAACCAGGACTCCACCCACATCAGGCAGCTTTGTCTCTGAGGATCTTACAATTCCCCCCTCAAGGTAACAAGTAAATTGGTCCTCTGATCTCCTACCAGATCATTTCTTTATTCATGGACCTTAGTTAGAGAGTGAGGAAACAAGGAGAACTGTCTTTTATAGGGGTGACAGTGATGACAGGATTATAGGACAAGTGTCCCCACCCCCTCTATCACTCATTGCCATCTTCCTAACACAAGAAGTCCTGCACTTCCTTATTTAGTCCATGATTTAGTCATGAATAACAGCAGGGCTGAGCCCCACCAGAGGTCAGAGAGTGAGGATGGGGGGAGAAAAACCAAGATGAAGACTGGAATGATCCTGAAGACCACCATCATTGGGTTATTGACATCTCCCTCATTATCACTTTCTGTTTAAGGTTCCAAAGTTAAAGGATGTTATCACATTATTATCACCATGTAAAAGTCTGTGCTCCAATCAGATCATCAAATATAAAATGTCCAGCTGGTAGAAAATGGGTGTAACAAAAGAGAATACATATTATGGCCCGGATTCACAAAGCACTTACGCCGACGTATAACAAGTACGCCGTCGTATCTGTGCGCCTGACCCACAAACAGAGATGCGCCTAAAACCAGGCTACACCCCGCCAACGTAAGTTGCTTACGCGGGCATAGGGTGGGCGTACATTTAGGCTGGGTGCATGGTGCCGCTCCCATTGATTAGCCATGCAAATGAGGGAAATACAGCGATTCACGAACGTACGTGCGCCCGACGCAGGCTACGCGCGGTGCGCATAAGTTGTACGTCCGGCGTAAAGTTATTCCCCATAAAGGAGGTGTAACCCGGCAACAGACATGCAAAGGTCTGCACCAGTGAACACAAGCCAGCATATTTTACGTTGGACGTGGGTCTGGCTGGGCGTAGGTTACATTAACGGCATACACAGTGATCTGGCGTAGCATAGGCAGTTGTTCCGACGTGGTTGTGAGCATGCGCACAGGGATGCGTACACATCACGACGCATGCGCAGTTCGTTTTAAGTACTTGTCTGGCGCTCGGCCCATCATTTGCATAAAAATCACAGAGCTAAGGTGAGAGTCAAAGATAAGTGATACAGGTGGTTTAAAATAATTATGTGGAATATAGGAAAGGTATGTACAATACATTAATTAAGTTTGGCAGGGTCAAACAAAGGTCTGCTTGTGCCCTCATTAAAACTTTTACATATAACAGATAAGGTGGGGTTATTGAAAGTTCATTCTCCCAAATGTCATAAATCTGTTGGTGGAGCCTTATCAGGACTAGAAGGGTTTGATCTAACACAGCTGGGTGCCAGACTGTCTCTACACAGGTGTTTTTAATTGGACAAAAATCACTTTAATGAACATATAGGAATTCTGGGAATCATTAAGTTTGTCTGGTTGTAGTACAGGTGTTACATTGATGTAGATCTTAGCAACCAATCACATCTAGACGAGATGGCTAAGATAAGGCTTGTAAAAGTATATAAGTGCAAGTTTTACAATTGTTAGTCAGACAAGTCAGATAGGAGCTCATAAGGCTGACCTCTATGTATGCTGCCCTATTGCATGGGTCATAGAGATCAGAACCGGTGGGCAATTATCTGTTCAGATAAGCGTCCATCAGGCTGACTGTTTGTCTATGCAGCCCTATTGCGATCTGCTAAGTAGAGAGTGTCCTGACTTGCCTGCTCGCCCCCTCCCCCCTCAAGAGGCTTTCTGCACACCAGGAAGAAAGCCTTGCATTACGGTGGTGAGTTACAGACAGAAGAACAGGAAGTGAGGATTTCTCAGAAGAAATAAGAAACAGAAACATTTAAAAGCAAAATGGAAGGATGAGGTAAGTGAAGGAGGACTGCACTAAGGTAAAGGAAGCTATTTAGGGAAAAACAAATTACCGTATTTATCGGCGAAAATCAGGGCAAAATCGTGGGTGCGTGGTATACGCCGATACCCACTTTCCCGCGCCGAGTTTTGAATACTCCGCCGACATATACCGAGCGCAGTACACTCGGGTATAGTCGGGCAGTCTCGGCACCTTCCGCGCTCACGTCCTGGATGTACAGGACGTCAGCGCGGGTAGCCGAGCATTGCCGACAATACACGAGTGTACTGCGCTCTGTATATGTCGGTGCAGTATTCAAAACTCGGCGCGGGAAACGAGCAGGCAGGACGCCGCAGAAGGGCGCCGGACCCGCCGAAGAGGACACCGGACCCGCCGAAGAGGACACCAGACCCGCCGCAGAAGGACACCTGAAGCCGCAGAAGGACGCCGGACCCGCCGAAGAGGACACCTGAAGCCGCAGACGAACGCCGGACCCGACGAGACCGCCGATGTACGCCGCGCAAGACACCAAAACTGTAAGTACAAAAAAAACTTTTTTTCCACAGGATTAGGGTCAACTTTGGGGGTGCGCGGTATACGCGGGAGCGCGTTATACCGCGATAAATACGGTACCTTTACAACCCCTTTACGAAAAAAAATCTTTTGTTTATGCCAAAACTGAAAGTGACATCAGAGGTCGCTTCTGTCCTTCAAGGGCATAGAGCTACATTGGGACCATCTTGTCCTCACTTGACTTCCTGCCTAGCAAACAGCTGAACCGGATCACATCCAGGTAAACTCAGAAATGACTGGAAAGAGGCAGGGACCTCACCCATCATCTATAAAAAGGGATCCCATGGGCCAATCTATTTTTATCTTGTAGAGAATCACCCACAGTAAATAATGATACTGGGCTTATGGCAGATAGCTGCTGAAAGAACACCTGTATTTAACTTCAAAGTAATGACGTTTATTTACTATGGGTGATCGGCAAGTGGATAATAGTGGTAATCAGTAGTAACCTAAAAGTTGCAGAGATTCCACACCGCTGCCTCCCATCTCCTGAGACTGCACTCAGTGACTTGGGTCTGAGACTATACAGACATATCCCTCCACCCGGCACAGCCAGCAGACAACAGAGCAAGTAACCCTGGGAGAATTGTCAGAGATATTACTAGACTCGGTTAGGGGGCAGAAGACTCAAAACACTTACCCCAGATGACTAGGTTGAGTAACATCTATGGTGAAAATTAACAAGCTCCTGCCAGCTGAGCCCCAGAATCTCCATAAATCCTGTCTAGATACATAAATTGTGTCTTCTGCATGAAGATTATCCAAGAAAATACAGAAATACAGGAATACAGGACGGGGAACACAGCTCAGGAAAGTGACCAGGGGATTACAGGCTGATATCACCCAGTCCCCACCCTACTCTGGACCAATCAGTGAGCAGTATGGGTGGAGGAATGTATTTAGTGTTAATGACCCACCTGTGCTGATCTCTGTAGGAGTGTCCTCCTCTATAAATGTCCCCGTTATTCCATCCTCCTCCATAGAATGCTGATCATCCCTCACATACCTCTCTTCTTCTTCTGATTTCACCTCAAATTCTATATCGATTGGATCTCCACTCTAAACCAAGAAAATGAGAGAGAATATCATCTGTAAGATATAAACTTTATTATTGTGAAATCACATAAAAAATCCACACATTGGCCCGGATTCAGATACGAGTTACGACGGCGTATCTCCGGATACGCCATCGTAACTCTGAGTGTGCGGGTTCGTATATATGTGCCTGATTCTTAGAATCAGTTACGCATAGATTTCCCTAAGATCCGACTGGCGTAAGTCTCTTACGCCGTCGTATCTTAGTTGCATATTTACGCTGGACGCTAGGTGGCGCTTCCGTAGATTTACGCAAGGAATATGCAAATTAGGTAGATACGCCGATTCAGAAACTTACGTCAGCCCGGTGCATTTGTTTACGTCGTTTACGTAAGGCTTTTTCCGGCGTAAAGTTACCCCTCATAAAGCAGGGGTAAGTCAAGTTAGGTATGGACGTCGGAAACGAACCAACAGCGTCGTATTTTACGTCGTTTGCGTAAGTCGTTCGCGAATAGGGCTGTACGTAAGTTACGTTCACGTCGAAAGCATTGACAGTTTGCGGCGTAATTTGGAGCATGCGCACTTGGAAACGTTCACGGACTGCGCATGCGCCGTTCGTAAGAAACGTCAATTACGTGGGGTCACAAGCAATTTAAATAAAACACGCCCACATCATCCAAATTTGAATTAGGCGGGCTTACGCCAACACATTTACACTACGCCACCGTAACTTAGGGCGCAAGTTCTTTCTGAATACGGAACTTGCGCCCTAAGTTACGGCGGCGTAGTGTATCTGAGATACGCTACGCCCGTCGATAGATACGATAATGTATCTGAATCCGGGCCACTGTCTCTATAAGTGTGTTTTATAACCTCCGTCCCACCAACCTTGTAACAGTAAGGGATGGTGTGACCTTCCTGTGTGGAATCCCGGGAATACAGAGGACGGGGACATCTCTCTGGTGGGTTCCTGGTATTAGGTGGCTCCATCATATCCTTGTGTCCTTCTGATAACTCCTCCATCACTCCATACTCCTCATCTTCCTCTTTATACTCTTCTTTAACATCAATATTATCATCCCAGAGGTTTCCACTCTGAATATATAATAAAACATTCATTGTAACAAACATGCTGTGTATAAATCAGAACTACCAATAATTGTCACTCATCTACCTGATGATGGTGAGGGATGGTGTGACCTTCCTGTGTGGAATCCCGGGAATCCTGAGGACGGGGACATCTCTCTGGTGGGTTCCCATTACTGGATCCATCTGTAGGAAACACACACACTGACTGAATACATTGTTTCTATGTGTTTATCAGATGATGGGGGATCTAGGTGGAGCCTCCGTACTGCTCTCTCCTTTACAATAAAGTCTCCTCTTACCCGGTGATGTGAGGGGCGGCTGATTGTCCATCATGACGTCCTTGTAGAGATCCTTGTGTCCTTCTAAATACTCCCACTCCTCCATGGAGAAATAGACAGTGACATCCTGACACCTTATAGGAACCTGACACACACAATGATACAGTCACCATCCAGACACACCCCTTGTCTGTTACTGGATAATGTCCCAGAATTCCCGGCACCGCTCACCTCTCCTCCATCATCTCTCTGGTGACTTCTAGAATCTTCTTTGTATTTCTCTTTCCTGGTGCCTTCATGGCAGCATACATATGGTTGGTAGCTCTGCCCCCATCCAACCCACAGGACCAATTATAACTCTTTAAAAGAGAGCGACAGCCTCCCATCCAACATTCTTTTTTCTGTCCTCAAACCTGCAGGATCATGGATCACCTGGATTCAGCCCTTACCATGCCACTGCGTTGGCCAACCATTACAGGTTCATGCTCTCCTGTATATGAAGTCCCATATCTTAGGCTGCTAAAGGTGCCGAAAAGTTTGGGAGCCCATTTTTCTGTGGATCTTTTCTGGGTCTGCAGTTCAGGTATTTTCCTCCATCCTTGACTGAAATACACTGCTCCAAGGTAAAGACGGCTTTTTACAAATTTTACGGTGCTATTTTCACTGCTGATGAATATGGCTCTTTGGGACAGATGGCTACTATGCCTTTTACAGCTGCATACAGGGTAAGCTTTAATCAATAACAAATTGTGCAGGGTTTTATTAGACCCTCAGTCTTTCTCTGAAACTCACCTCTCTCTCACCTCCGGGCGCTCGGCTATCGCCCTAGTTTTGCAATTACCTGGGCTATAGCTCAGCATGGGGGATCTAGGCTTTCTAGCTTATCCTGGCAAGCACCCGCACCTCACGGCAGGAGAGCCCCCTCCCACCTCCCCTGCTGGAGGGCTTCTGAGGCGCTTCGCGCGCGCCCTCCGCGTTTAACTTATCCCTTCCTAGGACAGTGTTGTGTCGCGGGGATATGACGTCATCAGGCACGTGCGTGGTAGCTTCTGGAAGCCGATGGCGCCCATCTTGGTACACCTGGAAGCTGTCTATATATAGTGAGGAGGTTTTCCCTCATTATGGAGACAGCTTTTCACTGCAGAGCACATCCTAGGTTAGGGGAAATTCTATCCCTTAATCTTTCCGCTCCTCTCACCCTATTATGGATCCAGCCCAAGGTAAATTATGGTGGGGAACCAGTTTGATCAGATAGGTCTGTACATGCCTGTATAGATTGTATATATTCATGGGCATATAATGGTTGAGTGTGTATATGGTATGTACATGGGTGCATACGTGTATATGTATGTGTATATACTTATGTGGGGTATCCTCGATACCTTATGGATTTCAGCCTTTTTTCATGATAGGTACATATCATCTGTTTATATTATATTTATATATAATATAAACAGGTGTGTTAAAAAAAAAGGAGAGAAAATGTGAGTGTGTTTATTTAGGTGCGTAGGCGTATATATATGTGTGTATACTTGTGTATTTAATCATTTAAAAAAAATACAAAATAAAATCAGCAATGCACAATAAAAGTCAAGAAGGTTAACCCTGTTGGTTTTCCTCTTTAACAGCCCTTCCCCGCAGCTCAGTATTACAAAAAGTTCCTCAACATACCACTAGGTAAGTGGCTGCAACTACCAGGTAAGTTCAAAATAAAAGAGCACTTGGGTACCTTATATAGAGGAAAAACAGAGTTTCTGTCTTTTCCCTTTTTTTCCCTTTTTTTGCAGCCCACAGCCTCAGCCAAGTCGCAGAGAGGCTCAAGAGAAGAGGTCCAATGCTTATAGCACCCCAAAGAGTGGTCACTCTTCCTCAGCCCACGCACCTGACAGCCGCAGGTCTTCCCGGCATTCAGCTGGAAAACATCCCTCTCCTCATCGCCCCGCCCCCCCCCAAAACTTTCCGACGGGAAAAGACGACGCGGACCCGACGCCATACTTAACATGGCATACGGCGGACTGGCGTAAGGTTACCCCTCATATAGCAGGGGTCGCTTACGCAAACGAAGTAAGCGACGGCTACGCGACGCAAATTCGTTCGGGAATCGGCGTATCAGGCTCATTTGCATAAACAAATGAGACCTGAACGTAAACGCCACCTAGCGGCCGGCGGCGAATTACATTTAACCACTTCCAAACCGCTGTACGACTATATACGGCCAAACTTTAAAGATGGATATCTCGGTAACGGCAGCAGCTGCTGCCACAACAGAGGTATCCATCTTTAGTGTGAGCGGTTCTGTTAACGATAATGGCGGTCTCCACGGCGAATTCGCCGCGAGATCGCCGTTATCGGCGGCGGGAGAGGGGCCCCCCTCCCCCCGCTCTCCCGCGCCCTCCGCCGCTTACCGGAGCCGTCGGTAGCGGCGGAGGAGATCGGGACCGTTCGGCAGCTGTATGGGGTTGCGAGTGAGGGAAAAATCGCCCCCACCCGTCCCCATAGCTCTGCTGGGCGGAAGTGACGGCAAAACGTCAGTCCCGCCCAGCGTCTTAAAAAAACATTTTTTTTTTTGTCATTTGAAAAAATGACAGTTTCAATTTTTTTTTTTTTGCATTTTAGTCTAAATATGAGATGTGACGTCTTTTTGACCCCAGATCTCATATTTAAGAGGACCTGTCATGCTTTTTTCTATTACAAGGGATGTTTACATTCCTTGTAATAGGAATAAAAGTGATATTTTTTTTTTATTATTTCAGTGTAAAAAATAATAAAATAAATAAAAATAAATAAGAAAAAAAAAAAAACTTTATAGCGCCCCGTCCCGACGAGCTCACGCGCAGAAGCGAACGCATATGTGAGTAGCGCCTGCATATGAAAACGGTGTTCAAACCACACAAGTGAGGTATCGCCGCGATCGTTAGAGTGAAAGCAATAATTATAGCCCTAGACCTCCTCTGTAACTCAAAAAATGCAACCTATAGAATTTTTTAAAAGTCGCCTATCGAGATTTTTAAGGGTAAAAGTTTGACGCCATGCCACGAGCGGGCTCATACTTGTGCGGGGAATGGCATCTTCCTGGGATACAGTAACACTAAAATCTTCTAAACGCCCTGCCATTGGGCAACCGGTCATTCCACACCGCATTCATGACCCAGTGGGGTTTACTATTACTCATAGTGACTTAGGGGGAAAGTTTTTTTTCAGCTGTGTTTTCTTAAGTAGAGATTAAAATACTTTTGCAGCAACCCTCCCTGTAAGCGAGTTATTTACCATATGTATGCTGCCATGAAGGCACCAGGAAAACGGAAAATTGAATACCTACCTTTCTGTAATTTTCCTTTCCTGGTGCCTATCCATTGCAGCATACAATGCTAAAAATCCTTAATTGTTTGAGTCTAGTTACAAGAATGTCAGAGGGGAGGCTGTCGCTCTCTTTTAAAGAGTTATAATTGGTCCTGTGGGTTGGATGGTGGCGGAGCTACCAACCATATGTATGCTGCCATGGATAGGCACCAGGAAAGGAAAAATACAGAAAGGTAGGTATTCAATTTTCCGTTATTATATCAGGGGGGGGAGGTGGAGGCAATGTGATGGTCATATGATCTCCAGACTTCACAGGAGAAAAACTCTAGATCTGAACACAAATAGAAAAATCAATCAATGTTCCCAGAATCCTCCTCACCTCACCATTCAGACGTCCATTTTATTAAAGCCCCACTTCAGGCTGAGGTATAATTTCCCCACACAGGACCCCCACTGTGTAGGTACAACAATTATGGTGTCATTACAACAACAGTCCTGTATTGCTTGTGAGGATTCAAAGGTTCTGCCCACATCCTAAGACCATCAAATAAGAAAAAGTGCCAGATGTCGGGACATTGGGAGGAGGAGCTGTGAGGTCAGTGTGATGTCATAGCATTCTCTATTCCTAGACACTAATACAAGTGGTATAATCCATTAGTATCTGATGAGGTGAGAAGGTGATTGGTGGGAAAGATGTTCCGGCCACGTAAGTGGGGAAATATTCTGACCCTGAAGGGGCTAATCTAGGTTTCCACACTATATATGTGTGTATCATCATCTGCTGGAGATAAAAGACGTCACAGTGACTATGGAGGAAGAGGACGGACATGACGGGGGTTACTGGGTGTAAATAGAAAATAAGATCTTATTACCTCCTCTGCTACCACTTCCAACAATGTCTTCTCTCTACTTCCTCCCGACTCACCTCTCACCCGAAACTTCCTGTCTGTACCTGACATCACTTCCTGTCTTCCATAGAGAATTCCTATCTGGGTAGAGGTGAGATCACCACCTTGTGGATCTCAGAGGAACTGCAGCCCTGAGAAACATCTCATAGTGTGAGCACGGCCTTGTGTTGTGTGTGTATGTACTGTATATCCTTATAGATGGGTCATCTCCACTCCCACCAAGGGGGATAGAAATATATTACTGACTAGTCCAGCCTTTCTTAGCCAGGGTTCCTCCAAAGTTTTGGGGATGCACTTATTACAAGGGTGATGGATAGGGTTGCCACATCATCCCTTTAAAACAGAACACATATGAATTACACAGGTTCTGTGGCTGATTAAGGTGGTAATTGAACTCAAGTGGAGCCTTATCTAAATTAAATTAGCCTCAGAACCTGTGTAATTCATATGTGTTCTGTTTTAAAGGGATGAGGTGGCAACCCTAGTGATGGAGGTCTGATGAGCGCACAATCTGAGTGTGAGCAACAAGAGAGCACTGGGATTGGTGTTTGGGGAAGGAGGTGATTTGTAGTCCACTACTCATGGTTTGCTGGAGCATATAATGAGATTTGGAGGAAGAAGCTCTGAAGGTGTTGGAGACATTTATTGGTGGTGATATCATTTATTGAAGTATAAAGGAGAAGTTGGATGGACTTTGATGTCACTTTATGGTTTATCACTGGATACTGATGAGGTGAAATGCGTCGATGATTTATCACAGAGGTTGTCACATCTTTTACTTTGGTAATAATAAGGCGGGATTTATGGATATAAGGGGAGGGGTCATTGTATTTATCACCCATTTCCCGATGCTGGATGATGCGAGAAGCTGACACTCTATAAGAAGTCTTGTCTCTGCCAGCTGGGGAAATAGCGAGTGGGAAAACTAGTTGTTGAGGATTTGAATAGTAAACTCCTTCATTGTTCCTGGTCAGCTGGAGAAATATTGACTCCCAGACCTTCCTAGACAGAAAACTGGTTGGAGGATTGGAATAGTAAACTCCTCCATTGTTCTCAGCAGGGAGTGTCGGGGGTTTCATTGACTTGTACACAACTTCACTTCCACAACAATCTCTTCTCTAGGGATCTATGAATTGGGGATATATGGTGTCTGTGGCCCCAAAATTACCTGCACTGGGTGTTTTTTGTGTTTCCTAAACCATTGTGCTAATATCATGTGACATAAAAAATGGAACTAGCTCCATTTTATTCTCAAATAGGGAAATGGGTGCTAATAGGTTGCGGAAGATTTGCTGAGACATAGAAGGGAAATGGGTGCTAATAGGTTGCAGAAGATCTGCCGAGACATAGAAAGGGAAATGGGTGCTAATAGGTTGCAGAAGATCTGCTGAGACATAGAGAAGGAAATGGGTGCTAATAGGATGCAGGAGATCTGCTGAGACATAGAACGGGAAATGGGTGCTAATAGGTTGCAGAAGATCTGCTGAGACATAGAAGGGAAATGGGTGCTAATAGGCTGCAGGAGATATGCTGAGACATAAAAAGGGAAATAGGTGCTAATAGGTTGCAGGAGATCTGCTGAGACATAAAAAGGGAAATAGGTGCTAATAGGTTGCAGGAGATCTGCTGAGACATAAAAAGGGAAATGGGTGCTAATAGGTTGCAGGAGATCTGCTGAGACATAAAAAGGGAAATGTGTGCTAAAAGGTTGCAGGAGATCTCCTGAGACATAAAAAGGGAAATAGGTGCTAATAGGTTGCAGGAGATCTGCTGAGACATAGAAAGGGAAAAGTGTATGAATGGGTTGCAGGAAATCTGCTGAGACATAGAAAGGGAAATAGGTGCTAATAGGATGCAGGAGATCTGCTGAGACATAGAACGGGAAATGGGTGCTAATAGGATGCAGGAGATCTGCTGAAATACAGAAAGGGAAATAGGTGCTAATAGGTTGCAGGAGATCTGCTGAAATACAGAAAGGGAAAAGTGTGCGAATAGGTTGCAGGAAATCTGCTAAGATAAAGAAAGTGAAATGGGTGCTAATAGGCTGTAGGAGGCCTGCTAAGGGAAACAAACAACACAAATGGGTGCCTATAACCTTCCCACCAGAACTTTATGACCACCCACCAGACCATTAGGATGATCCACCAGAACATTATGATCACCCCTCTAATATTGAGTAGGTCCCCCTGTTGCTGCCATCAAAGCACGGACTCCACCAAAGCATCACACTGCCTCTGCCGGCTCGTCTTCTTCCCATACTACATCCTGGTGCCATCTCTTCCCCAGGTAAGTGGCGCACACACACCCACCCATCAACATGATGTAAAAGAAAACATCATTCATCAGACCTGGCCACCTTCTTCCATTGCTCTGTGCTTCAGTTCTGATGCTCATGTGCCCATTGTTGGCACTTTTGACTTTCAACACATCAAAATCAGTGACAACTTAACCTAATATATCCCACTCTCTTCCAGATGTCATTGTAATGAGATAATCAATGTTATTCTCTTTACCTGTCAGTGGTCAGAATGTTATGACTGATCAGTGTACAGTACATACACACACAGCACAAGGCTGTATTCACACACGTTTCTTGGGGTTGCAGTTCCTCTGAGCTCCACAAGGTGGTGATCTCACTTCTACCCAGACAGAAAATCTCTATGGAATACGGACAGGAAATGATGTCAGATATAAACAGGAAGTTCTGGGTGAGAGGTGAGTCAGGAAGAAGTAGAGAGGAGACGTTGCTGGAAGAGACAGCAGAGGAGGTAATAAGATCTTATCTTCTATTTACACCCAGTAACCCCGTCATGTCCGTCCTCTTCCTCCATAGTCACTGTGACGTCTTTTATCTCCAGCAGATGATGATACACATATATAGTGTGGAGACCTAGATTACCTCTTCAGGGTCAGAATAGGGGATTCACCCGGACAGTCTGGGTTTTGAATCATGTGTTCAGGTTTCAGGAAGACTGAAACCCGGACACATTATTCAGACCATGCTACCAAGATAGTTACACAAATATCTGTTGCCATCCGGGAGCTGCAGGCTGATGTCTGGGGGTAGGTTCAGCAACACTAGGGGGGAGCAGGGTGATGTTAGAAAAAGTAATTTGGCCACACCCACTGTTCAATTCAGCACGCTATGTGCACCGCATTACTACTCTCTTTTAAAGATGAGCTCTGGCGGGTTCGCAAACCCCACGTGCAGCGCCCGTCAGGAAGTCGGCACTGCAGTAATACATTGTCCCGATGTGCGGCTGCAGAGATCAGGAAATGTCTCACTGCCTGTGATTAGCGCAGTGCTGACTCCCTGGCGTCAGAGGGAGGAAAATACTGAGGGCTCTGAGGGAAGTAGATGAGCTGTGAGGGTTTAGTAAAGCTGAAAGACTTTAGGGGCCTCTGAAGGAGAAATGTAGATAAAGGACTCTGAAACCTTTTCGAAGGAGTAGTCAGGCTGCAGGGCTCTGAGAGAATAGGGGGCTGGAGGGCTCAGGGGACTCTGAGGGACAGGGGAGGGTCTCTGGGTCTGTGATGACTCTCCCACCCCCACCTGCACATATTTTATTTTTCAGACCTTACAGAACTGGCAATCTTAACCATCTTATTGTCCCGGTGGTCACATGATTTGTTCTGGAATATCAAGTAAGATGAAGAAGGGAATTCCTTCACTTGTTGGTGAGCACTTCTTCTTAGGCCGCGTACACACGGTCGGTCCAAACCGATAAAAACGGCCTGAAGTCCAGTTTTATCGGTCCAAACCGACCGTGTGTACGGCCCATCGGTCCGTTGTCCTTCGGTCAAAAATTTTAGAACTTGCTTTAAAAATCGAACCGATGGACCGCTGCCCGATGGTTAGTACACAAAAGCATTGGTTCAAAACCCGCTCATGCTCAAAATCAAGTCGACGCATGCTTGGAAGCATTGAACTTCATTTTTTTTAGCACGTCGTGTGTTTTACATCACCGCGTTCTGACCCGATCAGTTTTTGAACTGATGGTGTGTACGCACATGAGACCATCAGGCCACTTCAGCGGTGAACCGATGAAAACGGTCCGTTGGACCATTCTTATCGGTTTAAATCGACCGTGTGTACGCGGCCTTAAGGGAATATCTGATCCGTCAGGCCAAGAGGGTCCCAGGTCCTCCAAGATGGAACAAACACTTAACAGTCCAGATTAAATGTGTTCCAATGGGGGCAGAAGTTCTGAAATGTACAGCAACCCTCCTATTACCCCCCCTCACATCCACATCCTAATATTGTGTGACCAATACGATCCAGATAATTCTTACTTTATTTTCCCAAAGTTATCCGTCTACAAGGAGAGCTGTACAGATCAAATTACACCACCAATGAGGATGGAGGAGGACCGGAGTCACATGACTGAGAAGATACTAAACTTCACCCTGGAGATCATCTACCTGCTGACCGGAGAGGTGAGGAGGATTCTGGGAGGTCACATGACATCACTCTTATCTCTATTAATAAAACACAGACCTGACCGGAGAGGTGAGGAGGATTCTGGGAGGTCACATGACATCACTCTTATCTCTATTAATAAAACACAGACCTGACCAGAGAGGAGGCTTCTGGGAGGTCACCTGACATCACTCTTATCTCTATTAATAAAACACAGACCTGACCGGAGAGGTGAGGAGGATTCTGGGATTCTAACATTATATTCCTATTGGTTCCTCAATACAGAGATGTCCTCTTGTGAAGTCAGGTGATCATATGACCATCACAGTGACTCCCTAAAACCTGAGAGACACAACATGGAGAAGATTCTAGAAGTCACCGAGAAGATGATGGAGCTGCTGACAGGAGAGGTGAGGAGGATTCTGGGACATTATCCAGTAACAGACAAGGGATGTGTCTGGATGGTGACTGTATCATTGTGTGTGTCAGGTTCCTATAAGGTGTCAGGATGTCACTGTCTATTTCTCCATGGAGGAGTGGGAGTATTTAGAAGGACACAAGGATCTCTACAAGGACGTCATGATGGACAATCAGCCGCCCCTCACATCACCGGGTAAGAGGAGACTTTATTGTAAAGGAGAGAGCAGTACGGAGGCTCCACCTAGATCCCCCATCATCTGATAAACACATAGGCCCAGATTCATGTAGAGCGGCGTATCTTTGTGTGGGCGTAGCGCATCCATATGCGCTACGCCGACGTAACATAGAGAGGCAAGACCAGTATTCACAAAGCACTTGCTCCCTAAGTTGCGGCGGCGTAGCGTAAATTGGCCGGCGTAAGCCTGCCTAATTCAAAGTAGGAAGGTAGTGGGCGTGATACATTTAAATTAACCGTGACCCCATGTAAATGAAGGGCCGAACGAACGGTGCATGCGCGCACATGCTCAGAATCACATCGCATATACTCCCTAAGATATGACGGCTCAATGCTTTTGACGTGAACGTAACCTATGCCCAGCCCCATTCACGTACGACTTACGTAAACGACGTAAAATACGATGGCTGTTCCGTCGTCCATACCTTTTTATGGGTTGTGCCTCCTATATGGTGTTTTATCTTTACGCCGGAAGTACGCCTTACGTAAACGGCGTAGATTACAGCGACGGGCGTAAGTACGTTTGTGAATCGGCGTATCTCGCTCATTTACATATTCGACGCGCAAATCAATGGGAGCGCCCCTTGCGGCCAGCGTAAATATGCGCCCAAATACGACGGCGTAGGAGACTTATGTCGGTCGGATGGAGCCAAAATTCAGGCGTATCTCATTTCAAGAATCGGGCGCAGAGATACGACGGCGCATCCGTGAACTTACATGGCGTATCAGAAGATACGTTGGCGTAAGTCTTTCTGAATCCGGGCCATAGAAACAATGTATTCAGTTAGTGTGTGTTTTCTACAGATGGATCCAGTAATGGGAACCCACCAGAGAGATGTCCCCGTCCTCTGTATTCCCGGGATTCCACACAGGAAGGTCACACCATCCCCCACCATCATCAGGTAGATGAGGAACAATCACTGATAGTATCATTAGGATCTGTACATTATCTGCATTGTTATCATTGATGTCATTTTTATTCTATATTCAGAGTGGAAACCTGAGAGATTCTAAAGTTGAAGTTAAAGAAGAGATAAAAGAGGAGGATGATGAGGATGGGGTGATGGAGGAAGAACACACCATCCCCCACCATTATCAGGTAGATGAGTGACAATTATTGGTGGTTATGATTTATACACAGCATGTTTGTTACAATGAATGTTTTATTATATATTCAGAGTGGAAACCTCGGGGATGATAATATTGTTGTTAAAGAAGAGTATAAAGAGGAGGATGAGGAGTATGGAGTGATGGAGGAGTTATCAGAAGGACACAAGGATATGATGGAGCCACCTAATACCAGGAACCCACCAGAGAGATGTCCCCATCCTCTGTATTCCCGGGATTCCACACAGGAAGGTCACACCATCCCCCACTGTTACAAGGTTGGTGGGATGTAGCATCTAGAACAGGGGTCTCCAAACTGCGGCCTGAGGGCCAGATGTGGCCCTTTGCTAGCTTCTATACGGCCCTTGGGGCACTATTCCTCCCACTAACACCAACAATGGGGCACTCTTTCTTCCACTGATACCAATGATGGGATACTATTCCTTCTTCTAATAGGGGCACTACCCCTCCTATTGACCACCAATCCTGAGGCCATATTTATTCTCACTGATACCGAAATGTTTTGCACCTGTTGGCCACAATCCGGCCCTCCTAAATTGTAAAACACAATAAACTGGCTTTTTGTTTAAAATGTTTGGAGACCCCTGATCTAGAACATGGAGCTGTGTGGATGTTTTATGTATGTTTACAGATGATATTTATTCGAATTTTCTTGATTTAGAGTGGAGATCCAATCGATATAGAATGTGAGGTGAAATCAGAAGAAGAAGAGAGGTATGTGAGGGATGATCAGCAGTCTATGGAGGAGGATGGAATAACGGGGACATTTATAGAGGAGGACACTCCTACAGAGATCAGCACAGGTGGGTCATTAACACTAAATCCATTCCTCCACCCATACTGCTCACTGATTGGTCCAGAGTAGGGCGGGGACTGGGTGATATCCGCCTGTAATCCCCTGGTCACTTTCCTGTGCTGTGTTCCCCGTCCTGTATTTTTGTATTCCTCTGGGGTCCAGCTGGCAGCAAAATGTTCATTTTCTCCCTCGTCTTCCAGGACGGCACGCTGAGAGTAGACTGGCTCACCTGACAGGAAACACAATAAAAAAAGAGGTTAAAAGGCCCCACCCTTCCCGTGTGCCTCAGTTTCTGATTGTGTTTCCCCTACAGCGAAACGTTTTTTTTGTTTTCTTCTTGACCTAATGCCTGGGGCTGGTGGTCCCCACCCCAGAGTCTAGACCGCAGGTACTGGGTGCCTCTGGGTCCAGTTAGGTGCTCTGCACCTTCCCGGGGGGTGTCCCTTCTTTATGGTCCGGGGGGGCTGAAGAGGCTAACTTAAGAAGAGTACCCCCCTGGATGCCGGAGCCTCCTAGGTTAGCAGGGCTTCCCTAGTGCTCTGAGGCGGCCGTTTCTTTCTCCCCCCCCCCGGCTTCCCTCCTACCTTACAGGGAAGGCTACCCTCTCTGCACTGAGTGTGGTGTCAGCCGGGCTGGGCGCCGCTCCGAGCGGCGCCGTCGCTTGCTGGGCGCGTATTGATGACACGCACGGCGTCGTGACGTCACTCCGCCCCCCCGCACGGCAAGATGGCGGCCTCCACCGTATTGGACGCCGCATTCGCTCTGCAGAGCACACACAGAGGCAGAAGCAACACGCAGCCGGGGAGAGAGAAGGGCCTGGCGCCCTCATCATGGAGGATGATCGCCTGCTAAACCTGGCTGCAGAGGAGTCCACCAGGGGTGAGTCCTCCTTGTGTTTAGGGGGAATTGCTGCACTGTGCCCCCCCCTTAAAATTCAGCTGAAAGAATGTGTTGCTAATGGGCCTTTCTGTTTTGCACTATGTTTTAGGAGAGGACCCTACTGCCCAGGGGGAGACCAGTAGATCTACTAAGCCCCCTAAAAAAGTTAAGAAATGTGGGAATTGTAGTGATAAAGGGCCATATTCTGAGTAAAGTTACGATGGAGTAACTCGGGATACTCCATCGTAACTCCCTTTTTTGACCCAGAATCAGTTTTGCATAGATACACTTAAGATCCGCCATCTGTAAGTCACTTACACTGGCGGATCTTAAATGCAATGATGCCGGCCGCCGCTAGATGGCATTTAAGTGAAGGAGTCATTTGCGTATGCAAATGATCCTTCTACGCCGATTCACGAACGAGTTCGCGTCGCGTAACCGTCGCTAACGTCGTTTGCGTAAGCGGAAACTTACCCCTGCTATATGAGGGGTAAGTTTCCGCAAGTCTCGCGTAGGCCATGTTACGGATGGCGTCGGGTCCCCGTCGTGTTTTTTCGTCGGATACGTCGTTTACGTAAGTCGTTCTTGAATACGACTTTACGTCAATGACGCACACGTCGGCGTCATTGACGTTTTCCGCCGAGAACTGGAGCATGCGCACTGGGCTTTTTGCAGCCCGGCGCATGCCCAGTTCTTTTGTATCGGGGGCGCGCTTCATTTGAATAGAAGCCGCCCCCTTGGAGATCCGCCAGGCTACGCCGGGACACTTACACTCCGCTGTCCCAACTTATGGAGCAAGTGGTTGGGGAATACAACACCTGCTCCAGTAAGTTGGGACAGCGGAGTGTAAGTGCCCTAAGCGAAGCTAGCGGAGATTTACTCAGAATATGGCCCAAACTCCCTACAGAATATAGCAAGCCGTTTTGCTACAGGTGTATCCTTAAATTAACCGGGAAAGAGACCTCACAAATCATGAAGGATTTTCTCTCAGTGCAGACTGAAATGCTTGCTACCCTCAGAGATTTTAAGTCCTTGAAAAATAGGGATTCTGATCCCCCTGTGCCTGGTCCTTCATCCCAGGAAGGCTCCTCTTCTTCGCGGCTGGATTCCAGCCAGCGAACTAAGAAGCCCCTTTCCTCTGATTCCGAGGTTACCCTTCAGGACGAGGGCCTGGCGGAAAGCCAGGTGGAGGAGGAGGACGAGGATGCCAGGTCAGGAAAATATATATTTTCCGCTGATGATATGGAAGGTCTTCTTGCGGCTATTTACGCCTCTGAGCAGATCCAGCATCCAGCAGAGCAGGTTTCAGCCCAGGACAGGATGTATCTAGGCTTAATTAAACCCCAATCTAAGACTATCCCAGTGCACCAATCCCTCAAGGATATTATCCGGAAGGAGTGGGCTGAGCCAGAAAAGAGACTTCCCAGGTTTAAGACCTGGAAACGCCGCTGCCTCTTTAAAGACGATGTGGAGGATACCTTTTTCAAAGTACCTCGCCTTGATGCGTCTTTAGCTCAGGTCTCTAGGCAGTCCGACCTCTCCTTTGAGGATGCAGGGAGTTTGAGGGACGCCATGGATAGGCATGCCGATACCTCCCTCCGTAGAGCCTGGGAAGCCAATGCAGCCGCCTTAGGTCCTGCGTTAGCATCAGTATGCGTCGCAAGGAACGCTGCCGCTTGGACTTCTAGGCTGTTGGATCATCTGGCTAGTTCCGCCAAGTCTAGGGAAACTCAAGAGTCCCTCCAAGTTATTGGCAGTGCGGTGGCCTATTTGGCAGACGCGGCTATTGAGACAGTTCGCGCTACAGCCAAGACTGGAGCACTTATTAATGCTTCTAGGAGAGCTGTCTGGTTAAAAACTTGGAGGGGCGATCTTGCTTTTAAAAACCGCTTGTGCGCTATTCCATTTGAAGGTTCCCTCCTGTTTGGTACCGCATTAGATCAGGCCCTGGCGAGGTCCTCTGAGAAGGGGAATAGGTTTCCCTCTAGACCTAGGTCGAATAGGAGGAAGCTTTTTCGTCCCAACCAGAGGAGGAACCCTCCACCGGAGAAGAAATCGGCGCCCAACAGGTGCTGGGGGTTTGGGAAAGACAAACCAAAAGGTGGGATCCTTTTTTCCAGCCCCAAACCTAGCAGAAAGGATCCCAAGTGACGAGAGGGTAGGGGGCAGGCTCTCCAGGTTCCTTCCCGTTTGGGAGGGCATAACCCGGAGTCCTCATGTCCTTCAGATCATCAAGGAAGGTTACAGGCTATAATTTCGCCAGTTTCCTCCCCCAACCTTTCTCCTCACACACTTACCAAGCGACCCCCTCAAAGCCGCTGGCCTTTCCCAGAACGTTGCCAACCTGGCGCAACAGGGAGTCATAGTCCCAGTCCCTCCAAATCAAGAGGGTCAGGGAGTGTACTCCCATATTTTTGTAGTTCCCAAGCCATCCGGGAAGTTCAGATTGATCATCAACCTGAGACCCCTGAACGTCCATCTTCAATACAAGAAATTTCGTATGGAAAATGTCTACAGTCTCAGGGGGCTCTTGTTAGAGGGCATGTTCATGGTGACAATATACTTGAGGGATGCTTACCTTCACGTCCCGATTTTGTCCAGATCACCAGAAGTTCCTCAGATTCGCCCTCGCCTCAGCCCAGGGAGTTCAACACTGGCAGTTCTCGGCCCTCCCCTTTGGACTGGCCTCCAGTCCGAGGGTGTTTACGAAGGTCCTGGTCGAGGTGATGGCTTTTCTGCATTTAAAAGGGATCTCCCTCGTCTCTTATTTGGACGACCTTTTGCTCTTCAACTTGAGTCAGGATCAGCTCCTTTTGGACCTGGCCACTGTCATGACCACCCTGGAATCCCTTGGTTGGATAGTCAACAAGGAAAAGTCTTCTCTTCTTCCAGAACAAAGGAAGATGTATCTGGGTTTTCTTATAGACTCCCTAGAAAGGAAGCTTGTCTTAACCCAAGACAAAGCACAGGGTCTCATGACAGCGGTCAGGTCCCTAGTAGCGGCTGTAGATTCCTCTTTCAGAGAAATCATGAGGTTGTTGGGGCGGATGACTTTGTGCATCCCGGCAGTTCCTTGGGCCCAACTTCACTCAAGACCCCTGCAGGCCTTCCTTCTCTCCTCTTGGGATGGGACAGAAGAGACTCTGGATACCAGGGTCAGCATCCTGGTTCCAGTAAAAGACACCTTAGAGTGGTGGCTGTGTCCCCAGAACCTTCTAAAGGGTCGTCTGTGGAGTCAGTTCAACCCGATCAAAGTCACTACAGACGCCAGAAGTCCAGCAAAGGCGGGCTTCTTCCAATTACCTGGAGTTATTGGCGGTTGGGGGAGGCTCTGGAAGCCTTCGAGGAGAGAATTCGGGGCCAAGAGGTCTTGGTTCTCTCCGACAATGCGACTACGGTCGCCTTTCTCAACCGCCAGGGGGGCACCAGGTCTCACTCCCTTCTAGCTCTCTCCCTGAGGATTCTGGGTTGGGTGGAACAGAGGGTACCCTCTCTCCTAGCAGTCCATATAAGAGGAACTCTCAATCTGGAGGCCGACTTTCTGAGCCGCCAGCCCATCCTTCAGGGGGAATGGGAATTATGCCCAGAGACCTTCAGCTGGATTTGCCAGCAGCTTGGTCGTCCAGAAATAGACCTCTTTGCTTGCAAGGGGAACAAGAAACTGGACAGGTTCTTTTCCCTCTCCCGAGAGCAGGGTTCGCAGGGGGTGGATGCGTTGGCTCAGCCCTGGAATTTCCGGTTGGCCTACGCCTTCCCCCCTTGAATCTCATCCCAAGGGTCCTGCAAAAGTTGAACTCCTCAGATACCAACCTGATCTTGATCGCGCCTTGGTGGCCCAAGAGGTCGTGGTTTCCCACCCTAAAACTGTGGTCTCTAGCTCCCCCGCTTCCCCTCCCTCTCCGGGCGGGTCTTCTGCGGCAGGGGCCGGTCTCTCATCCAGATCCAGAGTTCTTCAGCCTGACGGCATGGCTCTTGAGAGGTGGAACCTACAGCAGAGAGGCTGTTCAGAGAAGGTGATAGACACCCTGTTAGCTAGCCGCAAGAAGGTCACCAGACTCATTTACGCTAGAATCTGGGGGGTCTTTTCGTGCTGGTGCTCTGCGAAACAGATCTCCTGCCCTAGAACCTCCACCATCCTGGATTTCCTCCAGGATGGGGTGGACCTAGGCTTAGCCACTAGGACCTTAAGGGTCCAAGTCGCGGCCTTGTCCTACTTTCTCGACAGGAGCCTTTCGGGGGATCCCCTTATCAAGAGGTTTCTGTCAGCCAGGGACAGACTTTCCCCTATACAAGTGTCCAGAGTTCCCCCCTGGGACCTCTCCCTAGTCTTGGGTCAGCTATCTAAGGCACCATTCGAACCTATAGATAGTATTCCAATTAAATTACTTTCATTTAAGTTTACTTTTTTGTTGTCTATCACGTCTGCCAAAAGAGTTGGAGACATACATGCCTTTTCTATTAAGGAACCCTTTCTTCGAGTATTTGAAGACAAGGTGGTACTGAGTCAGGATCCTCTGTATCTCCCTAAGGTGGCAACTAAGTTCCACAGATCCCAGGAGGTAATCCTCCCTTCATTTTGCGCAAACCCCAAAAATGAGAAGGAAGCTACTTTTCATTGCTTGGATGTAAGACGCTGTCTTTTGATTTATTTAGAGAGGGTAAGTGAGTTTAGAAATTCCTCTCATCTGTTAGTTAATTTCTCTGGTCAGAAAAAGGGTCAGCAGGCAACGAAAAGCTTCAATATCCAGATGGATTAGACAGGCTATTTCTTTATCCTACACCCTAGCGGGTAGGCCAGTTCCTATTATGGAGGCCCATTCCACTCGATAACTGGCAGCCTCCTGGGCAGAGAGGGCAGGAGCTTCCATAGAACAGATATGTAGAGCGGCGACCTGGTCAAGCCAGAATACGTTCCTCAGACATTACAGAGTCGAACTACTGTCACCGCAAGATCTGATGTTTGGTAGGAAGGTCCTACAGACGGTGGTGCCGCCCTAAGGTAGGCCCGAAGATTACTTGCTTTTCTCTCAGCGTGCCGTCCTGGAAGACGAGGGAGAAATTACCAGTTACACTTACCGGAAGCTGGATTTCTACGATGTCTTACAGGACGGCAGGCCTACTTCCCTCCCCTTTTTTTACTGCTATCCGGAATTGTTTTTGTTAGGTCCAAGGACCGTGTTCTAATAGCGGTTACTTATCTACAAACTGAGGCACACGGGAAGGGTGGGGCCTTTTAACCTCTTTTTTGATTGTGTTTCCTGTCAGGTGAGCCAGTCTACTCTCAGTGTGCCGTCCTGTAAGACATCGTAGAAATCCAGCTACCGGTAAGTGTAACTGGTAATTTCACCATAGATGTTGCACTACCTAGGCACCTGGGGTATGTGTTTTGGGTCTTCTGCCCCATTCCCGGGTCTAGCATGATCTCTGACAGAACAATTCTCCCAGGGTCACTTTCTCTGTTGTCTGCTGGCTGTGTCGGGTGGAGGGATATGTCTGTATAGTCTCATACCCAAATCACTGAGTGCAGTCTAAGGAGATGGGAGGCACCGGTGTGGGATCTCTGCAACTTGTCTCATGTAAACATTTAAAGGGGTTGTAAAGGTAATTTTCCCTGTTCGTCTTTCAGGACAGGTACTGTAGAGAGACACAGGCTCCTCCCCTCTCAGGAAACACCGCCTTCCAATTAGGAATTTAAGCCTCATCCTCCATCAGCTCCTCAGTTTATGGTGTTTCCTCCAGCGGGGAGACACCGCTGGGACCAAAGGGCCAGACAGCTGGGGAGGCTGAGGCTATCATTCTTGGGGCGGGGAGCCGGCTCTCCGTTCCTCAAAACCCTTACAACTACCCGGTGAGCTATTTTCCCGAGGTACCTGTTGTATTGCGTTTCTGGGGAGGTTTCAGACCGAGGAGGTCCTTTTTCCTTTCGCCCAGGGGTGGCGCTGCAGGCGGCGTGTCTCGCTCCCTGTGTGATGGACACAGACAGGCCAGGAAGCTGAGGCTGGGCCAAATGGCAGGTGACGTCAGTTCCGGAAGGGGCGGGCACTTCCGCCGGATAAGCGTCTTCGGGAAAACCTCCTCTGATTGGCTGCTGGCAAGAGGCACCTCCGCCTGGTCTCCACTGGCGCCATCTGACGCCCCCGGGGTGGAATAGCACCTCTGAAACACAGAATGAACCCACAGTGCAGCACTGCCGAAGCAGAGACCCAATTTAGATCAATCAACTGGATGAGAGCTAA